>NC_134406.1:112899334-113252667 GCF_038048845.1 Mixophyes fleayi | reverse complement strand
AAGCACATTATCATGCCAGGGCATAAAACTAAAAAAAACACAACTTGTGGAAATATATTTATCCAAATGCAGATTGCATTTGTCAAGGCATCTGTAGCCTTTGTCGGTCCAAAATAAGTAGAGGTAGGGATGTTGAACATCTGGGCACCTCCTCCCTGTTACGTCATTCGCAGCGAGTTCATTGAAGTCATGTTTCCAATCCTGGAAAATTGTGAATAGTAGCAAGCAGCCCAGCATCATCCTCCAGCCTTATGGATAAACACTTGCAATCCTTACTTCTATACAGAAGGGGAGCAAGACGAGTAAGTGTTTTACACAATTGTCAGTGAAGCAACTACTAACAAGATGCAACAAGTATGACACTTGTCAAAGGATAGACATTAACTCTTATGTTCTGGTGTGAGATTACAATGTGTAACGGATTTACTGGATAATACTACTAATCTTGATTAGTGCTGACTTACCTGGGGAACGATCTCCCCGGTGCCAGGAGTCGCAGGTTGCGGTTCTCAGGTTCACCTCAAGATGTAGTACAGCAGGAGTAGGAGCAGGAGAAGCATAGTCAGACAGGCCGGGTCAATACACAGTAAGGCAATGTAGATAGAATCAGCAGACAGGCTCGGAGTCAACAAGCCGGGTCGGTACACAGGGGCTGGAGAGGCAGAATACTCAGACAGGTAGAATCGATACACAAGAAGCCCACAGGAGGCTTGGAAACACAGGAATCCAAGAGGGAAACAAGAGCCAGGAACAGGTAAGGTTTCTCTGGCACTCACCGAGTGTCAGAGGGAATGTTATATACAGACAAAGATTCAAAATCCCCGCCTCCGGGTTGCGGTCATGTGACCGCCGAACCCGTAAGTGTGGCTTCCGGACCGAGCGGCGGGGAACAGGTAAGTTTGTAATAGTACCCCCTACCCTAAAGGTGGACTCCGGACACCTGACAGGGTTTCAGGGGAAATTTCTTATGGAACAGTTTGAGTAGACTAGGGGCGTGAAGATCGACAGCTCTTATCCAGGAGTGCTCTTGAGGGCCGTAACCCTTCCAGTCCACCAAGAACTGTACGGAGCCTCGGACTTTGCGAGAGTCCAGAATAATCTTAATGTCATGTTCAACGACAACAAACAGAGAGTTGCGCAGGAATTGCCTGATAAAACATTTATTATATCAGATCATGTGAGAGCAACCAATGCAAAGCTCCCATAGATCAATAAATAGTGATCTTATAACAGTAATAGCATATAGAATATATAAAGATATAGATACAAATTATGCTTGTAAAAAGCAAGACATAAAACAATCATATCACATGGCTTTCAAAAGAGAAAAACATTGCATCAATATATATTTAACCCTTATTAGACAGTATCCAGTTAGATGAGGGTATCCAACAGCTGAATCAATTACATTTGCAGATGCTAGTAACCCTTGGGAAATCCTAAGCAGCCGTAGAGAAAACCAATAGAATGTCAATTCCAATAAATCATCTGTAGGAACAGAAGTTGCCTCTTTTGATAAAGAGGAGTATAGTAACTTTAATATCGCGATGTTGCCTCTTTTAGTGAAGAGGAATACAATAACTTCAATGTCACAAAGGTAATTGTATATTCATATGTCCGTATACAAGTAATATCCGTGCAGCTGGGGTTTAAGAGTAATAAGGATATGTGGTAGATGAAAGTTTCTTACCATCTGGATGGCTAAACATCGGCAGACATCGCGTCCCTCCACATAAGATATATAGATATATGTGTATTCTTACCCCCAGCGGATAATGTCCTCACATCAAGGAGCAATGCTATATTAAGCCACTGTTTAATGGAACAATCCGGAGACAGATTAAAGGTCCTCTTCGGTGCGCACCAATCCGGTTAAGCTTTTCAAGTCACGTGACCAAGGGTTCCGTTTGTGATACAAACTAACTTATCCCTTTGTTAGGCTCACGATAACTCAGATGATATAAGCATAGCGAAAATAGCAACTCAAATAGATAGAAGTTCCGTCACAAGCAGAGAACAATTCTTTCCCATCAGTGCACGAACAGTGTCTAATTGACAATTCAGGCAGCAAACACAAGGCGACGCGTTTCGTCTGATATACAGACTTTCTCAAGCAGTAGAACCCTAACTAGGGAGCTGCCTTTTAAAGAGGAAATCTCATCAAGCATAATTAAGAACACATGTCTGGATACTGAAGCTAATGCATGTGTATAAAACCTGCTAATTCAGCTTTCATATGGAACCCAAATATATATATATATTTTACATTAAAAGAAATTTGTGTATATTTAGATATAAATGGCCAATTAAATTACCATTCTTATAAATCAACAAATGCATAAAAAATTTGTATTAATTAAAATAAAAAATTAAAAATTAGATCAATTTAATCAATACACATTGCACATATTGTTAGAAAAAAGTTTTTAGACAAATAAATTAAAATTAAGATAAATAAAAAAAAAAAAAAAATATATATATATATATATATATATACATAGATATATAGATGCGCATATATGTATACGCATAAATACATACAAACATGCATACATACATATATATAAGATCGGACTTATATAAGCATGAACAAAACTATATATTTATATAGCAGATGACAAATTTTTTTTGAATATAAACACAGAAACCTAAATAGAAACAATCATGGTATGGATCAGGATTGCCAATCATTAAAATCCATAGTCTCGTTCAAGCCATCTGGAAAAAGGGTTTGCAACTTAAATATCCAAGACACTTCACTTCTACAAAGTTTCTTATAACGGTCACCTCCTCTCAGTGTTGGATCTAGTCTCTCTACACCAATAACTTTTATGTCCTTTGGGTTATTATCATGCTTCTCACTAAAGTGTCGGGATACACTATGTTTCATATAACCTTTGATAACATTCTGTCTATGTTCTCTAAAGCGGCTTTTTAAATCTCATGTTCGACTTGATCCTGATCGACAACAGGGGGAGGAACTCTGGACAGAGTGGAGAATTTGTTGGTTACCATCGGTTTCAACAAGGAAACATGAAAAACATCTGGTATGCACATGGAGGAAGGCAGACCTAATCTAAAGGCTACCAGATTGATGACCTCAGAAATAGAAAAAGGACCAATGGGGAGCGAATTTCTTACTGGGAACTCTTAAACGAATGTTTTGAGTGGATAGCCATACCCTGTCACCAATAGATAAACTTGGACCAGCTCTCCTCCTTTTATCGTAGGATTCCTTGGAAGGAACGGTTGCTCTCTTTAAATTTATCTTAGTCTGTTCCCAGATGAAAGAGAAGTTACGAAATAATGAGTCTACAGCCGGAACATCGGAAGGTGCAATTTGAGAGAAGGTGGGTAGTTTAGGGTGGCAGCCATAAAGGACAAAAAAGGGGGAGTTAGAAATAGCCTCGTGGAAATGATTGTTATGGGTGAACTCAGCCCATGGGAGAAGATCCACCCAGTTATTTTGATTGCTCGAGACAAATATTATTAAAAATTTCTCTAACTCCTGGTTAGTTCTGTCACTCACCGGACTGTGAGTGCTTCTTCCCGGACATTTAGGAACCGTGGCCGTCCGCCATCCTGAGGGTCTGCGCATGCGCAGCCCTTTTTAACTCTTCAGTGTATGTTCCTTTAACTTAATTGGCAGATCAGGCAACACTCCCTATATTAAGCACCTGTGGTCAATACCACGTTGCCAGATCTTGGAGTCTCATTCCCCATGAGCCTCTGAAGGTGTTCCTGTGTTTCCTCGTGTATTCAGCGCTGCTGATTCCTGTGGTTTCCAAACCACTTCTACCTCTGTGGTTTCCAAACCACTTCTACTACTGTGGTTCCCATACCACTTCTACCTTCCTGTGTATCATCGTGACTGTTAGCTGATTCCTATCCGCTGCCTCCGTGCACTACAGTCTTCAAGCCACTTCATCTCTATCATATATCATTGTGACTGTTAGCTGATTCCCATCTGCTGCCTCCGTGCACTACAGTCTTCAATCTACATCTACTCACCTGTGTATCATCGTGACTGTTAGCTGATTCCTATCCGCTGCCTCCGTGCACTACAGTCTTCAACCTGCAACTCATCTGTGTTCCATCAGGACTGTTAGCTGATTCCTATCCGCTGCCTCCGTGCACTACAGTCTACAACCTGCAACTCGTCTGTGTTTCATCGTGACTGTTGGCTGATTCCTATCCGCTGCCTCTGTGCGCTTCAGTCTTCAGCTCATCTCAACTCTCCCGTGTTTCCTCGAGACTGCCACTACTATTGCTATCCGCTACTCTCCGTGATCATCAGTACCAGCTCAACTCTGCTCTCCCGTGTGCCATCGTTACTGCACCTGCTGGTTGCTATTGGCTACCTCCGTGTGTCCGCAGAGTCCTGCTGCCGTTTCTCCTCATCTCTACTCGTCCTTCAACTGCTGATCCACTCTCCATGCTTTCCTGTGTTCCCGCTGGTCTCTACCCGCCTGTCAGCATTGGATTCGTGTCTCACTACTTACCTTCCAGCTAGACCATCGCTATTCTTCAGGGTCCTCCAGGAGTCCAGTTCCACACTCTACTGATTCCTGTGTATTCGTTTCCCTGCTGGTCTACCTACCTGTGCGCTGCACCTACTTGACTACCGCTTCACCCATCCAGGGACTTCGCTTCCTGCCGGCCTCCTGCTGTTCAGGTATCTCTGCACTCCTGTCTGACAGCCTGCTTCTGAACCACGGTATGCATACTTCTCATTGACTGTGCTGGTGTATTGCATATCTTGCTGGACTGTGTTGGTTCTTCTCTGGAGTTGTTATCCGCTGAGTCTACTGCCATCATTGACTGTGTTATCTTGTGCCGGATTACCTCAAGAGACTTTCTATTATTACAGTGCTGTTCAGTCATTTATATATTGTGCATATTATTGTGGATCAAGTTTAAGGTGCCCGTGTATCTCCTGTGTTGCAGTCTCTCCCCGTGCTCCTCCTCACATATATATTCAGTGGTACAACTTGCTAGAGGCAGACCACTGATCCCTGTTCCCTGTGTCACTTGTTCCAGTATCCTTTCACATAGCAGTGGTACAACTTGCTAACGCAGACCACTGACTCCCGGGATACCTCCACTTGGATTCCATTCCTTCACTCAAGACAGCGGTACAACTTGCTATCCGCAGACCGCTGACTCTCATCACCTCCTCGTTTCTGTTGGACATTCCTCCTCACTATAGCAGTGGTACAACTTGCTACCGCAGACCACTGACTACCTTCACGTGTCCTTTGTCCATACAGTTCCTCGTGTATTATTACCTCCATATTACCAGTGCTGCTAGTCATAGACTTTCCTGAGCATCTCATCATCTGCTATTTTCTGTTCCGTGATCACCCTGCTACCAGAGTACCATAATACCACCTATATTGCTCTGGTAAGCCTATCACCTGGTGATCCCTGGGTAAAGACTCCTAGTGCCCGTGACAAGTTCTTTCCGTACAACCATTGGACTCGGGATGATATGCGGAAGAAAAATCGAGTTTAATTCCAGACGTACTGCAAAAGACCCAACAAAATTTGGATATGAAATGGGATCCTCGATCGGAAACAATATGTTGAGGACAACCATGGAGGTGAGATACCTCCTTAATAAAAATATCGGCTAAGGAGGAGGAAGATGGAAGGCCTCTAAGAGGAATAAAGTGGGCTTTTTTAGAGAAGCGATCCGTGACCACCAGAACCACAGTCCATGATTTGGAAGGAGGAAGGTCCATGATGAAATCCATGGAAATCTGCGACCAAGGATATTCAGGAATTAGAAATGGAAGCAAACATCCATAGGGTCTCCTCCTGGGGGTCTTATGTTGAGCGCATTCAGAACAAGCAGAAACAAATGTCCTTGTCACGACTGAGTATGGCGTACCTGCTATCGTTGGCACTACTCGAAGGAAGGTGCGGAGTCTAACGTGCCCCTGGTGTTCACCAGGGACCCCCGCAAGGAGGTATGGACTCAGCTGCAGGGAACACGCAGGTCGCGGTCCTTCCACGAGTCAGATAGCGAAGCACAAAAGAAATGTCAGACAGGCCGGTTCGGCAATGGTGCGGGCAAGGCAGGTACATGGGGAGAATCCAAAGGGGTGGTGAGTCAAGCCGGGTCGGTAGCGTTCTGGCAGCGAGGTACAGAAGGGAGATCCATAAGAGTAGTCAAGGCAATCCGGGTCACAAGGGTCACAGGCAAACGGCAGATAATCAGGAGGCAGGCAAAGGTCAGGAGACTAGTAATCACAGGTACACAGGAAACGCTGGAGGACAGGTAGACCTGAAACTCTGGCACTGGAAGTGGGGTCAAGAGAGGCTTAAATAACACAAGTGCCCAATCAGCTTCAGCGCCTCAGCGCCATCCTATTATTAGCGGCGTAGCGCTTCCTAGATACGGCGTCCCGTTGCCTAGCAACGGGAACGCTTCCTGCACAGTAGCCGGGCGGCCGAGCAGGGAGGAAGTGACGCGTCTGGTTGCTAGGCAACCAGACGCGCGGATCAGCGGGGCGCCTGCCCGGGATCCAGGCGGCGCCTGACAGTATGTCCTCCTCCTCCTCCCCTCGATTGGAGAAATCTTTTGAGTAGCTGGGGAGCATGAAGGTCTTGTTTGTCCACCCAAGATCTTTCTTCAGGACCAAATCCTTTCCAATGAACAAGGAACTGCTGATGACCATAGCGACGACGGACATCCAGGATTCGGCTGATCTCGAACTCTTTTCCTGAGGAGGTTTGCACTGGAGGAGGTCGAGAAAGAGGTATAGAGAATTTGTTAAGCACCAATGGTCGAAGTAAGGATACATGAAAGGTATTATGACATCATAACGTAGTAGGTAACTTTAACTTGACACACACTGGATTGATGACATGTGAGATGGTGTAGGGACCAATGAAACGTGGAGCCACTTTCATAGATGGTACTTTAAGTTTTAAATCTTTAGTGGACAGCCATACTTGATCCCCTATCTTCAATAGAGAAGTAGCTCTTCAATGGCGATCTGCAAAGGTCTTGTGGTGCTGTGTTGCCTTTTGCAGAGCTGCTTTGGTTCTGGCCCAAATGAGAGAGAATTCTCGATAGAGTGAGTCCACCGCCGGAACTGAGGAGGAAGAATTTGGAAATGGGTCTGAGATAATAGGATGCATCCTGGTCACAATAAAGAATGGAGAAAACCCAGTAGATTCATGGACATGGTGATTGTGTGAGAACTCTGCCCAGGGAAGGAATTGTGACCATCTGCTTTGATTGTCAGCGGTAAAGCAATGAAGAAAAGTCTCCCATTCCTGGTTGATCCACTCGGTCTGACCATTGGTCTGGGGGTGGTACCCCGACGAGAATTTCAATTCTGTACCCAACTTCTTGCAGAAGGCCCTCCAGAAATGGGAGATGAATTGGACCCCTCTGTCAGAGATGATTTCTTTTGGACAACCATGTAGTCTGAAGATCTCTTTGATAAATGTGTCAGCTAAGCGACTGGCCAAAGGTAGACCAGAGAGAGGGATGAAGTGCACCATTTTGGAAAACCAATCATTGACGACCCAGATGGTATTGAATCCCGAACTGCAGGGAAGATCAGTGATAAAATCCATGGCCATACTTTCCCAAGGAGCATTAGGTGTGGGCAAGGGGTGCAGCAATCCAGCCGGAACCCTCCTGGAAGTTTTATGTTGGACACAGATGGTACAGGCTGCAATGAAATCACATATATCAGCATGTATAGTGGGCCACCAGCAACGACAACAAAGAAGGAATGTGGTCTTCTTAATTCCAGCGTGACCCGCAATATGGGAAGAATGAGCCCATCTCAATACCTTGAGTCGTAACTGTGGTTCCACAAATGATCGCCCTGTAGAAGGAGCAGCCTTAACAGTATTGGTAACTGCCACAATGTTAGAAGGGTCGATAATGCATTGAGGAATTAATGGATGCAGGCGGTCCGTATCATCAAAAGAGCGGGATAAAGCGTCTGCTCGCCCATTTTTAGCCCCTGGACAGAAAGTAAGAGTCATATTGAAGCAAGCAAAATATGATGCCCAGCAGGCCTGCCGAGGATTCAAACAGCGAGCTTCACGAATGAATGTTAAATTTCGATGGTCTGTAAATATGGTAACAGGATATAAAGCGCCTTCTAGTAGGTGTCGCCACTCCTCCAGAGCTGCTTTGATAGCGAGAAGCTCTTTATCTCCGATTCCATAGTTAATCTCATTAGGAAGGAATCGTCTAGAGAAGAACCCGCACAGAGAATGAGTACCCAAAGGTGTCTTTTGGAACAACACGGCTCCGATGCCAATAGAAGAGGCGTCCACTTCCACAAAGAAATGTCGCTGTTGATCCGGTTGGGAGAGAACAGAAGCCGAGGAGAAGGCTTTTTTAAGAGTAGCAAAGGCAGAAATAGCTTCAGGAGACCATAACTTCGGGTTGGCAGATCTCTTGGTTAACGCTGTGATTGGAGCGATAATAGAAGAAAAATCTGCCGATAATAGTTAGCGAACCCGATGAATCTTTGGATTGCTTTAAGGCCCTGAGGTTGAGGCCAGTCCAAGATGGCAGACACCTTGGTGGGATCCATCTGTAGTCCTGAGCCAGATACGATAAACCCAAGGAAGGACACTTGGAGAACTTCGAAAACACATTTTTCCAACTTGCAATAAAGATGGTATTTGCGCAGTCTTCGTAAGACCTCCCTCACTTGTTCTTGATGAGAACTCAGGTCTTTAGAGAACACTAGAATGTCATCTAGTTAGACAACTACAGAGGTGTACAACAAATCTTGAAAGATGTCATTAACGAAAGTCTGAAAGATGGCAGGGGCATTGCAAAGACCGAAGGGCATTACCAGGTATTAAATGACTATCCCTAGTATTGAAGGCGGTCTTCCACTCGTCGCCCTTCTTTATACGAATGAGGTTGTAGGCCCCTCGTAGGGCTAGTTTGGTAAATACTTGAGCCCTGCTGATCCTGTCAAATAGATCGGAGATAATAGGTAACGGGTACCGATTTTTGATAGTAATACAATTCAGAGGTCTATAGTCAATGCATGGGCGAAGGGACTAGTCTTTTTTCTTGACAAAGAAGAATCCAGCCCCAGCACTTGCGAATGAACCCACGTTTGAGATTCTC
The DNA here is from genome assembly GCF_038048845.1 of Mixophyes fleayi. Lineage (NCBI taxonomy): Eukaryota > Metazoa > Chordata > Amphibia > Anura > Limnodynastidae > Mixophyes > Mixophyes fleayi. The sequence goes on along the minus strand of NC_134406.1, from coordinate 113,243,543 downwards.
CGTGATATATTGAGACATTGCCAAGGTCTCGGGGCGAGAAAGAGGATAAGTTCACCCCTTGGGTATAGGTTGATTGGGAAGCAAAGTAATGGAGCAGTCCCAGGAACGGTGGGGAGGTAACGAATACATCCTGATACTCTGCGTATGCTGCTGGAAGGACTGATTCTGTAACAGTGGACTGAGCAATAACTTGAGAACCGGAAGGCAGAATACTAGACAGACATCTATGATAACAATCCTTTACCCCAACGGGTAACCTGAGCACGATCCCAATCCATCTGCGGAGAATGTTTCCGTAGCCAAGGTAGCCCCAAGATAAGGGGGTTAATGTATTTTGGCAACACCAAAAACTGAATCATCTCGTTATGAAGGGCTCCTACCGTCAACCGAATGGGAGAAGTGATGGAGGAGATGGAGCCGCTGATGACACGGTTCCCATCCACTGCCGGTAACGATAATGGTTGAGGCAAAGCGAGTGTTGGAATTTGAAGTCCAGCAACGAGAGTAGCAGAAATGAAGTTCCCGGAGGAGCCGGAATCCACAAAGGCCGGGGTGGAGAAGGGACCTCTAGGGGTGCTCAGTGTGACTGCCATAAGAAGCTCAGGAGTGTGTTTAGAGTAGGGAGCAACTGTGGATACTCCTAAACCGGCCTCCCTGCTACCGTTTAGGAGGATGGGATTCCCTGTCTCTTAGGGCAGACCTTGAGAAGATGTCCGGAATCACCACAGTAAAGGCAGAGGCGTTGCCTAAAGCATCTCTCTCTTTCTTCAGGAGATAGGCGAGAGCGTCCTACTTGCATGGGTTCATCCATAGGCAGAACCGGATTTTGGAATTGTGGAGCCAGACGAGGAACAACCCGCTTAGAGACAGGACGATCTTGGGTGCGTTTTTGATAACGTTGATCTACTTTGATACATAGCGCGATCAGGGTATCAAGGTCAGAGGGAAGATCCCGAGAAACTAATTAGTCTTTAATACGGTCGATTAGACCTTGCCAGAATGTTGCGACCAGCGCCTCGTTGTTCCACTTCATTATAAAGATAGTATGCTTATCTGATGTGACTTCCAGGAATAAAAGTATACACGGAGCTATGGTTCAAACAAAAAGAAGCAGATAGTGTAATACGCTCCAAAACATATGTCACAGTATGATCAAAATAAGTAATTAATCATCCAAAAATGTATTAAGCACAAAATACAAGCAAATGCCCGTACATTAGAATCATATAAGAAGGCTTATCTGTAGTCCACCAATAGGAACAATCCTCTCAAGATATATACGTTCTGGCTAGATGAAGAGAGACGTCCCAGCACAGCTTACAAGAGTAGGATACAGTCCGCCAATCCCTGAAACGTTTCGCCATTCACGACTTCTCAAAGGGTTTAACCATACTGTGACAAACAAAGTTTAAATAGTCTGAGTTCGCCAGTCATATCACATAGACGTCGGCATTGCATCTCGTATATCCGTGTGTCACATCCGGTGGCATACTTCCGGAATATAGCTTTCGGTATTCTGATAGGCCCCTATTCGGATGTTTGCATAGTACATTCATATGACACTACTCCAAAGTATCGCGGACTTCCAGAATACAACTTCCTGCTATCTGAGAAGCCCCTATTCGGACATTATCAAAATACATTAATTTTATGCTACAGAGTATCACAGACTTCCGGAAATCTGAAAAACACTATTTAAAACACTCTTTAACACCACGGGGTCTCAGACCAAGAGTATATCCTGCCTATCAGCTGGCTACTGCAGAACTTAAGACTGAATGGGAGAACATTTTACTTAAATGCTCCAGAGATTTGATGCAGGTAACTCTTAAACATGATACAATCACCCTAGACATGTATTCAAAAAAGATAGAATCAATCAGCTTTAAACTTAAGGACCATGAAAATGATACCAGTTTCCAAATGACCTATACTAAATATAAAGGGGACTTAGAACAGTTTGAAAAAACACTAATGGATAAGAAAAAGAACAAATTTGCCCGAGACCGTAAAGATTATGTAGAAGGTACCATTTTTAAATGGAATAAGAAGATGTACAACCGAAGTAAAAAAGATCCCACTGATAGCTATGATTCATCAGAAATGGAAACCTCGGACAGTGAAATTAATAACAGCAGATCTGAGAATAGAAGTAGAGACCCCTTCCCCAATAGAAGTCGTTTTTTAGAGAACTCTCACAGAATGGGGGACGAGGGAGGATCAGGCACAAAGCAACCAGGCAAGGCAGGAAGAAACCTAAGGGACAGAAGCCGCTGGGGTTGGAAGGACAATCGCAAATTCAATCAGCGACAATGGAGGGGCAAATAAGTGACCAATCCCTTCAAATTATTAATTTATCAAATAGTGTTAATGGAAACACATTTAAACCTTTTGCGCCGAGGACTCTCTTTCTCCCCAGTGTCCAACTTTGATCGTTTCTGTTGGGAGAAAGACTTACATTTATTTATCCGTAAATTGAAGTTGTCCCTTTACTACAATAAAAATGTATCAGATCAAGCTCTCTACAGTGACAATGAGACTGAATCTATCTGTTGTCTCAATAGTGGAGAGGATATGGAAGTAATTGATATCTTAGAACAACTCATGGGAGAACAAACTCCAGAAATAAATAATCCTATCTCTACTAAGAGACCAATTTGTAAGAAAAAATCAACTTTCTTTCCTAAGGACGTCCACTGTCCAGAAATGACGGTTTTTGAAAAATTAGTATCATGTGATCTTGATATTTTAAAAACTAGTCGTCCTCATATCACTAGTAAAAATCTTACTAGAGAAGAACACTCATGTCTGAAAGAAATGGAACTTTGGAATTATGTGGTAATTAAACCATGGGACAAAGGCGGCAACGTGGTCATTTGGCCAGTTGATATGTATAAACGCGAGATGTATCGCCAATTGAAAGATACTAATTGTTATCGCCGCCTTTTTTCCAATCCTCTGGATGATTTTCATAAGATATATGATACTATTATTAAGAATGCATTGGAATCGCATGTTATCAATAAGACCGAGTATGATTTCTTGCAGGTAATTAACCCAAGAACTCCAACCATATATCTTTTGCCGAAAATACATAAAAATTAAAAGGTACCACCAGGGAGACCAATGGTATCTGGGATGGGCAGTTTGACTGAACAGGCTAGTATTTTCCTGGATGTACATTTAAGGAAATATGTCAACTGCCTACCCTCATACGTAAGGGATACCACTGATGTTCTGAAATTATTAGATGGTATTGTAATTGACTCTGATACATGGCTGATAACATGTGATGTGGAGGGTCTCTATACCAGTATCGGCCATGGTATAGGAATACAGGCGGTGAGATACTTCCTATGGGACAATCAAGATTTACCATTTAGTGATTTTTTACTTGAACTGTTAAGATTTATTCTAACCAAAAATGTCTTTGTTTTTGAGGACCATTTCTACCTACAAACGTGGGGAACCGCAATGGGCGTGGTGTGCGCACCAACGTTTGCTAATCTCTATCTAGGGCAATGGGAAAAAGAGACTGTATTTAATGACAATTTAAAAAGATTTTCTGACCACATTATTATGTGGGTTCATTATATTGACGACATTCTCATCCTCTGGAAAGGAAATAATTTAGATTTTGAGGAATTTATTACAATTCTCAATACTAATGACAACAACTTAAAATTGACTTATGAGATGAGTTTGGAAGGAATTAATTTCCTGGATATAACCATCAAAAAAGGAACATGAGGTAGGATTGAAACGGATTTGTATCGAAAACAAACTGCTACAAATAGTATTCTGCACAATACAAGTTTTCACTATCCATCAGTTGTTAAAAATATACCAAAAGGAGAGTTCCTGCGCATCAGACGAAATTGCACAAATATGCAAGACTTCATAATAAGATCGGAAGAACTTAAAAACAGATTATCTGAGAGAGGTTATAGTAAACGGATTATAAAGAAAGCATTTTATGAAGCAAAAATTAAAGATCGGGATCGTCTCTTATATCCAGAGATACCAAAAACTCAGTCCAACAAAATTTGCTTTATCTGCAATTTTTGCCAAGAATGGAGGGATATCCGTCAGATAATACAGAAACATTAGCCGATCTTATTAAACAATCATACTCTCAATTCAGTTTTGGATGACAGGGTAAATCTTACATGGCGGAGATCTAGGAATTTAAAGGACAGATTGGTTAATAGCCATTTTAGTAACACCAAGAAGGCATTATCAATTACCACAGGATCTTTTAAATGTGGAAGCTGTAAAGCCTGTGACTATATAATCAAAATTAAAGAATTTAAGGATAAATTTGGAGAAAATCACAAAATAGATCAATTCCTTAATTGCAATTCCAGGGGTGTTATTTATGCCCTTAGATGTCCTTGTAGGAAGTACTATGTTGGTATGACTAGCAGAATTATGAAAACACGTATTCTGGAACACGTAGGAACTATAAGGAATGCTAAATCTGATAAAGAGAAGTTTAAACAACTTACCTCAGTGGCTAGGCATTTCCTGAACGAACATGGTGGTACCGCTCGTGGTTTGGAAGCATTTGCCATAGAACAGATCCATTTGGGTATAAGAGCAGGGGATAGGAATAAACAATTGCTTCAGAGAATTAAAAAATTAAAAAGTTCTGACTTATTAATTAGAGGGGATTACTGGAAGTTCCTCCTTTTCCTTTCCTTTGTTTCCCTCTCGATCTGCATATCTTCTTTTCAGAGAGGAAGCTATTTTTATATTTTCCCTTAAAGCAAAGTTTTTCAATATCGAATCCTCTTGTGGTGTTAATGTTGGGGATACAAAAGGTACAAAAGGTACCTTTCTAAATAAAATTACGGAGTTCTATAGATGCTCCAGTTGTAACATGTGTAAACTGGTTGATGTGAAAAATAAAACATTTGCAGATTCCCGTAAACAACAAGAATTTAGAATCAAAGAACTGATTAATTGTAATACTTATTCTGTGATTTATGTATTAGAATGTCCCTGTCGTTTAAAATATGTGGGAAAACAAAAAGTGCTTTAAAGCTGAGGATGCAGGAACATACTAGGGCTATTAAAAAGAAGTCCGAGCTACATTCGGTCTCCAGGCATTTTATAAAATATCACGGGGGAGATTATAGTGGTTTTAAGTTTAAAGCAATTGAACATGTCACTTTAGGAGACTGAGGTGGCAATTTGGATAATAAACTTGTATATCGGGAGATGTACTGGATTTTTAAACTCAGTACTTTAACGTCCATGGGGCTCAATGAAGCTTTTGAAATTGCCCCTTTCATTAAGTAATTATATTCTCTCTTCTTCTCTTTTTTCCCTTGTCTGGGTCTTATGTTGATAATATATTACATTTGGGTCTCTTCTATGTCTTTTATGTATTTCAACCTTTTTATATTATTTTATATTTTATATAATACATATTTGATATATATTGATGTAAATTAATAGAGGGATTTTATGTTCCCAGAGGTAACTCGTTGTATGATTACTTTGTACTCTTTTTTAATCCTTGTGTAAATTTTTGTATGAAAATTTGTAAACATTTTCTTTATAAATTATATGCTTTGGAATATGCTATTTATGCTATTATATATGATAATATGTATGGGGATACTTTATCGGAAGATTAGTCTCTATATATGTCTGAATAGGGGTCTTTTGGATTTTCGGAAGTCCGTGATACTCTGTAGTATCATATTAATGTATTTTGATAATGTCCGAATAGGGGTTTCTCAGATAACCGGAAGTTGTATTGCGAAGGTCCGCGACACTTTGGAGTGGTGTCATATGACTGTATTATGTAAACATTCGAATAGGGGTCAGGGATTGGCGGTCTGTATCCTCCACTTGTAAGCTGTGCTGGGACGTCTCTCTTCATCTAGCCAGGACGTATATATCTTGAGAGGATTGTTCCTATTGGTGGACTACAGATAAGCCTTCTTTTATGATTCTAATGTAGGGGCATTTTCTTGTCTTTTATGCTTAATACATTTTTGGATGATTAATTGCTTTTTTTGATCATACTGCGACATATGTTTTGGAGCGTATTACACTATCTGCTCCTTTTTGTTTGAGCCATAGCTCCGTGTGTACTTTTATTCCTGGAAGCTTGAGTATCTATTACCATCATATACATCGGATAAGCATACTATCTTTATTGTTTCGGTACGAGTCACATTGGCACTGTTTGCACTTATTTATGTGGTTTTAAAGATTTACTCTATGTATTGGCATTCTGTCTTTATTTTCTGATATATATATATATATATATATATATATATATATATATATATATGTATAATTGCACTCACCAACTTTTAAAGTTTAAGCAGAGGGGAATAGATGATTTGCTGTAGTATCTGACTGTCTAGAGAGATATTTCTTCACCGCACCGCACCAGGTGGTGATCTATCCACAAGACAAGAAAAATGGAAATCCAATCAGGATATTGACCTCTTATTGGTCTTACCCCATATGATGGGTTTAAGGGTGATTGGATGCATGACCTCTCAATTTTAAAAAATATTATGTTTAAACAAACGAAAACATTCTGGAACAAATCGATGTTCAACAACTACACAAAAAAGAATATGGTTCCGAGTAGAGATGAGCGGGCTCGGATTCCGCTAATCCGAGCCCACCCGAACAGTGCGGATCCGAACGGGATCCGAGCACTGTTCGGATATAATTCCGGCGGGCAAAAAATTGAAAACGAGGCTCTGTCGTCCAAGTCTCGCGTCGAATTTCGTGAGGGGTGGGAGGGAGGGCCCAGAACAATTCCATCTTGTACCTCTTTTTTTGGCATTATGTGCTCAAGCTACCTCGGTGCAACCTTTTGGCCTAAAAACAATATTGTGAGGTGTTCAGAATAGACTGGAAATTAGTGGAAATGATTGTTATTGAATGTTATTGAGGTTAATAATAGCGTAGGAGTGAAAAAAAAAACACAAAACTGGTTGTTATCACTTTTTATGCTTTTTTAAAAATATATCAGAACCAAAACCTTTCGCCGGATGTTTTGGCAAAACAAATCAGAACCCAAAACCTCAAGCTAATCAGAACCCAAAACCCAAAACCCCAAAAGTGGCCGGTGCACACCCTTAGTTCCGAGAGGCCTTAGACCAAAGGTATATCCAGCTTTCGAATTAGCCAATGAGGGTCTTAAAAGGGATTGGGAGATAACCCTGACAAAATGCTCAAATTAACTGATCCAAATTTTGATAAAACATGATAGCTTGCTATTAGAACAATATGCTAGAGAGGTAACCACATTGGGTGAAAAACTCAAACAATTCGAAAATTTGGACAGTTTTCAGAAATCGGATGAAAAATTTAAGAAGGAGTTGGATCAATTTGAAAAAATAGTAATGGATAAAAAACGCATTAAATTTGCTAGAGACTGTAATGATTATTTAAACAATACTGTTTTTAAATGAAATCTCAAGAAACCAACCAATAAATCAGTCTCCTTCACTAGCGCCTCAGAAGTTGATTCATCAGAGGGTGAAGCAACATATCAATCTATGTCATCGAGAGAGGATTCCCTACATAAAAGAGATTTCTTAGGGTTACGCCCAAGAAATCAAGATGGGGTGAACAACCCAAAATCAGACAGATACGCAGGAGGGGGGGGGGGGGAGAAATTCAGAAAGAAAGAGAAAAACTATGAAATTTCCTATCCTCCTCTGAGAAATTACAGACGAGCAAGGTTTTAGAGGATGATTTATGAATTATTAATCTTACAGATAGACACCTTAGCCCCACTCACATTAAGCTCTTGAGTAAGGGTTTACCCTCTTCCCCATCACAAAGTTTTGACAGACTCGAATGGGAAAAGGATCTAATGCTTTTTTCCAGAAAACTATTGCTCAAAAAATTCTACTCCAACCAGTCTAACACTACTAGTCTCTATGACTCCCAACATGGGGAGACAAGTTCAGATTTATTTGACACAGAAGAAGAGAGGAATGCACTCCTCATATTGGAGAAATTGAACACCATGAGTTATTCTTCAACCAATGAGGTTACAATCCCAAAATTTAAGAAAAAATCCACCTTTCTTCCAGACATTTCTATTTGTCCCCAGATTAAGATTTTCAGGGACTATGGGGTATATTTAACAAATTGTGATGGTGCACGTAACATAGAATCCATGCCCCGATGTGTCCCCCGCATATTTATTAAAGATGCATCGCAGCAGATATCGTGGATATCTGCTGCTTTGCATTCTGCTTCGTTTTGGGGAGCAGTCACCATTCAACAGTATGGTGACTGCTCCCTCTTGCAATCTAACAAGTTCCGAAAAATAGATTTTTTCGGGAACTTGTCTTGATAATGTATGCCAGCTGAAGCTGGCGTACATTATCATAAATGAGAAATCTCAGTGCTGTCAGCTCTGCTCCGAAGAGCAGAGCTGGACAGCGCATGTGTGGAGGGATCACATGATCCCTCCCTGTCACTAACCGCTCGCTCTCTGCAAAATATAGTTGCAGAGATCGAGGGAGATGTTTGTGCGCATGTGAACTGCACATGCGCAATTGCTGAAAGAAGAAGACTGAAGATGACGAGGAGGTGATCCAGGGACATCGCGTTCCGAAGAGGCGGGTAAGTATGATTTTTTTTATCACAGAAACAACAGTTTTTCGTAACTGTTGTTTCTGTGCAGGGTTGTACATAAATGTGAGAAATAGTTCAATCCTTATCATTGCGATAAGGATTGAAAACTATTTTTCACTTTATGTTAATATTGATAAATGTGCCCCTTGATCTCTAAAGACCTAGATAAACTCCATCTTAAACCCCTACATAGAAATTTATAGGAAGGAAATATGAGCAAAATCGAAAGAACAGCATTAAAAGAGATCAGGATGTAGGATGATACAATTATTAAACCCTCAGAAAAAGGGGGGTATATTGTGGCCCAGAGCACAATATCTAAAAGAAATTTATCGACAGTTAGACAATACAGACTGTTACCAACGTCTCAAATTCAACCCTACAGCCAATTACCTTTCATTATATAACAAGCTTATTAGACAGGCTTTTGACTTTGGAACAATCTCAAAAGGGGACTATGATTTTCTAGAGGTTCAAAACCCTAAGATACCAACATTTTACATCGTCCCAAAAATACATAAAAACGAGTCTAATCCCCCAGGAAGATCGACTGTATCGGGGGTGGGTTGCCTTACTGAAAATGCGAGTAAATAAATAGATCTACATCTACGCAAACATGTAACAAGTTTAGATTCAAACGTCAGGGATAACTTGGATGTGTTTTCGAAACTTAACAATGTGATAATCAACACAAAATTGGCTTCTCTTGACGTAGAATCGTTGTATACCAACATTTTACATCAAAAAGGCATTAAAGATGTACGTTATTTTTTGAATATGGAGAAACAAAATTACTTCAACAATTTTCTTGTATTGTTGCTACAATTTACACTGACTAAAAATTACTTCATATTTGAAGATAAATTCTATCTTCACATACTGGGGACGCCCTCTGCCCCCATTTATGCAAACTTATTTTTGGGCTGGTGGGAAAGGGAGTATGTATTTAACTTTCAGAATAAAAAATATACAAGCTACATAGTTTTGTGGCTACATTATATTGATGACATCCTAATACTATGGGATGGTCATGACTCCCTTTTTCAAGAATTTACAATGATTCTCAACACCAATGATATAAAGCTCAAATTAACCTCTGAAATCAATGATGTTACAATTACGTTTTTGGATCTCACAATCACAAAGACTGAAGACAGAAGACTGAATACGGATGTTTACCGTAAAAAAACAGCAACGAACAGTCTCTTACACTTTACCAGCTCACATTTTTTCCCGGTTATCAAGGGGGTTCCAAAGGGGGAGTTATTGAGAATAAAAAGAAACTGTTCTGATAAAATGGTTTTTACACAAAGAGCTGGTGAACTTAAGAGAAGATTAACCGATCGAGGCTACAGTAGAACGGTGATTAAACAAGCAGAGAAAGCCGTAAACATAAGGGATAGAGAATCTCTCATCTATCCATCTTCCAAAAACAAAGAAAAGGTATCTAACACTAATACAAGAATGATAGGTACATTCTGTACAGAATGGAAAGATATAATAGATATCTTCCAAAGACATTGGCACATCTTAATGTTAGATGAGGACCTTAAAAAGACTTTACAAGATAGGGTATCAGTTACATGGAGACGCTCTAAAAATCTCAGAGATAAATTGGTCCACAGTTCATTTAAACCACCACGGAAACATTGTCAACAAGACCAATTGGCTTTTTCAAATGTGGAGTCTGTAAGGCCTGTGAGTATGTAGTACAGACTATAGAATACACAGATAAATTCTCCAAAGTTTGGAGGATAGAACAATTTTTAAATTGTAACACACCCAATGTGGTATACTGTCTAACATGTTCTTGTCAACTTCGCTACATAGGAATGACCAGCAGATCATTTAAAAAAAGAATTCTTGAACATGTGGGTAATATCCGCAATGCTGTCAGAGATAATGCCAATTTTAGACCACTTTCCACGGTAGCTAAACACTTTCTTAAATGCCATAATAGTGATCCAAAATTCTTAATGGAATTCGGCATGGAACAAATAAATTTAGGTCTCAGTGGAGGGGATATACAAACTGAGCTCCTCAGGCATGAGACCAAAAAAATCTTCCTGATGGGACGTTTAATCCCCAATGGCCTGAATGATAAAAGCAAATATATGGATTTCATCTAACAAACAGTCAATATGGTTTTATAATGAGATCTACACAAATAAGAATGGATCAATGATTATCATTATTGAACACAACACCGAAAAGGACCTTACATATTGTTAATTATGACAACACACAATAGGATTAGTTAAATTACATTTTTAATTTTATTTTATTTGGTTTAATCATTTATTTTTTCACTATTTGCTCTTCACAGCAAATTATATTATCACTATTTAATTACCTAATAAAGGTTCATATGTTTCTTAACATACTCTTAAAACTACACAATCACTTACCTTCAAAGTTGATATTCCAAAAGATTATTAATCGTCACATAAATATACTGCATATTTAATCAATTGGCATAATACATAAAATCACTGAGCACAATCACTCATATTGCACTTTAATAATACAAATATTCAATATACTTAACAATAAATACAATATGAGATTCTCAATAAGGATGGAAGGAAAATTATGATCAAAAGATCAACCTCAATCCCATATAAATATAATTATTTTGATTACCGAACAAATGTGGAAACTATATAATGTACTCTTAAGATCACAAGATATATGAGATCACACAGATAGGTTTTAATAAGATTTAATTTGAGTATTGAGTCAACCTCATTCAAATATATGCATCTAAACATATTCATACAATTCATATTCATACAATTACTACACCAGACTTGCCAACTCTCCCGAAATATCCGGGAGACTCCCGCATTTTGCGAGAGTCTCCCGGGCTCCCGGGCGAGTGTGGCAATCCCCCGCATCTGGATAATTCTGCCCACTTCCTATTGAAGTGGGCAGAATTAAGTCCCAAACGCCGCGATTCCCGGTGAATCGCGGCGTTTGGCCCCGCCCCCCGCTGTCAAATGACGCATTTTGCGTCATCACGTCATGGGGGCAGGTCCAAAATGACGCCACTTGGAGCCCCGCCCCCCGTTACGCCCACCTCCTCTGCAGGCTCCCGGATTTCACCAACAGAAAGTTGGTAAGTATGTACTACACTAATGAGACATTTACATAGATGCACTTGTTATGGAATACATTCCTAGGATCAAATGACAGGCGGAAGTAAACAAGCAGGCTACAATAAGATCGGGGCTTATGACAGCTTAAAATCCTTTTCATTCAGAAATCTTCTGACATTAATTATCATGCCAACGACTCTCACGCCTTGACGGAACTAAAAAGTATCTCTTTGATCACATGACATACGGGACCAATCAACAAGCTCTAACGAAATCGAGCCTCAAATCCCGAGACCAGCTGATATACTTACGTCATCATAGGGGTGTGTTCAACCTCTTTATATAGCCAATCCAGACTGAACATCGGGTTGCCTTGTAAAAGCTCATAGCGAAACGCGCATTGGAGTTAGCTGAGCTCGCTGTTACTGCTTTACAAATTACATTAGCTAGCTGATTAGATCTGAGGGAGAAGTTACGCTCAATAGGAGACTTAGATTCCTCAACATGGAGACAGCTCACTAAGTTATATAGAGGATGTATCAGTATTAGTTATTAATGGGATACTATAAGCCAATATCAATACTACTTAATAAAGTCGCTCATTTACAACGAACGTTCACTAGGGGGCATCCCCTATACAACTAATTTCATCTACTAAAAGCTGAAAGGACGCTATCTTTATCTAGTAACGTTGAATGGGGGATGTGGGAACATAAGCTATTAGAGAGACACTGTACATCTTTATTATAGATACTGCTCAACCATATAGAATGTATTCTAAGGGGCACACTTAATCCAGCTAATGTTACCAACTAATAGCTTAAACAACGCTATCTATACTTAGTAACATAACTGAGTGAGACATTCAACTGAGCCCATAACTCACTAGTTCTTAAGAAACCTGTAAATAATAACAGGGTCCCCTTAGGGGGTGGTTCTTTCTATAATCTTGTGAATGTAATGTATGTAGAATTATGGACTCGGTCTTAAATGTATGAAAGCACAGAAAATTAACCCAAATTTAAGAGGAAATATATATAAAAATACTCATACAGAGTCAAACAGAGACCTACACATTAATAAATAATTCAGCACGCTAATTAGATATCCAGAACTTAACAGCGAGACAGCAAGGTAGTTTACTACCTTTTAACTGATCTTTAAATATGGAAAATTCATTACTTACTTCAACTTTTAATATTTTGCTAATAAGTGTTTCTTAATGTATACTTTATTAAAGTTATATTTTTAATTATTAGTTATCTATAAAATGAATTCTGATAAAAGAGTGCCGTTTCAACACTATATCCTTTTTTTTTTTCTTTATGTATAGCCATGTATCTGACTGTCTCCCAGATTGCTGTGCTTTTATTGTAATGGGAGTTTGTAGTTATATTTTCATTGTGGTCATGTATGAAGATGCGATTGGAGGTAATACCTGTATGGGTGGTGAGGGGTAGCTTATTTTGCTCAGTGATTAGGAGTAGGCAGTTTATAATATACATCCTCACATACCCAGGATCCCACTGATGCTGTTTATGATGAGGCTTCTAGTAGTGCATGATACTGGCTGTTGGTGATGCGAACACCTCAATGGTGTTAGAAAGGGCTCTGGGGGAGAGCAGGCCCTAGGAATCAGAGAGTCAATTTAGGGTCCTGAGCAGGGCCCGATTAAGGGTTCCAGCCGCCCAAGGCTATTACCGCCGGAGCGCCCTCCTACCCCCCCAATATAAGCGTATAGGAATACGCCTGAATATGTATATTCAGGAGAATTCGTCAGAATTCAAATTTAGACAGAGTGCACATTCTCTCTTACCTATTCTTGCTCTTCTCTGTTCCCTTTTCTTGCAGCTTTGTTGTCTTCTAGCTGGCTTCTGGAAAGTTGGGGTCCTGTTTAAAAAATATGCAGCAATTGTATTATAATGCTAAATGTTAATGACTCCTGAATGATTAGGCTCCAAAACACAACAGTCCATTATGGCCAGATAAAACTACCCCATAGCACAGGGATATGTAGGCAATAAAATATATGAAAATTGTTGTCAAAGAGCTATAATCAAATATAAACCTCTCTCAGCCCCACCTGACTAATATTTAGCAGTCTAATGACCCTAGAACCACAGAGACCATCCTCATACCGGCCAGACAATACAAAGATTATGTCCCCCCAAAGCTGCTCTATTTTTTTAAATAGTCACCTCAACCATTTCATCAGCCCCGTTCAGCCTCTTCACCTGCCCCCTTTAGCATTGTAATCTGTCCCCTTTAGCATTGTTATCTGCCCCCTTTAGCATTGTTATCTGCCGCCTTTAGCCTCTTCACCTGCCCCCTTTAGCCTCTTCACCTGCCCCCTTTAGCCTCTTCACCTGCCCCCTTTAGCCTCTTCACCTGCCCCCTTTAGCCACTTTAGCCATTAGCATTGTTATCTGTCCCATTAGCATTGTTACCTGCCCCCTTTAGCCTCTTCACCTGCCCCCTTTAGCCTCTTTAGCATTGTTATCTGCCTCTATTATCATTGTTACTTGCCGCATTAGCTTCTTCACCTGCCCCTTTAGAATTATCTGCCCCATTAGCATTGTTACCTGCTCCCTTTAGCCTTTTCACCTGCCCCCATTAGCATTGTTATCTACCCCATTAGCATTGTTACTTGCCCCCTTTAGCCTCTTCACCTTCCCCTTTAGCCTCTTTAGACATTAGCATTGTTATCTGCCCCTATTATCATTGTTACTTGCCCCATTAGCTTCTTTACCTGCCCCTTTAGAATTATCTGCCCCGATTAGCATTGTTATCTGCCCCATTAGACTCTTTACCTGCCCCTTTAGCAGTATCTGCCACCATTAGCCTCTTTACTTGCCCCTCCGCCCCCAGACATTAGGACTTACCTGTTGTTCCTGGGCAGCAGTCTTCTCTCCAGCGCTTTACATTACAGGCAGTCTGGCAGCGATCACTGCTAGCTGCCTGTCAGTGTGGCCGTGGGCGCTTCTTACTGTGGTCACATGAGGTGTGGAAGTCCTGATCTCACGTGACCACAGTTATAAGCTCCCGTGGCCACACTGACAGGCAGCTAGCAGCGATCGCTGCCAGACTGCCTGTCATGTAGTAGTGACAGTCAGGCCGCCCCCTTTAGACAAGGGGCGGTCCCGATGATGCAGGCCCAACGCTCAGTGGTGTTGTTAAGTATTCCAGAGTTCAAACCTGTTTAGCCAAGACTTCAAGGACCATTGTAAAGATTGTGTAAAAGGACTCCTAGGAAGATAGATAAAAGAGCTAACTGAAAAAACATCCGGCCATTTTGGCTGCCAAGACACGCCTCATCTTAATTACAGTTCTCATTTTTTCCCCATAAAATACTACTCAGTTTAGCTTAATTAATTGGCTAAACGTAATCTTGAACATGAGGTAACATCAGCACAGGGGCGGATCTAGGCAACTGCTCTACCCGGGGCGATTTTAGGGGGGGGCGATTTAGGCCCCGCCCCCTTTCTAACTTCTAAGGCTGTTGACGGCTGCACAGTATGTGCAGGTCCGTTCAGCATTGGCAGTATGCTGTCCCGCTGCTCTGATTGTGTTTAAAACACAATCAGAGCAGCCGGGCAGCACACTGTCAATGCTGAACGGACCTGCACAGTGTGCAGCCGTCAGCAGCAAGCCCCTGCTAGGGGGGGGTCGCCCCAATCGCCCCCCCCCCCTGGATCCGCCACTGCATCAGCAATGCATTTATTACATGTGGTCTTTTATAATTTTAAAGACTTTTTTTTTTTACATTGAGGAAAGTGTGCCTATAAATATACTTCTTAACTTCTGTACAACTGTAAGATACAAAATGTAGGGTGGTAGTGCTTTCATAGGCACTGACAATCCCGACAGAGTTTATAACTACAAAATAACACCAGAAAGTATAACTGCGACCACATGACAATATCAACTTTCCATATACCAGGCAGTGTTTATGTCCGGTACCTTTAATTATGTACAGATGGAAAATGTGACTTTCATTAATATCTACATGAAGAAATAACGTCATTTTCTAATAGACACTGTGAAAATGACACTTTTAAAGCGGTAATACTCAGACCCACTGCCTGTATAATGTAATGCAGGCAGTTTGTCTGGGTATTGCCGCTTTAAAAGCGCTGTGTTCACCGTAAATAAGAAAGATATATGCAACCGTGAATCTGTGACCACAAAGAGCCATATACCAAGGTTAAAAGTTTAACACTGGTTTTATTTATATATAAATCAATAAAATTCTATATGCATAATGTCTAACCCTAATAAACACATGTGGGACAATTAAAACTACATGCACATTCTAAAATTCAAAAAACACTCCAATTCGGAAAGGAGTGTAATTAACTGGGCTCTAGGTTCTCTGGAACCTCTCAGAAGATGAAAAACAGTCAATCACTATTTAGCGGTATTTGGACTCTAAAAGGCAGGATAATTAATTCCACCGCATGCACTTTACTCAATCACAGGGAATGTCAGTATATATCACCATAGTGAATTATGAATAGCTCTCAGATTTTGAACACAATAGTCAAAATAGAACTCCAGAAAAAGATAGAACCAATATTCCAACCCGGTACACTGTATATAGTGATACTTTCAAGTGTAGATGTCTTCACAATATAACAGACAATTGTGCTCCAGAGATCACCAAATCATACAGCCCGGCAGGGATTATATATAGATAATCATGTCCACTATATGGAGCTTAATGGTAGTTCCCGGCTGACCCCTGAAGAACGTGACCGCAGACGCCGAGACAAGTTATGTATCTATTGTGGTGACTCGGGTCACCTCTTAAAATCTTGTCACAAGAGGCCGGGAAACGCCAAACCCTGATCTGTTCTGGGGAGGTCAGATTGGGGCTTGAAGAAACCTCCTCTTCTGCTGCTTGTACCATTCCTGTTTCTCCACTATGTGACTCTAAAAGACACTCTACCCAAGCTTTATTTGATTCTGGTGGTGCTTGGAACTTTATTTCACAAGGCCTAGTTACTCAATGGTCCATTCCCTTTGTTCCTTTAGAAACTCCTGTCATTATTACAGCTATTGACGGATCTCAGCTTTCAAAAGGGGTAATTCGTAACCGGACCAAGCCTCTTCTTCTTGGTGTAGGAGCGTTACACTCTGAAAGTATCTCCTTCCTAATATTGCCTTGTACCACATCCCCAGTCATCCTGGGCCTTCCATGGCTCCAACTCCACTCGCCACAACTAGACTGGAATGCGTCTGAGATCCTATCCTGGGGTTCTTGGTGCCATTCAGAATGTTTACCCAAAGTGAGACCACTCTGTTCCTCCAAGGTCATTTCTTCCTTCAGATCCTTCTATGTTACCTTCTCAATAGCAATCATTCGCTGACGTCTTTGATAAAGTTCGTGCAGAGACTCTGCCACCTCATCGTCCATGGGATTGCCCCATAGAATTAATTCCTGACAAAGTTCCACCTAGAGGTCGAGTTTATCCTCTCTCTCAACCTGAAACTGAAGCTATGTCCATTTATGTCAAGGAGAACCTCCAAAGAGGCTTTATCAGACCATCTGTCTCACCGGCTGGGGCTGGCTTCTTTGTTGTAAAAAAGAAAGATGGCTCGCTTCGACCCTGCATTGACTATCGCGGCCTTAATCTGCTGATCATCAAGAATCGCTATCCTAATCCTCTGATTACCGAGCTATTCGACCAAGTTAAAGGATCCAAGATCTTCACGAAGCTGGATCTCAGAGGCGCCTATAATCTAATTCGTATTCAGTCCGGAGATGAGTGGAAAACCGCTTTCAATACCCGCGATGGCCACTACGAATATTTGGTGATGCCATTTGGACTTTGTAATGCCCCAGCCGTTTTATTAATGAGATATTTCAGGATCTTCTCTACTCCTACGTTGTTGTGTATCTAGACGATATTCTCATTTTTTCTAAGACTCTGGATACTCATAGGGAGCATGTGGCCGAAGTATTAACTAGGCTTCGCAGGAATAATCTGTACTGCAAGTTGGAGAAATGTTCGTTTGAAGCAGCTTCTATGTCTTTTCTAGGTTTCATCATTTCCGGATCGGGTCTACAGATGGATCCAGAAAAGGTTCAGTCCATTCTAGACTGGCCGCTGCCAGCTACACTCAAAGCCATTCAACGCTTTCTAGGCTTTGCAAATTACTACAGACAGTTCATCTTAAATTACTCCAGCATAGTGGCTCCCATTACAGCTCTCACCAAAAAAGGGGCTAACCCAAAGAAGTGGCCAGTGGAGGCCTTAGAGGCTTTCTCTTATCTCAAAAAGGCTTTTTCTTCAGCGCCCATTCTCCAACAACCAAATCTTTCACAACCATTCTTCTTAGAAGTGGATGCATCAGCAGTTGGTGGTGGAGCAGTCCTCTCCCAACGGTCATCTACCAACCGTCTGTTGCCGTGTGCTTTTTTCTCTCTAAAGTTTTTACCAGCAGAACAAAATTACACCATTGGTGACAAAGAATTACTAGCTATGAAGTTGGCATTATCTGAGTGGCGATACCTCTTGGAAGGGGCTCAACATGTAGTAACGATTTTCACTGACCATAAAAATTTGCTGTATCTACAAACGGCACAATGTCTCAATCCTCAGCAAGCTCGATGGTCTCACTTTTTCTCTCATTTTAATCTCCATGTCACTTTTAAACCTGGACATTTGAATAAAAGAGCGGATGCTTTGTCTCGAGCCTTTGATACTTCAGCAGATTCAGATCCATCTACTAATCGTCCCATCTTGGATCCTAAGTGCTTGCTAGCTTCTACTGTGTCTCAATCTCCTCCTCCTGGTAAATCTTTCGTTCCAAAAACACTCCGGAAGAAATTATTACGTTGGTACCATGCTTCTAAATTTTCTGGCCATGCAGGGTTTAAAATAAAACTTACGAGTTAATTTGCCGCTCCTATTGGTGGCCATCCATTCGTGGTGATGTTAAGGACTTTGTTGCTTCCTGTGATGTTTGTGCACAGCCTGTTACCCCTTCCTATACCTTCCAAACCATGGACTCACATTAGCATGGATTTCATAACTGATCTCCCTACCAGTAGAGGTCATAATACAGTCTGGGTCGTGGTGGCCCGCTTTTCAAAGATGGCTCATTTTGTACCACTTGTGGGCTTGCCTTCTTCCTCAATCCTGCCGCAACACTTCATCCAAGAAATTTTTCGACTGCATGGATGTCCTCAAGAGATTGTTTCTGACAGAGGAGTGCAATTTACCTCCAAATTCTGGCGAGCTTTGTGTAAGGCACTAGGAGTCCAGCTCAACTTCTCATCCGGATATCATCCACAATCTAATGGGCAGACAGAGAGAGTAAATCAAGACCTTGAAACCTTTATTCGTATGTTCTCTTCTGCTTCACAAGATAACTGGATGGATCTCCTACCATGGGCAGAGTTTGCTCATAATAACTTGTTTCATGAATCTACTTTTTCTACTCCATTTTTTATTGTATATGGGTAACACCCTAATTTGCCCAAGTTTTCAGCCCTCCCTCCTACCCATGTTCCTGCTGCCACAGAACTCCTGCAGAACTTTTCTTCTACCTGGGGCCAAGTTGTATCCCAGCTCAAGAAAACTTCTGCCCGCTATAAGGCAGCGGCAGACAAGAAACGCAGGGCCGTACCGGCTCTTAAAGTGGGTGATAAAGTCTGGTTATTTACCCGGAACATTCGTCCTAAAGTTCCTTCAATGAAGTTAGCTCCTCGATTCATCGGACCGTATAAAATTTTGAAAGTCATCAATCCAGTGTCCTTCAAATTAAAGTTACCAGCTTCACTTCATATTTCAAATTCCTTCCACATTTCTCTGTTGAAACCAGTAATTATTAATTGTTTCTCTTCTGCAACATCTTGTTCAACAGTACCGGAATTCTCATCAATGCTCCTGCACTGTTAAGCAAGTTTCATATCAAGTTCCCAAAGTCATCGCTAAGTGTCTAGTGGCCACTTTTAAAAGTGGGGGTACTGTCACACGCCGGTCCCATAGTTAGGTGTCAGCGCTGTGACTTTCCCTTTAGGAACCATGAGTCTGCTTGCTTCTGCCCCAGAGACATTACTTTCACAGGTGTTCCTGGCTACTGTGATCTGGACCTCCTTCCGAACTTCATTGGTCCTGGAACACTATATTAACCACTCATGGTTATGGGCTCTTTGCCTGTTCTTCGTGTTATTCTGATTGCACTTGGATCTGGCTGTATACCTCTCCTTCCGTGTGTTCATTACCTGTTCAGCTGCAAGCTGCAAACTTCTCACTGCTGTGCAAGCTGCAAACTCCTCACTGCTGTTCAAGCTGCAAGCTGCAAACTTCTCACTGCTGTTCACCTGCAAGCTGGAACTTCTCTCCACTATGCATCTGCACGCTGAACGAGTATCGTGAGTTGTTGCTAAACCTGTGCTTTATCTATTGGTTCAACTTTACTGCTGGCTGGCTAAGATCGCTGCATCTCACTGTTAGAGCTACTATCAAGTTACCTGTCACCTGTAGTTCCACGTCTGACACGGGTTATCCTTACTCTGCTGTTACCTGGTTACTGGAATGTTATTGTGAACTACTTTTTGTACCAGTGGCTAGTACTTGGGCTCAAGTTGCGTGTCTCTGTTCAGTTGCTCAATACTACAGCGAACTTACCATTGTAGTTACAACAAATCCTGCTACCTGTAGTTCCACGCATGATTTAGATACTACTCACGTCTCTGCTACTTCTGGGCAACATTCTACTGCATGTGTCAGTGTTCATCCAAGTCCTTGGGTGATGTTTAACGCTTACTGCTTTACTTAATAAGAATCAGCGATTCCAGGACCACCTGCTATGTTGAGTCATCTCTACTCTCGGATCAGCTAAGTTCTATATACTACTCTGTTTGGACTGTATGCTGTACCAGTGATTCACATTCATCTGCTGTGAGGTTCTCTACTGGATCCTAGTGTTCTTGTTTATCATCACTGCGTTGAACTGTATATCATCTCATCTCATGCTGTTGCCAAGGGTTACCGACTATGAAGTGGCATATGTGAATTGTGTTTGCATTACTACTAACTGCCGTGTATTCATCTCTGCCAATATATATATATATATATATATATATATATATATATTCCTGTTGTACCAACATTCAATATACTACGTTGCAGCACTACTACTTTCTTCTGTGTTATTATTGATGCTTGTAAGCCGTGAACTTATCCTGTGAATATCAGTGTAATCTGCCTCCACCATCCTCGATAGTGAGGCAGGGGATCTGCAAAAAACCTCAGAGCCGTGACAAATTGGAGCAGATGATCTTCTTAATGTGAAATGACAATTTGCTATATTTAGAAATAAATGACCATTCATGATTATTAGCATTCCTACCATTAACAACACTCGTAGTGTTCCTGTTGTCCCATCTCCATCTGGGTTACATCCTCTAATCTTAAGAACATTAGGACCTAAGAGACTGTTTCTGTCCAAATTTTTGACTGCCTCAAAGGCCTGAGAAATGAGAGTTATAGGGTACCCGCGATCTATGAAATTATCAGACATTATCTTTGTTTGTTGTAAAAATACCTCGTAGTTTGAACAGTTTCTACGGAGACTCATGAATTGCCCCTTAGGAATATTTTGCTTTCATTTTGTATAATGGGCACTAGAGTAATGCAAATAGTTGCTACAATCAACTTTTTTAAAGAAAGTAGAAGTAGAAATAGACCCCGCTGTAGATGAGAGGGTCAAATCAAGGAATTCAATCTGTGTGGTGTAATAAGTTTGGGTGAATCTCAAATTATAATCATTATTTAAAGAATTAACAAAATCCAGTGCCCGTTCTTCACCTCCCTTCCATATAAAAAACATATCATCTATATAACAGCCATAGAAGACGAGGTCTACCCAGAACTCGCCGTCCCACACACGGGATTCTTCAAAGTCCCCAATGTACAGGTCGGCGTAGTTCGGGGCGAAGCGCTTCCCCATGGACGTTCCCATCACCTGTAAAAAATAATCACCATCAAATAAAAAATAATTATGTGATAATATAAGGAATATAGAGTTTACAAGGGATCTCTGGTGTTCCAAAGAGGTCTCAATTTGTGTACGTAATACTTTCTCAATAACCTGTAGACATCTATCATATGGAATGTTTGTATATAAGGACTCAATGTCCAGGGCTAAGAATGCAAAGTTTTCCTCCCACCCTTTATCCTGTATCAATTTTAAAAGATGCGCGGAGTCTCGGATATGGGACCTCAATTTAGTAACCAGAGGCTGCAAGAAAAAATCTTCATAACTTGATAAGTTAGCTGTAAGTGACCATACCAGAGATGATGGGACACCCTGGTGGATTAGAAAGGTGCTTGTGAATTTTAGAAGGTGGTGGTAGTAAATGGGTGTTATAGGTTGAGTGACAAACAGAAACCCAAATACATCCGTAGAGATGACCCTGTCATCCACGGCAAGGTCTAAAATATACTTCAATTCCAATTTATACTTCTCAATTGGATTCTTCTATAATTTTTTATAAAAAGTCCTGTTATCCAATTGTCTGGAAACTTCCTTCTTATAATCTAACATATTCTGGACCACAACACCACCTCCTTTATCGGCATTCTTAATAATTATGGAGGGCTCTGATCGTAATTCTTTGAGGGCAACTTGTATATCATGCGAATGGTTAGAATTTTTTTTTATATTTTTAGAGGAACATCTCTGGAGCACAATTGTCTGTTATATTATGAAGAGCCATCTACACTTGAAAGTATCACTATATACAGTGTACCGGATTGGAATATTGGTTCTATCTTTTTCTGGAGTTCTATTGTGACTGTTCAAATTCTGAGAGCGATTCATAATTCACTATGGTGAATCACTATGGTGATATTCTCTGTGATTGAATAAAGTGCATGCAGTTGGACTAATTGTCCTGCCTTTTGGAGTCCAAATACCGCTACATAGTGATTGACTGTTTTTCATCTTCTGAGAGGTTCCAGAGAACCTAGAGCCCAGTTAATTACACTCCTTTCCGAATTGGAGTGTTTTTGGAATTTTAGTATGTGCATGTAGTTTCAATTGTTCCACATGTGGTATTAGAGTGTTAGATTTTATGCATTTAGAATTTTATTGATTTATATAAAAAAAACAGTGTTAAACTTTAAACCTTAGTATATGGCTCTTTGTGGTCACAGATTCACGGTTGCATATATCTTTCTTATTTACTATTTTATTTGCAGGCGCCAGACCTCTTGCAATTTATGAGTTGTTCCTATAGCCATATTAAGCGCCAGAAGAAATTTTTGCAGTTTTCAAAGTGTCTATTAGAAATTATGTAATTTCTTCATGTAGATATTAATGAAAGTTGCATTTTCTATCTGTGCATAATTAAAGGTGCCGGACACAAAGACTTCCTGGTATATGGTAAGTCGATATTGTCATGTGCTCGCAGTTATACTTTTCAGTGTTATTTTGTAGTTATAAACTCTGTCGGGATTGTCAGTGCCATTAATTTGTACCACACCCTAAAATGTGTCCCATTAAAAGTGTTAAAGTGATTTTGTCGCTTACAAATCATTGTCCAATGCGATTGTTGTGGTTCCAACGTACAAAGATATTTAATTGCAAAATATAGCAGGATTTACAGCAAGCCATCATAATGCATAAAATATGTTACAATCAAGCAATTAGGACGATCTATCAATGCAACTGCTTAAACATGTGGCAATGCAGGGAAGCATATACGTATGCTAAACAAACCACGCACGTTTAAATCGCAAAAATGACATGAAAAGAAACTTTTTTTTTCTTTCTTGTTCTTAAGTTCTCACTATAACTTAATGAATTACACAAGGCGGATAATCAGTTTAGCAACACTAGATGATATAAAGGCATAGAAATATTTGCGTTCTCATCCGTATATAATGTCCCACCCTTTGTTGGTAAACCGAAATCCGTAGGAATTGCGAAACCATGACCAATGTAGGGCCTTTTCGAGCTTCCGAATTGTTAAAGTCATTTTGTCGCTTACAAATAATCATTGTCCAATGCGATTTTTGTGGTTCCAACGCACAAAGATATTTAATTGCAAAATATAGCAGGATTTACAGCAAGCCATCATAATGCATAAAAGATGTTACAATCAAACAATAAAAGATATTATAATCAAACAGGAAAGTATAAACATAAACCGAATACATTACATGTTAAGTAGTGCTTCACCCGGACCCATGAAAAGATAGACATGTTGTCTGTAGTCAGGCTAAGAGATCTAGCTGGGGGAGCAGCTTGCTTATATGCAGTTTCAGTATAGGAAAAACACTGATGATGTCACTATGTATACAGATAACACTTAGTGAGGTCTTAATTGGTCTAGGGTTAATGATATTCCAGTTGCCTGCTGGTCATAGGTCAGTTCATTTGATCCTAATGAAGGGTGAGGGGTAACTTCCCCCAACTGTTATCTACGTGTCTTCCCTCTGAATAACCAGCTCAAACTGACCCACACACAAAGTACTTTTGAGTATTTATCTTATATTACTTATATCTTGCGACCACTAGATGCGACCGCTACTCGGTCCAAACCGGGTTAATGCTGGTGAAATAAACTTTAATATGAGACCAAACTCTTTACCTTTTACAAGACCTGAACCATAAATACCTTTACTGTAGTATTATCTATGCATAAATAAACAATCTAATACATTTTACTAATAAATCAATAAATGTGGATTGGAACCTTAATAAATGTGTATTATTTACAAGTGTAAGTGTGAATGTAAATGTGTGTGTTATGGCATCATAACACGTGGGGTATTAATCGCAATCGCACGGTAAAAAACAATGAAAAACCTATTACTTTGTTGATGATGAAAACATCTTTGTGTGTGTCACTTTTCCTCTGCACATTTCTGTGTTTTTTTGGGAAAAATCTTTATATTGATCTTTAAATCAGTATATTTAGCATATTTCCCAACATTCAGCCATGCCCCAATTCCATGTCATAGTCCAGAAATAATCCAAAAATACAATGTACATGTATGCAAAAAGCTAAATCCTTTATCTGATCGACCAAAATATATATTTTTTCTTATATTCTAAAGAAAATTATAGAAAAAAATTGAATAAACATAACTAATAATAATAATAATAATAATAATAATAATATAAACATCACTCCCTACAGCCAGCATTACCGAAATAGGAAATAGTTGGGGATAGTAGTAGATAAAAATATGGTATTCAGGTTTTGTGACCTAACATAGGAAACCTGAAGAGGGCTGAGAGTCAGGTGACCTTGTTAATAAATGGTATGAAGGGCTTGAATAATGTCTTTTTAATTAAAAAAATATCCCCCCTACCCAGATTAACAAAACCACCTACAGTTGCTGCTATACTTACCCTTGTCTTAGCCAGTTCACTGTAAATTACTTTTATCAACACCTTGGAGAAATTGCATCACATTTCATGAGCAAGTAGTATAAATGTCACCAGGACACTGCCTTCAGCGTGTGTGCCTTGAATCACAACTGCCATCTTCTGGCCCAACTTGCTATTTTGCCCTAATCACAGGGCCATCTTTTCCATTGGGCATGATGGGCATGATGGGCAGCTGCCCAGGGGCCCCATCGGGCAGGGGGGCCCCATAGGCACGGCTCTTAATGAGAATAAATAATCCTGCAAAAGAAAAAAAGCCTGCAAAAAAATCTTCAAGGGTCACTGAGCAAGTACATCTATCTATCTCTATCTCTATATATCTATATCTGTTTCTGTATACATCTATATATCTATATCTATATCTATATCTAGGGGCCCCGGTGCACTGCTTTGCCCGGGGGCCCATAATGTTGTTAAGAGGGCCTTGCCTAATCATCATGTAGCAAGTTGCACTGGTCTGTGTTAATAATCTTAGGTAGTTGTCATCAACAGATATGAGCACTTTCCTTTCTTGGGCATTTACAGGGTCATTAATAATTAATTAATAAAGGACAGAGTCTGATACTTAAACTTTCGGTACCCAACCGACAACTTCAGCCAGTCTGAATATGTATTTAAGTTTGTTCAGCAACATTGTCCACTTTTAATGATAATTTCGATGATAATAAAAATAAATTATTAGTAACATTTAACACCAGTTTCTCAATTTAAACCATTTTGGTGACCTTTACATGAAATTGGATATATTTATTTACAAATCACATTGTTATACAGGTACATACAAACAATGCATTGATTTTATTTGTTGAACTACTGAAGTCTAAATGTATTTGTGTTTTTTTTCACAGACTGGCCTTCTTGTTGCATGCTATCAAGGGTATGTGGATATAGTAATAGCTTTATCACAATGCCCTCATGTTGATGTGAACTGGCAAGACAATGAGGGGAACACTGCTCTCATAACAGCAGCACAAGCAGGTAACTATTATTAATATTTTCTATTTTATTCACTGCAACTAATTAAAATTCTTGCAATGCTTAAGCATAGCAGGCACGTACCCCCTCAGGCACCCTATGTGACGACACACCCTTCCCATCGGTTGCCATCCCCCATTCTCAAGGGTGCTGCCCTGCCCCCACCCCATTTCTTACTTTGCTTAGATTGGGGGCAGAGTAGGGGAATGGGCGTATGCACATAGTTAATGTACAGTAAGGGCGTGCAACCAGGGCCCTCTTATCAACATTTTGGCCCCCCGGGCAAAGCAGTGCACCGGGGCCCCTATATATACATATATATATATATATATATATATATATATATATATATATATATATATAAAACCAGGGATACTCTGCACTCTCCAAACACATAATCAATACTATATCAAGTACTGTTCTATATTAAAAACAGGAAATGTTAGTTCCACATATTGCAATATATGTTTAAGCTGACCAACTCACGCCAAAGTCTTCCCATTCTGATCAATCCTAACATGATCAAATGCTATGCTATTTTATCTGGGCTTAAGGCTTACCTGCACACAGCTTTTAAAGGCAAGTCTTTCCCTAGCACTAGCAGCCATGGGAGACCTGGGACTCACCTGACACAAGTTGGAATTAATTAATGTAAAGAATGGGGTGCAAGAGTCATGGGACTTACATTGTATAAACAAAAACAGACATAGGTCCTCTGCACTCACCATGTACAGACTGGTTGGGTACCGAAAGTTTAAGTATCAGACTCTGTCCTTTATTAATTAATTATTAATGACCCTGTAAATGCCCAAGAAAGGAAAGTGCTCAAATCTGTTGATGACAACTACCTAAGATTATTAACACAGACCAGTGCAACTTGCTACATGATGATTAGGCAAGGCCCTCTTAACAACATTATGGGCCCCCGGCACGTACCCCCTCAGGCACCCTATGTGACAACACACCCTTCCCATCGGTTGCCATCCCCCATTCTCAAGGGTGCTGCCCTGCCCCCACCCCATTTCTTACTTTGCTTAGATTGGGGTCAGGGTAGGGGAATGGGCGTATGCACATAGTTAATGTACAGTAAGGGCGTGCCAACAGGGCCCTCTTATCAACATTTTGGCCCCCCGAGCAAAGCCGTGCACCGGGGCCCCTATATATACAAGAGGGGGTTGCCCACATTGTGTAGACAAGAAAACAGGGATACTCTGCACTCTCCAAACACATAATCAATGCTATATCAAGTACTGTTCTATATTAAAAACAGGGAATGTTAGTTCCACATATTGCAATATATGTTTAAGCTGACCAACTCACGCCAAAGTCTTCCTATTCTGGTCAGTCCTAACATGATCAAGTGCTATGCTATGCTATGCCAACAGGGCCCTCTTATCAACATTTTGGCCCCACGGGCAAAGCAGTGCACCGGGGCCCCTATATATACATATATATATATATATATATATATATATATAAAAAAAATATTATATATATGGGCCCTGCAGCCCAGGGGGGCCCATCGGAGGCAGCAAAAAATACTTACCTTGTGGTCAGCTGGTGATCCGGCTCCCTCCCTGGTCTCCTCCTCCGTGCTGAGCTCCGCAATGGATGTCGGGCGGGCGTGATGACCCCGGGTACCTGCCCATTGGGAAAGACGGCCCTGCGTGCCAAGCTCAAGAGCACGCAACAATGTCAGATTCAAGCTTTGGTTTGAGCATCTCAAAGGTATGTGATTTTCAGACGTATCTCTTGCTCCAACTACAAGTCGGAAATAAGTGCCAATTACTAGTGATGATGGCTGTATATGCATGCTAGAACATGTGTTTGCAAAAACACATGACTATATTATTAACAGGTGACAATAATTGTTTTTTTCTCCTTTTCTGTGCATTTGTTTTTTACTTAATATTCCCCATATGTATTTGATATATCCTAGTGTCTTGTTTGTTAGAGCATTCCAGACCTAGACCTGTATTCATCAACAGACGTATCATTAAAGCTGCTCCTTGCTGAATACAGATAACTGTATAACTGATGTACATGCGTTTTGAAAAAAAATGCACATTAAGTTTGTTTTGCGTTTGTTAATTAATAAGGCCCTATATTCCCTACCACACAGCAAAGTGGAACATCTCAATGCAGGAACAGGGAGTTAACAGGGTTAAAAGTAGTTTAATAGTAGTTGGGTCTCAAACCAGGTTCAAAAGTCTTCGTAACAGTATAAATTAAAGAAAAATAACATTGCCGCTGCCCACCTGTATGCAAAACCATAAGCAGCACGGTGGCTTAATGGTTAGCACTTCTGCCTCACAGCTCATGCTCATGAGTTCAATTCCTGACCATGGACTTATCTGTGTCGAGTTTGTATGTTCTTCCCGTATTTCCGTGGGTTTCCTCCGGGTGCTCTGGTTTCCTCCCACACTCCAGAAACATACTAGTAGGTTAATTGGATGCTAATAAAGTGATCTTATTCTTTGTCGGTCTGTGTGTGTGCATGTTAGGGAATTTAGACTATAAGCTCCAATGGTTCGCAGCGCTGCGGAATTAGTAGCACTATATAAATAGCTGCTGCTGCTGATGACACACAATAGTTTTTTCTTGTCAGAAACCAATTAACCTACTAGTATATCTTTGGAGTGTAGAAGGAAACCCATGCAAACATGAGAAGAAGATCCAAACTCCACACAGATAGGGCACTTTTCGGAATCAACCTCAGTGCCACAATAGTTTGCCAATGACTGTCTGGAATTAATAGTTAACTGGTAACAATGTCTCCCTTCTTTAGCTCTGCAATTATTTAAGTTCTGTTTGAGTATGAAGATGAACACAAGTTTACACAGGCAACGGAGAAGTTGGGCAGCATTGGGTGAAGTGAAGGTGTTCCTAAAAAAGTCACACTGCCATATCTTGTTTTGTACAAAAACGGCGTATTATAATGAGATAAAGGGGTGGAAATGAACATTTTCTGGGGAGTTCCTTGTGTTACAGCTATGAGCTTGTGGAGATCAGTTATTGTCATATATTAAAGAATTTAAAACAGTTTTCACACAAAGGTCACTATGTCACTATGTGCCAGAAAGCCTGGACTCGTTTCCACTATACCATAAGCGTAGAATTCCTATGCTTTAGTGAGATGCAGCATTGGGCTGGTCAGTGCATAGCTGGTGCCTCCGTGGAAGTAGGTGCAAAAACAGCAGCCCCTCCTCCCAGATCCATGCTCACTATACCAAGTAAAAAGTATAATGACAAATAAAAAAGTTTAATGGAATAAAAGACTCTTCTTTATTAAATATTAAAAAAAAGTTTCTTCTTTCTGAAAAAAATATTTTTCTTGATTCATCATAATCCAAGTGGAAACCAAAAAAACAAAGCCCCAAAAAGTCTTCATAAAAATTACCCACCCACACAGTACAACACTATAAAGCGCTACAATGTTAATTAATCAAACATTATATTATAAGGACACATTCTGCCATTAGAAATCTGTGAGAGGGGGGGCATGGTGTTTGAGGGTCTACATTTTAAAAAGTATTAAAGCTAGTAAGCTGAAATTTGGCATGCGAATGGAGAACTGTCCACAGGTGCTGCATGCCAAATTTCAGAAATAAAAAATGACAACTTAACATAATCTAAACTTCAAAATGTCGTTGTTTTTTTCCACTTCCTATTTTGCGAAAGTCACAGTTTTTCTAGGTTTTTTGGGAGAGCGTAACTCGGTGAACAGGGCGTTTAAAGACTTGGGGTTTGTTTTGTAAGAAAGCTATTAGGGCTGAGGAGTGCCTTTGAGGATTTAAAAGTTTGAGAAGTTTACAGTTCTTTTACAATTTGGTAAGATATGCCCCATTTTAAAGATAGGGGATTTCATAACGTTGCGCATGTCAAAAAGAGGTGTGTGCTGTGTGTACTCAGAGTGGCTTCACTTGAGAGTACAAATATCGCTGACTGGCCCTCTCGCTAAGAAATTTTCTTCTGTGAGCAGGAGAATTTAGCCATATTTATTGGGTACATGGGGGCTGGTTGGTGTTTTGGGGCTGATTGGAGGCACACTATACTAGTATTAGCCCTGGCACTGCTCTCATTTCACAGTTTAATTTCTCTGAGCGGTGGCAGAGCGGCTGTGGTACAGAGCCCGCTTAAACTTCCCGCCCCTCAGTGACGTCAGTTAATTTATTCACTGCACCGAGCTGGAGGCGAGAAATTCAAAAGTGCTCTGAGGTTCCTGTGGTGATTTAAAAAAAAAAAAAAGCGAGGGGTCACTAAAAACCCTAGTACTGCCAGCCTACTGCTGGTTCCATGAAAATCGGGGGAAAATTTTTTGTGTGGTCCCCCTGATTTTCATGGAACCAACACTAGGCAAATCAGTCGGAGCTGGTGGCACTATAGCAGGAGGACACGTGGCAGGGGTCCCCCAGCCTTAATGACAAACCAACCCCAAGCTGTTCAGCACTGGGCTGGATTCCCTAGGGAGTGGGGTCCGCCGAAAAAAATGAGCGGGCTCCCCTCTAGGGACACCCAGCCCAGTGATGAAAGCACTAGGGCTCTTCCTACACCCCTGGGCGGTGGGTGTAGGGTAATAACGGCAATTAAAGTATCAAAAAACAAATGGACGCCATTTTGTTTTGTGGAACTACTAGTCCCAGCCAGCCAGGGTGCCATAAATAGTGTTGGCATGCTGCTACTTGTATAACTACAAGCACCAGCATACCCATGGCAGCCAGGGCATGTTGGCACTTGGAGAACCTCAAGTGCCAACATGCCCTGACACCCAGGGCTGGCTGGGACCTGTAATTCCACAAAAGAAAATGTTAAATAAACTACCACACCCTTGTTAACACCACGTACATTTTATAAAAATAATAAACCCACAATAAAGACAGTAAACACTCTTATTTATACCACATATTTTAATTAAAATTAATAAATACCCTATACTCACCACTGATGTTTTCATCTATCGTCAGCAGCTTTTAATCCTAAAATGGCTGTAAACCAAGTCCCAATTAAATTTGTATCCAAAGTCCAGCTTGATAAAGTCCAAAATAAATTTGTAATTCCCAGAGTCCGGCTTGAAAAGTCCAAAAAGAATTTGTAGATCCAAAGTCCCTGCTTGAAATGTCACAAAAGTATTTGTATCCAAAAGTCCCTGCTTGTAATGTCTTCTTTTCTTCTTGAGCAAAAAGCCTCCCTTGTTGCTTGCAGTCTTCTGATCTTCTTGGCCATTTGTAACATCCACGCTTCTTCATTCTTGATTGAAGAAACAAAAAAAGAGCAGAGCCGCCGCAAATTGCTTCTACTATGTAGGAGCTCCAATACACAATGAGCTAAGCTCAGTGCGCATCGTAGCTTCTACAATGTAGAAGCTCCGATACGCAATGAACTTAGTTCATTGCAATGAACTTAGTTCATTGCGGTAGGTCTATTTATAGTATTGGGAGTTTTTCCAATGGTTGTGGGACTGCAGGGAGTGTTTTGGGTGGAGGAATGCTCTGCAGGATTCTTTTGGGAGCAGATACTGTTTGGTGATGAGTTATGTACTGCAGGCATCTTCTAGGAGCATGCACAGTTTTGGAAGGAGGAATGCTCTACAGGGGTATGTCAAGAGTAAGTATTGTGTTTCGGGAGGAGGGATATTCTGCAGGGATCTGTTGGGAGCAGGTACAGTGTTGGTCGGCGGAATACCATGCAGGGATCTCTTAGGAGGGGTTAGTATGTTGAGTGGAAGAATGCTCTGCAGGGGTCTGTCAGCTGAGGGGGGATGCTTT
This sequence comes from Mixophyes fleayi, assembly GCF_038048845.1. Classification (NCBI taxonomy): domain Eukaryota; kingdom Metazoa; phylum Chordata; class Amphibia; order Anura; family Limnodynastidae; genus Mixophyes; species Mixophyes fleayi. The sequence goes on along the minus strand of NC_134406.1, from coordinate 113,211,661 downwards.
GCAGTTATCTTTCGGGAGCAGATACTGTTTGGTGATGATCTATGTTCTGCAGGTATCTTCTAGGAGCAGGCACAGTTTTGGATGGAGAAATGCTCTGCAGGGTTTTTGTAGTTCTACTTTTTTATCAAGTTGCTCTACTGTCTCTTTCTAAGACACGCAGGCCCTAAGCTACTATAAAGTTAAACTATGAAAATGTAATAGTACTGCATGTGTGTATTCCAGTGAACACACAAATCTGTGAATTAGCAACTCCACCATTTTGTGAGTGACAGCAATCTCATTCCATGATAGTGCTGAATCTGCAGCTAACCACAGGATGTGCTGGCATACCATGTCTGTATTGCGCAAGTAACACGTCCATTAAGGATTCTGCCTTAATCGTTGTAATTTCATTGCTCTTTGGAGTTTGAGTTGAAGAGTTTCAATAGTTTTTTTACATTTTAGATGGTGTGTAAGAAACCTAAATCAGACATGTTAAACTGTAAGGTTTTTTGGCTATGGAATATATATATATATATATATATATATATATCTATATCTATCTATCTATATATCTATATCTGTGCCGTAACTAGACATTTCAGTGCCCTGGGCGAGACAGGGCACCAGCGCCCCCATTGAAGTGGGAGTGACATTTGCCAAGTGGGTGTGGCCAACCTAATGTGGGGGTGTGGCTAGCACTTTGCTGAAAGAACTCTGCTACACATATTTGCAAATGCATGATATATATATCTATCAGAGCTGGATTTACACATCATGGGGCCCTAGGCAAGATATTGGTTTGGGCCCCCCCTTCACACACACAGTGGCCCCTCACACACACAGTGGCCTCTCAAATACACATAATACACACACACACAGTGGCCCCTCACATACACATAATACACACACACACACAGTGGCCCCTCACATACACATAATACACACACACAGTGGTCCCTCACTTACACATAATACACACACAGTGGCCCCTCACATACATATAATACACACACAGTGGCTCCTCACATACACATAATACGCACACAGTGGCCCCTCACATACACATAATACACACACAGTGGACCCTCACATACACATAATACACACACACAGTGGCCCTTCACATACACACACATAATACACACACACACAGTGGCCCCTCACATAAACATATTACACTCACACAGTGGCCCCTCACACACACATAATACACTCACACAGTGGCCCCTCACACACACATAATACACTCACACAGTGGCCCCTTACACACCCATAATACACACACATAGTGGCCCCTCACACACACATAATACACACACAGTGCCCCCTCACACACACATAGTGGCCCCTCACATACACATAATATATATATATATATATATATATATATATATATATATATATACACACAAGCAATATATTACAACCCCCCCCCCCCCCCAAACTTACCTTTTTGCATCCACAAGCTGTGCAGTCTTCATCCCCTTCACACATGGGATGGCACCTGTCATGTGGTGCACGTCCCATGCGACACAGAGCCACACAGAGGAGGGATGGAGGAGACCAGCCACCACACTAGCCACTCCCTGCTCTCATGGCACCTGACCCCCACCCCCCCTCTGCCCAGCATGAGTCGCGGGGAGGGGTGCCACAAGTCGGGGGAGGGGGCCACAATTTATTTTTTTTAACTATGTGCCACAGAGGGGAAGATAGCGGGCGACTGCTGCGCCCCCTTGGGCTTGTGCCCTGGGCGACGGCACCGCCCGCACCACCCTAGTTACGGCTCTGATCTATATATATATTTATACTATATGTGTGTGTGTATATATATTCATTTCTAATACTATACTGACCGCTGTGTTTTACTGTAGATTGTTATTTCTCCTTGTTTGCATTGGGTTGGTATTGGTTATATAATTTCACATACTTGATTAAGATGTGGAAAAATGTGAATAGGAGCAACCTAAGATCGGATCTTTGTCATAGAATCTTTGATGAAAATATTTGAAATTCTCAACCTTGTAATGTTCTTGATAATATGTTTTGGGACATTGAGAACTCTTAGTTAAATACACTAGGATTTGGTGGGACGTTAAATGTCTTGAACAATATATCAAGGTTAATAGTATTCCGAGGGGCTTACATTTGAATAAATCCCCTACTTTTGGAACAGATGACCTATCATTCATAAAAGAATGGGATCAAATTTTGCATGAATGCTCCATGAACCTTATGAAATCATTAACGAAAAGATAAAATTGTTTCACACAATTGAGGAAGAATTACAAGGGAAAAAAACCTACTAGAATCTTAAAAAGATAAAGAGGAATACCTGGCCAATGAAAATAGGACAGAATAAAAACAGATGTAGTCAAAATGAAAGAAAAACAAATTGCTAGAGATAAACAAGACTATGTGACCAATAGTATTAAACAATGGATACCAGGTACAAACCATCAATACAGTCACCAATCTCATGTGGGGAACATGAATAAACCTAGCAGTACATAGAGAACTGTTCCACAAAGAAATAAACAAACTAGACCCAGCCCTACCACTAGCAGGAATACTCACCAGGAAACAATGACCTTTAAAAACAGATTTACGGCTCTGGATAGAGTAGAAGCTAGCGATAGCGATGATCTTTTTATCCCCAGTTGTGATACCACATGAGAGATTAGGCAATGAAAACATTTGAAAGAAACAATACGGATAGCATCGCCCATGAAATGCAGACACTTAGAAGAAGAGGAAGACAAGAGGGCAACAAAAAAGCACGGAAAAAAATGCACAATAGGTCATCCACAATTAAAAGAAAATGACCTATTCAACACCAACTTAGCAAATCAGAATTTTCATTGTTAAAAAAGGACTTCACGTTTGCCACAACTAAAAAAAAACAATAAATTCAAAATGTATATAGATATTAACAAGTTTACCCACAAACTAACTCTCAAAGACATTTTGCTAGAAAGGAATTAGCTACAATTTCTAACTATGAAAATAACTCTAAATCAGGACTAAAACCTGTATCTAAATTTTATCCGCTTGAGTCTGGGAGCAGCCACATTGATCTCTTCCAAGAGCTGGTGGATAAAGATCCTTGAAATCATATATATGAAAACAAAACAATCTCTAAATTTAAAAAAATTCCAAAACAACAAAGAATTAGCTATTAAACAAGCAGACAAGGGAGGAGGTGTGGTCATTTTGAATAGAATAGACTATGTTGAGGAAGCCCACAGACTTCTAAAGGATGAACATTCCTATACGTAGGATCCCACTAATGATTTTACTTCCCGATTGACAGATACATTTGTCAAATGTCTACACCTTCATATCTTAACAAAAGAGGAGTATCAGTACTTGATGGTGTTGAACCCCATTATTCCGATTTTCTATTTTTACCAAAGATCCATAAAAACTTGACTAAATCACCAGGCAGAATGATTGTAGCAGACATTGACTCGCTTGCATCTCATATCTCAGAATACGTAGACATCTTCCTAAGGAAATATATCCTCCAATTGGCAATGCATCTGAAAGATTTTTAAACCGTTTGAATGGCCCCCTAATTATATGTGGCTTACTATTGATGTTCAATCACTAAGCACTGCAATTGAGCATAAACAAGGAATAGCTGTGTAAAGACAATTTTTAGATCCAGACCCATTACTAGATTCAGCACATAAAGATTTTATTTGTGATCGATTTATATTTATTTTAGCACATAATTATTTTTCTTTAATTCCTGGACACATTTTATCTACAGTTGTGTGGCACAGCTATGGGGACAATTTTTGCACCAAGTTTGGCCAATCTTTCAATAGACAGCTGGGAACAGAAATATGTCCTGAGCTTCAACCCCATCTCCAATCACATCAAAATCTATAAGAGCTATATAGATTACACTTTAATGGTTTGGAATGGCAATATAGATTCTATCAATTCCTTTTTGGCTAATATTGGCAACAATGAGTATAACTTAACGTTTACAGTTAAACACGATCCCATACAAATTGAATGCTTAGATCAAGTTTTATCTGGTGTGGAAAACAGAGTGGTTTCTAAAAATTATATCAAACCAGTAGATACTAATAGCTATCACCACTGTGAAAGTGGACATGTGAAAAAAGGGAAAACCATTATGCCATACTCCCAGTTTTATCATGCTAAGAGGAACTGTAGTAATGAAACCTACTGTAAAGAACAACTATCACTATATGCAAAAAAACTATTAGTAGTTTTTACCCAGAGAAAATAATTGAGGGTGCTCTCACTAAGATCAAAGGAGTAAATATAGATGACCTATTAAAATATACGAATAGTGACAAAAAGAAAGAGAGTATCCCATTTATCATAAAATATAACGTCTGCAAAAGCAGAATAAGTCTACAATTACTAAACATTGGGAAATTCTGAGGATGGATCCAGTACACATTAATATTCTCTCTGAAAAACTCGAGATAATTTTCCAGAAAAACAGGAATCTTAAAGATACCTTAGCCCCTAGTATGTTACAGGATGTAACTTAGAGAATCAATAAAACTTTCTTGGATCTAAATGGTTTTAACAAATGCAACCACTGCAATATGTGCAGACACACCAGTCCCGAAAATAAGGTTTTTTCATTACTTTGATAACAGTAAGATGTTTAATATCAACAGTATATGAATTGTCAGACAACTACAGTTGTGTACCTATCAGAATGTATGTACGGTCTTAAATATGTAGGGAAGACCAAATGACCGTTAAAACTAAGAATCAAGGCACATACTCGTGACATAAAGAATAATGTAGAAAGTCATTCAGTTTCTAAGCACTTTTCGTCTAAACATAATTCTGATCCAAGTCAGATCACTTTTAAAGCAATAGAACATATCCATTTGGGCCCCAGAGGAGGGGATATCCAGAATAAATTATCCAAACAAGAAATCAGATATACCAGCTTAATATGCTTACCCCAATGGATTTAATGAGGGTTATGAAATTACACCCTTTTCTAGTATTAAAGTAATTCTATCGTTTTCAAATAAGCATTGCCCAAGCGATTGTGTTGTGTTTCCAAGGCACAAAGTAATTTATTTAAGCAGATGCAAAGCTTAACAATTAATACATGATTATAATACAGTACAGCCAATACAAAAAAGAGATAAATACATACCGCGCTCCCACGGGTACCAGTACCCACATTATTTCACTCTAGAATACTGTGGTCAGAGAATGGCTGAAGTCAGTGGGAGCACAGCTATATTATATACACTCAGTGTTACAGAGACAACAATGGTTCTCATCCTACCTCTCTAATCGCTCTTTCACTGTTAATTTCTCTGGAGCCACCTCTGCTCCGCCTCCCCTCTCAGTTGGAGTACCACAAGGCTCAGTGCTAGGTCCTCTGCTGTTCTCTATCTATACCGCTTCTCTTGAAAATCTAATAAGTTCCTTTGGCTTTCAGTATCATCTCTATGCGGATGATACCCAAATCTATCTATCCTCTCCTGATCTCTCGACATCTGTGTTGTCCCATGTAACTGACTGTCTTTCTGCCATATCATCTTGGATGTCCTCTCGCCAACTCAAACTTAATCTTTCTAAAACAGAGTTAATAATATTCCCACCCACCAACAAGAGCATAACTGACATTTCTATCTCTGTTGATAACATGACCATGAATCCCACCCCACAAGCTCGCTGCCTAGGTGTAATCCTTGACTCACACCTATCCTTTGTTCCCCACATTGACTCTATATCTAAATCATGCTACATACATCTAAAGAACATTTCCAGAATTCGCACATCTCACGCAAGACACTGATAAAACCTTAATTCATGCACTTATCATCTCCCGCATTGACTATTGCAATCCCCTCCTTATTGGTCTTCCCAAAAAAAGACTCAAACCCCTACAATCTATTTTGCATGCTGCGGCAAGACAGATTTTCCTTGCAAATCGTTATTCCTCTGTTGAATCACTCTGTATGTCTCTACAATGGCTGCCTGTCTTCTACCGAATCCAATATAAAATACTTTTACTAACTTACAAGGCCATCAACAAAGCTGCACCAACATACATCTCCTCTCTTGTCTCAAAATATCTCCCAACTCGGCAACTCCGTTCTACACAAGATCTACGTCTCTCATCCACCCTCATTACATCCTCCCATTCCCGGTTACAGGACTTTTTTAGGGCTACTCACTTTATGGAATTCTCTCCCTCGCACAATAAGACTCTCCTCTGGTCTACAAACTTTCAAGTGTTCTCTGAAAACCTACCTATTCAGACAAGCTTATAATATTCCTCAACCACCCTCTTAACCTCACTACCTTTAGCCTGTTACCGCCTGTTACACAATTTCACACAAGACAACTACCCCCTGACCAACATTGTTGTGTGACAGCATCATTTAGCTTATGAGTCACTTTTACCTTTGCAGTCTGGCTGGGCCAATATGCAAAATGTAGACTTAACCACATGTGTCAATCTCCCATTGTCCCATAGATTGTAAGCTTGCGAGCAGGGCCTTCTCACCTCTTTGTCTGTTTTACCCAGTTAGTTTATTAGTTTATTATGTTTGTCCCCAATTGTAAAGCACTACGGAATATGTTGGCGCTATATAAATAAATAAATGATGATGATGATGATGATGATGAATGCAGATGACGTGGCTTGCTTCTATAGGTCCAGGTATCAGGAAGGTCCAGAGTGCTGCAGGTCATAGGCTAGTTCAAACAACCCCCTCAAAGGCTGAGGGTCAACATTCCAGATGAGTCTCCCGCCCAAAAACCAGTTACAACTAGTCCATTAGCATTTTACAGTTTGACATCACTCTGACTATTTATTCCCTAACATCAATAACTAGAGTATGCAATATGCGATCTGTTTGGCGAATGAACCGGGCAGCTGTTGATGAATAGGGGATTAAAATGATATCAGACATGACACATTTCCTAAAACCTGAACCTTAAATAACACTGAAGTGTCAGTGATATAATAGAATCATAATATATAAACTAATAATAAACTAAATACTATCTGCTCATAAATCACTGTGGAATGGAATCCATATAATGAATATATGAAATATATATATATAACTAAATGTTACCGTGCGATCGCAGTATGCCATGTGTAGCATGGCATACTGAGTGCAATCGCACAATAAAACAATATTAACCAATATACTTTCGTTCATCCAATTATACGACTTCGACAGTTCCACCCTTTGATAGTATAATAAACTATTACCTTAAAGATTTTATATGCAGGATCTTAGTACCACATTTCATTGCTCTGTAATGCAAGTCCCCCTTGGTGTATGACCACGCTGTCTGTAGATCTAAACAAGTTATCATAAGAGAGAGTCTTAATCCTCAAAACGATTTCTTCTTTTACTATAGACCGTATACCTCTGGAGCTTGGAGATAACCTTTTGTATGCCCTTCAAGGGTACAATAAAACATGTAATGCATTATCTGGAAGGGTACAGAGTACAATAGAACATGTATCAGTTATACAGAATACTCTACTACAGTTCTTCAAGTTTAACAGGTTCATCCGTCCAACGCATGTCTTTAAGCTCAGAATACATTTAAATACTTCATGTTCATCAATAGCATCATCCTATGTCTATCAATAATGTCATATACAATCTCCATCAGCTTGGGTTAATATACACCCTTCTAATAATGTCATCAGTTCTTTTCCTAAACACTTGTGGGCGGGCTATTGTCTGCTCGTTCTTCCCAGTCTCCCAATACTCAGGTTTCTTTGTACGTGAAATAGCGGTTGGCTTGCCAAACATTGGGAGACTCCAGATTAAGGGACCTAGGTGTCATACTTTTCCCCTAGCAACCTCCCACCCATAATTCGAGTACCTCAGGAATATTTAGTGGAAAGAGAACTAATCCTACTTGATATAATCACTGAGGCACGTGAGAGCACGCCCAGCACTTTGTTTGGTCTAAAACCTTACCCACCCAAGAATGATAATCATTCTCAAGGATGCCTGCTCAAGTCCGGATATTACTGGACTGGCATCGCTGGGTGTACCTCTCTTCAACTATGGGGTCAACGTACTTATGGACGTAATACTTCTCAGACAATAGCCCCTCTCACTTTCTCCAAGCTCCAAGGTTTCCAAATTTTCCTTTATCCCTGAATTGAATAGAGTAATTGGCTGGACCAATTGTGCTACTTCATCCCCAATTCCTCAATATTATTACCTGAACCAGCCTCTGTCACCTGTCAATAATCAAAAGAATTGACCGTCCTGAAAAGAGAATGTGATGAGAGAAACACAGAACAGGAAAACTACAACTTCATGCTGGACAACTGTCTTAGCCTTTGGCTCAGGTGCTACTAACTGCATTCGAGGCCTCCCAGAACAGATTCATGAGTGCACTTGGACCCTTCTCTGAGTGTTGGCCCCTCTGCAGTGGGTGAAGTGGGCACCAGTGTGTCTCTGCTACCCTTGAAGTCGTGATGCTGGTAGCCTACACCTGGTACCTGACTGTCAAATAACCTGAGCCTAGGAAATTACTGTTCCACAACTTACTCTTCCGGTCCAACATCCTGACAGTTAGTGTAACTTTTCAGGAAACAGTGTTTTGAACGTTCTCGGTTGCTGTCTCACTGTTTTTCATACATTTATTATCAATAACGTGAATACCCCTATCACCTATTATAACTCTAGGGCTATCACATTGAATAACAAAAGCTTAGAGTATGACATAGTAATACTTTAGACACATTTCAATACACCTTTACCCAGACATATTTCATTGGTACACCAGTGTATACTTGAGGATCCTGCATGGTGGTAATTGGATGATGTGGAATTGTTTTACCTGGAGAAAAACGCATCTGCAGGAGGGATATAGGATGGCTCTATTGGTATCATCTTCCTGACATTCTCTCAATCAAGAAAGGACGTTGCCGTCCTACTAGCTTGAGAAGAAATGTCTGGTGCACCCCAATATACTTCTACCAGCTTGCACATACCTTCTGTACCCCGCTGAGCCAGACCATGTGCTGCCTCCGCTGGGTCTGGAAGATACACTCCGGGAACTACTGGTCTACCTTGTCCATCTCTTCAGGGTCCGCCAGACTCCTAACCACATCTCTTCACCTTCCAGACAGTTCATTCTTCAGGTAACACAAATCTTCATATATTAACTAATATGTGTATTGTGTGTGTGTGTGTGTTCACATTTTAAAACAATACAACGAAAAACAAAACAAACCATAAATTTGTCAGCTGTCACATAAAACCCTGCTGTCTATTTGACAGCTATGTTCGCCCTGATGTGACAGCCATGTATAGTCATGTGTGTAAGTGTGGATTTTACTAGCAGCTACTTCAGTTGGTAGCTGTGTCACTGTGTAAAGTCCTCTATGTAGTGTCCTACTCATGTGCTGGTATTGCTATAAAGGATTTCTCAGTCACCTCAACGTCGCCCCCTAGACTAGAAAAATGCTGAAGACCAATGTATATCAATCGATTTTACCTCACATGGCATTTTCAGTACCCCACATTCAGCTACTTGGCTAAGTGAGAAGGGCAAAGGGGTCTATCTCTATAACACTTTCTTCAAATATAACAGTATCCATTATATGTCTGTCTAACAGTGAAAAAATATAAAACACGAAAATTCTACATTTTCTAGGGTTTCACATTATGTCGTATCTTGTGGCAAAAAATCCTACTCCAATGTTTTACACAGAGATGCATATCTGTATGCCTAACCTCTAGCGATCTCTCCACCCTTTGTGCATAAATATAAAGGCACACTTTGTACAGGAGGCAAAAAGCAGATATGCAATCTAAAAAAACATGAATCATATTTCCACAACAAAAAACTTTTTGCTTTAAAAACCAGCATTTTCTATACACATAACACCAAACCCCTAACTGTTTCTGTGACTTGTGTCAATCTAGTGTGTGTATCCCTGAGTCCGTCTTATGTCAAACAAAATGTCTTAGCCCCATTACTGAGACCGTGTCTACGTCTTTTTGTATCTCTATACAAGAGTACAGAGAGAGATACTAGCAAAGATGTAAAGAATGAGAAAAATAGGAAAGCAACGAATTATAAGAATACAAAGATTTGAATACAAGGGTTTGAAAACAAATAGACATGCAGAAAGGCAGATTTTACAGCAAACATGACAGCTGGATTTGACACTATGGAGAAATGGCTGTATTCATTCCACTAATCCCCTTAGCTATTCGCTAAACCAGTGGTTCCCAAACTTTTGCAGTTCGCGGCACCCTTAGAGTCTCCAAATTTTTTCAAGGCCCCCCTCCAAAATAATTATTGAGCAGTCCTGTTTTGGAAGTAGTTGGGTCAAAAAATTGTAATAAGTATTTAGGTCAGGACAGAAATACTTATTTAGTTGTATGCAAAAATGCCCCCTCTGCAACCAGACACTCTGCCCACAGGAACTCTGCCCCCTCTGCATCCAGACACACTGTCCTCTCTCACACTGCCCCCTCTCACGCTGTCCCCCCTCCACTGCCCCTCTCACGCTGTGTCTCCCTCCACTGCCCCCTGTCCCCATCCTCTGCCCTCTGTCCCCATCCACTGCTCTCTGTCCCCATCCTCTGCTCTCTGCCCCCATCCTCTGCTTTCTGTCCCCCTCCTCTGCCCCGCTGTCACCATCATCCACTCTCTGTCCCCATTCTCTGCCCCGCTGTCCCCATCCTCTGCTCTCTGTCCGCATCCTCTGCCCCGCTGTCACCATCCTCTACCCCGCTGTCACCATCCTCTGCTTTCTGTCCCCATTCACTGCTTTCTGTCCCCCTCCTCTGCCCTGCTGTCACCATCCTCTGCTTTCTGTCACCATCCTCTGCCCCGCTGTCGCGATCCCTCTCACTCTGCCCAGTGCCAGGCGCCAGCAATAAAAAAAAAAAAAGAACAAAGAAACTTACCAATTCACCGGGCGCCGGGACCCAGCAGCCTCCTCTCTCCTGCAGCTTGTTACTGACGTCGATATTCAGTGACAGCTGCGGGAGAGAGGAGGCTGCTGGGTCCCGGCGCCCGACGGATTGGTAAGTTTCTGTGTTCTTTTTTTCTTTTTATTGCTGGCCCGCGGCACCCCAATGACAGCGCCCCTGGGAGCCGCGGCACACAGTTTGGCAACCGCCACGCTAAACTATGACCCCTCCCCATACTTGACTAAGAGGTCTTACATCAACCGTGCAATCCAATGTCCTCCGTCATTTGTTCATTAAGAACTCGGTATCACCATAGCTATATACCTTTGCAACGGACTTCCTGACTTATAATAGATAAATGACAGATTAACTCTTAGTGACTCATACTTATCTGAAATACATAAAACGATATTTTGGAGCAAAGTATGTACATACTTCATTTTTGGATAATGATTCTCAGCCAAACAAATTCTCATGAGTCACTGCAGCCTAAAACAAAGAGTGTTCCAATGATCTATTGTTAAATTTGTCTTTCAAGAGTAATTTTTCTATTTCACTATCCCACCCCTCCTTAATCACTGAGTCTATATTCATTTTGTCTACCCTTATTTGTAAGAAGAAAAGACAAGATAGTTATCTTTACACAGCAAATGAAACAAACATTTTCATTCTTTACCATCGGGCATCGATCAGGAAAGCAAACATATGACACATAAAACAAACAAGCACTAACAACAAAATATACTTTTAAATCAGTTTCTTTCTAAATCTGTACACAGATACTTATCACAGATTAACCCCGCCTGGTTGTAGGACTACAGGTCTGACCTGAACTCTAGAGTTGGTTATAATTCTCCCCCAAGGCATTGGCTACTATGAGGTGTGCAGGCAAGTGTTGAGAAGCCTCTGAGACTTGTGTGCGCCGTATCTGTGGGTGTCTGTGTGATTTCCCCTTAGATGGCCCAAGTCTCTTTGCTTCCGCTTTTGTCATTGTACAGTCCTTTGCTTGGTGTCCCGTTTTAGTGCATCTAAAACACTTCCTCAACTCATGTTGTTTCTTTTGCTTAAACCAGGTGTTATTATGCTGTGGTTGTGTGTGCAGTCCCTCTAGTGCTTGGATACTCACCATCATTAACGTATCACTTAGTGTCTCTTTCTCTTTATTTATATTCTTATCATGTACTATAGCTGACTCCCTGAGAGCATCTACAGTGATCCCTCTCCAGTTCGGTAATGAAGTTTGCACCCTTGTTTTCAAATTTTCACTGAGGCCATCCATTAAGACTGAAACAGCTACCTCCCTGTAGTGTACATCATCCTTTATGCCTGATAACCCAGTGTATTTGGCCATCGCTTTCAGAGCTCTAGAAAAATAGTCCACTGCATTTTCACTATCCTGTTGTTTGATAGTGAAAATTTTACTCCAGTCCAGTACCACAGGAAAGTATATGGCCAACTGAGGGATGCGTTTAATATTTTCCTGATTATCATCATCTGTTAAGGACTACACTTCCTCCAACATACAATCCTTAATAAACTTTTGTATATCAGTATCGGGAGGAAGACAAGCCCTAAACACCACTCGCCAATCTTTATTAGTTGGCTCATGTGCATAACCTAAATCTCTAAAAAAAATTCTGACACTTGGCTAAATCTTTCCTAGGGTCTGGGAATTCAGAAATAATTGCACGCAGTTCAAATCTAGTCCATAGACAATGCATTTCTACATGTCTTATGGGAACTATGCCATCTCTGTCCGCCTTCCCATTGGGAACTGCTATTGTGCGGACAGGATGCAAACCTACTAAATCACTACATTCTGAACTAGTTGCTGGAATTGCTGTTGCAGTATAATGGATGTCCCCCCTTCTATTAATCTCTACATTATTCTCACCAATTTCAGCAGCTGCCCCTGCTGCGGGAACCATTCCCTTTCCTTGTCCAGGTGGTGTCTCTTGCATGTTACTAGCATGGGCAGTGGCCGAAATGATGGTGGGTTCACCTTCTTCCCTTGATACCTTATCTTTAATGTAAATTATAGGATACAAGTTACTGGTTATATTCTTAACATTTATTGGCTGTACTTATCACCTCAATCGCATTTGGATGCGAGGGCGCACGTACGCTCAGTTCTCCACGTTTCTCAACGCTCACTTCCGCTGTGCGCGTGCTTTTCGCCACACCTACTTCCCCTGTGCACTCGCTGCTCTGCCACGTGTTGCCTTCCCTTTGCCACAATTTTAAACAATCATTATGTTTATTTCTCACTTTTGTTGGTTTAATCAACTGCACTTTATCTATAACATTATTCAACACCTCTGAATTGAAACTACCGATCTTTGGAAAAGGTCTCTCACAATCCTTGGTCATCTTGACCCACTTGTCGCAATATGCCATTGCGTATGCACCATATTTCTTACACATGAGAAATATTGCTGAACCAATAAGGCCTTCCTTCCTTAGGCAGTACATCGGCCATCTCTAGCGTCTGCTTAGCACCCATGTTGAACAATATAGGGTTCCAGGAATATCACAATATCCTGCCACTACTTTCAACACTCTGCCACCCGTAATCTACCGCTAGAGATATTTACAGTCCTGTGGACGTATTTGCTACAAGCCGCGTCCACTTGCTTCCTCTTGTACTAAACGAGGACCCCTAACACAGAAATATCAATGCGGACTAAAGGGCTATCAGCTCCTCGATACCCTTGACTCTCCAGCAAAATCTGGTTTCACCGTATACCTTGTATACTATTTATTCAAATCACGTAATTCTTCAATACACCGTATGCTACTCAAAATACCACTGTCACGGTCCGGAGACTGGATAGGAGCCCAGTGGCAGGGAGGAAGGCTGGCTAACAGGAGATAAGATGGAAGAAAGGTCAAACAAGCCGGGTTCGGTACACAGAGAGGCGTAGCGGTCCAAAGGTTGAGGCAGAGGCGTAGTGGAGGGCAAGCCGAGGTCGGTACACGTGTAGTAAATGTAGGTAGACAGGAACAACAACAGGAGCAGGAGCTAGATCACAGGCACAGAGCACAATAATCAGGCACTGGAGACAGGAACTGGCCAGGCTTTTATAGGAAGTCAATTTACAGGAGCTTGTGTACTCTTTGATTCAATGCAGTTTTCCTGTGCAAAGGTGATATCCATGAAATTGCCACCAGCACCTGAGTCAAGCATAGCCAAACTGCAAATTAAAAGAGACCCAGATGAAAGTGTTATTGGGATAACAAAATGTGATTGTTGAGGCAGAGGATCTCCATTTTCATGAGCCAAGGGGTTAAGTGATTGCGAGATGGAACTGGATTGACTAGACTCTTTGGAGTCCATTTGCTTTAAGTCAGTCATAGCGATAGTTTGGCGAATCTTATTTGAGCAAGTGAAGGCATAGTGTCCTTGATCACCACAATATAAACAAAGATTCTCCTCCCGACGTCTCTGTTTCTCATTAAAACTGAGTGGTTTCCTAATTGCATCAATTTACATTGGTTCGGGAGAGATGCTTGGATTGTCTGATGGTGCAGCTTTGAACACTGTAGGTCTATTAAACTGATGCAAATTACTGCTCATACCGAAGGCTCTTAATCTTTCATTTTTCCTCTCACTTAGCCTTTGATCAATACGAATGCACAGCTGGATAAAATCGTCCAGATCATCAGGGGTGTCTACTCTGGCCAGTTCATCCTTTACTTGCTCAGAAAGGCCGCGACGGAACTGACTTTTTTTTGCAGAATAGTTCCATGTAGTGTCTGCAACCAAGCATCGGAATTCAGCGGTATACTCAGCCACCGAGCGTCTTCCTTGTCGCAGTCTATGGAGTTTAGCTTCAGCGGTGGCACATCGGTTAGGATCATCAAAGACTTGCCCCATGGCGGACGTAAACACATCCAGATCTTGCAGAATAGCACTGTCTTGCTCAATGTAAGGAGAGACCCAGGCTAGGGCTTCCCCTATCAGGAGATTGATTATGAAGAAGATCTTCATCTTATCATCTTTGAACTGTGTAGGTAACATGTGAAAATAAATGTTGCACTGATTTAAGAAGCCTCTGTATAACCGACGATCGCCACAGAATTTAGTAGGCAATGGTGGACGCGAAACTTGTGCAGCAGTGGCGTCATAATCTTTTAATTCTTTCTGCAATTGAGCTATTTGTTTCTGCTGAGCTTCAACAAGGACTTCTAGTTCTCTCATCTTGTTCTGAGAAATGCAGGCAAACTCTTGCAACTCCTTTATTTGGTTTTTCAGAGTATTTAGCGCAGCTACTCCCGCGGGATCCATTTTTGGGCCTGATTATTCTGTCACGGTCCGGAGACTGGATAGGAGCCCAGTGGCAGGGAGGAAGGCTGGCTAACAGGAGATAAGATGGAAGAAAGGTCAAACAAGCCGGGTTCGGTACACAGAGAGGTGTAGCGGTCCAAAGGTTGAGGCAGAAGCGTAGTGTAGGGCAAGCCGAGGTCGGTACACATGTAGTAAATGCAGGCAGACAGAAACAGCAACAAGAGCAGGAGCTAGATCACAGGCACAGAGCACAATAATCAGGCACTGGAGACAGGAACAGGCCAGGCTTTTATAGGAAGTCAAGGGGTGGAGCTAAGGCATGCTGGAAGATCAGGAGATCACTGGAACTGATCTAGAACACTGAATAAAGACAAGGAACTGTACAGCAGCCAGAATAGCTCAGTCAGCAGAGCAGCAGTCCACGGAGGCAGAAGCCCTGGGTTCAAATCCTGACAGTACTCCCCTTCTTCCAGTACGTCCTCTGGACTTCTCAGGAGCTGTCTTACCAGGATGTCTCTGATGAAACAGTGCGGTCAATCTGGAGGCATGGACATTTTCTGCAGACTCCCATGAATTTTCTTCTGGACCATATCCCCTCCATTTTACCAAATATTGTAATTTATTTCTGTGCATTCTGGAGTCCAGGATCTCTTCAACAATAAATTCTTCTTCTCCTTCCACCATGACTGGTGGTGGTGGGGCAGAAATCCGGCCAGGAAAGGGGTTGTCTCGAAAGGGTTTGAGCAGGGAAGTATGAAATACCGGATGTATTTTCATAGAGGTAGGAAGATCTAAGCGGAAGGCAACTTGACCAATTTGGGATAGAATTTTGAATGGCCCAATAAACTTTTGACCCAATTTTGGTGAGGGTATCCGTTGTTTAAGGTTTTTAGTGGATAGCCAGACCTTGTCTCCAACATGAAAATAGAGTGCAGCTCTACGGTGTCTGTTGGCAGCTTGTCTGTAATGTTCCTGGGCTTCTCTCAAATTTTCAATAAGCCTTTTTTGAACTTCTTGTAATGTTCTGATTCTATCCGTTACTGTTGGAATTGGTGTGGAAACCGGGAGATTTGGAATAAACGTTGGATGGAGTCCAAAGTTGGCAAAGAAAGGTTTCTGGGAAATTGAACTGTGTTTAGAGTTAATATAAGAAAATTCAGCAGTGGGAAGAAAATTCATCCAATCATCTTGAAGGTAACTATCAAAACATCTCAAATATTGTTCAAGTGTCTGATTAGTCCTTTCAGTCTGTTCATTAGACTGTGGGTGGAAAGCGGAGGACAGATTAATTTTTATTCCCAAAGCAGTGCAAAAACTTTTCCAGAACTTAGAAGTGAACTGAACACCACAATCAGAGACTATGTCATCAGGGATGCCATGAAGCTTAAATATTTCCTGAATTAGAAGCTTTGCAGTCTGTTCAGCAGTAGGTACTCCTCTAGCAGGAATAAAATGAGCCATCTTAGTTAGACGGTCCACTACCACCAGAATTGTTGTCATCCCTTTCGAAGGAGGTAGATCAACTATGAAATCTACCGAGATAGAGCTCCAGGGACGAGATGGAATTGGAAGAGGTTGTAGCAAACCTAGTGGTGAGGAGGGAGGAGTCTTGTTTCGGGCGCATGTCAGACACGATGAAACATATTTTTTAACATCGCTTTTACACTTTGGCCACCAGAAGGAACGTGTCAACAATTCTTGAGTCCTGTATACACCTAAATGTCCAGCGGGTTTGGAATCATGGACTAATTTCAGTACTTCAATTCGTACTGACTCTGGTACATAAAGGCGATGAAGCTGAGTCCAGTAGCCATTATTAAAAGTTAAATTAACATCTGAAGTAGGACTTCTGAGGAAAGGATCAGTGTCATAACCTTTCTTCAAAAGAGAGAGTAAATCCGTAGGAACAGTTGCCCCTAAGAAGTTGTGCTTAGGTAGGATAGCCTTTCCAGAATCCTTTTCTAGATGCGGATCGGAGAACATTCTTGAGAGTGCATCAGCTTTGCCATTTCTGGATCCGGGTCGGTAAGAAAGTATGAAGTTAAAGCGAGAGAAGAATAAAGTCCATCTGGCTTGTCTAGGAGACAATTGTTTAGCGGTGCGTAAAAATTCAAGATTTCTGTGATCAGTAAGGACTGTCACAGGGTGGATAGAACCCTCAAGAAGGTGTCTCCATTCTGAGAAAGCACACTTAATGGCCAGTAATTTCTTGTTCCCAATATCATGGTTTTTCTCAGCGGATGTCATCTGGCGAGAAAAATAAAAACAAGGATGCAACAACATCTTCTCGCCGGCACGTTGAGAAAGAATTGCTCCCACTGCAGAATCAGAGGCATCAACTTCCGCAATAAAGGGTAATTCAGGATTTGGATGTATCAGGATTGGTGCTGATGTGAAAAGAGTCTTAAGTTGGGTAAAGGCTTCTTGAGCTTCAGGTGCCCATTCAAAAGGAACGCCCTTCTTTGTAAGTTGCGTAATAGGAGAAACGATTCCAGAAAAGTTTCTTATGAATTTTCGGTAAAAATTGGCAAAACCAATAAACCGTTGTACTTGTTTTTCGTTCTTAGGTACAGGCCAGTTAATGACTGCATCGATCTTACTGGGATCCATGCTCAGATCATCAGGGGAAATTATGTATCCTAAGAATTGAATCTTGGCTTGTTCAAATTCACACTTTTCCAATTTGATATACAATTGGTTCCTCTGAAGTATTTCGAATACAGTACAGACATGTTTGAGATGTGCCTCCAGATTATCAGAGAATATAAGAATGTCGTCCAGATAGGCAACAACAAATTGATCTAATAAGTCTCTTAAGACATCATTGATGAAATGCTGAAAAGTTGCAGGGGCATTACATAGGCCAAAAGGCATGACCAAAGACTCAAAATGTCCATATCTTGTCCAGGAGGCGGTTTTCCACTCATCACCAGGTCGAATACGAACAAGATTGTATGCCCCACGCAAATCAAGCTTTGTAAAGATCTTTGCCTTCTGTAGCCTCTCCAACAATTCAGGAATTAAGGGGAGTGGATAACGATTCTTAACTGTAATCTTATTGAGTTCCCTATAATCGATACAGGGGCATAAGGTGGAATCTTTCTTTTCAACAAAGAATAAGGCGGCACCAGCAGGTGAAGTAGAATGGCGAATGAAGCCTTTGTTTAAGTTTTCATCCAGAAATTCCCGAAGGAATTTTTACTCCGGTTCGGATAGAGAGTAAAGTCGTCCAAAAGGTATGGATGATCCTGGTAGCAGCTCAATAGGACAGTCATAAGGGCGATGTGGAGGTAATATATCTGCATTCTTTTTATCGCAGACATCTGAAAATTTACTGTATTGCAGAGGCAATTTCAAATCTTTAGAAGGAAGTTCGGTGACCTGCTGGTCTACGGATACCACAGTTCTAGATGGGCAGTTTAGTTTGCAGTGCTCAGAAGGAAAGGATAAAGTGCGAGTATCCCAGTTGACAGAAGGATTATGGGTAGACAGCCAGGGGATTCCCAGTATTATGGGAAATTTAGGTGAAGCAATCAAATGAAAGCTTATAGCCTCCTGATGCCCTGGTTCAATAGTCATTTGTAGCTGGAATGTTTCGTGAGTTACTGGCCCAGAAGACAAAGGGGATCCATCTACAGTCTCCAAATTTACAGGAGCTTGTGTACTGTTTGATTCAATGCAGTTTTCCTGTGCAAAGGTGATATCCATGAAATTGCCACCAGCACCCGAG
Source organism: Mixophyes fleayi (assembly GCF_038048845.1). Classification (NCBI taxonomy): domain Eukaryota; kingdom Metazoa; phylum Chordata; class Amphibia; order Anura; family Limnodynastidae; genus Mixophyes; species Mixophyes fleayi. Next base: position 113,192,724 of record NC_134406.1, on the reverse strand, counting down.
TCAAGCATAGCCAAACTGCAAATTAAAAGAGACCCGGATGAAAGTGTTATTGGGATAACAAAATGTGATTGTTGAGGCAGAGGATCTCCTTTTTCATGAGCCAAGGGGTTAAGTGATTGCGAGATGGAACTGGATTGACTAGACTCTTTGGAGTCCATTTGCTTTAAGTCAGTCATAGCGATAGTTTGGCGAATCTTTTTTGGGCAAGTGAAGGCATAGTGTCCTTGATCACCACAATATAAACAAAGATTCTCCTCCCGACGTCTCTGTTTCTCATTAAAACTGAGTGGTTTCCTAATTGCATCAATTTGCATTGGTTCGGGAGAGATGCTTGGATTGTCTGATGGTGCAGCTTTGAACACTGTAGGTCTATTAAACTGATGCAAATTACTGCTCATACCGAAGGCTCTTAAGCTTTCATTTTTCCTCTCACTTAGCCTTTGATCAATACGAATGCACAGCTGGATAAAATCGTCCAGATCATCAGGGGTGTCTACTCTGGCCAGTTCATCCTTTACTTGCTCAGAAAGGCCGCGACGGAACTGACTTTTTTTTGCAGAATCGTTCCATGTAGTGTCTGCAACCAAGCATCGGAATTCAGCGGTATACTCAGCCACCGAGCGTCTTCCTTGTCGCAGTCTATGGAGTTTAGCTTCAGCGGTGGCACATCGGTTAGACTTGCCCCATGGCGGACGTAAACACATCCAGATCTTGCAGAATAGCACTGTCTTGCTCAATGTAAGGAGAGACCCAGGCTAGGGCTTCCCCTATCAGGAGATTGATTATGAAGAAGATCTTCATCTTATCATCTTTGAACTGTGTAGGTAACATGTGAAAATAAATGTTGCACTGATTTAAGAAGCCTCTGTATAACCGACGATCGCCACAGAATTTAGTAGGCAATGGTGGACGCGAAACTTGTGCAGCAGTGGCGTCATAATCTTTTAATTCTTTCTGCAATTGAGCTATTTGTTTCTGCTGAGCTTCAACAAGGACTTCTAGTTCTCTCATCTTGTTCTGAGAAATGCAGGCAAACTCTTGCAACTCCTTTATTTGGTTTTTCAGAGTATTTAGCGCAGCTACTCCCGCGGGATCCATTTTTGGGCCTGATTATTCTGTCACGGTCCGGAGACTGGATAGGAGCCCAGTGGCAGGGAGGAAGGCTGGCTAACAGGAGATAAGATGGAAGAAAGGTCAAACAAGCCGGGTTCGGTACACAGAGAGGCGTAGCGGTCCAAAGGTTGAGGCAGAAGCGTAGTGTAGGGCAAACCGAGGTCGGTACACATGTAGTAAATGCAGGCAGACAGAAACAGCAACAAGAGCAGGAGCTAGATCACAGGCACAGAGCACAATAATCAGGCACTGGAGACAGGAACTGGCCAGGCTTTTATAGGAAGTCAAGGGGTGGAGCTAAGGCATGCTGGAAGATCAGGAGATCACTGGAACTGATCTAGAACACTGAATAAAGACAAGGAACTGTCCAGCAGCCAGAATAGCTCAGTCAGCAGAGCAGCAGTCCACAGAGGCAGAAGCCCTGGGTTCGAATCCTGACAACCACATACTACCATAAAACCGCACCATAAACTACTTAAAATAAGGTATATTACTTATAAAAACACTGTATGCTACTCAAAATACCACACACGACTTAAAACAACACCCCACCATATACTACTTAAAATAACATATATTACTTAAAAACTGTACCGTATGCTACTCCAAATAGCGCATACGACTAGAATAGTGTTCTCATTTCAAACACAACCTCAGCCGTCCATTCCACCTCGTCAGGCAGCAACCGATATCCCTGTCTTTTCAATAGTAAATCACCTCTTTGTCTCTTTTCAACAGTATGCAAATTCTTCCCTTATCTTTATGCATACCATTCACATACAACCTTTTGTTTTCTGCACAAAAAATAGAGTTCCCAAACAATGGTAATATCTTTTTCAGAGGTTTTAACAAGTGATTATACTATACATATATAACAGACTATGAACATGATTGTTTGAACACGTGGCAACAATACCGGAAGTACACATATACACTAAGCAGGAAGTATACATACTCTATGCAATGCAATACTTTTGAAAATGCAAAATGACAATAAAAAGAAACATTTTTCTTTCTTGTCCCTAGATTCAAGTTAGCATTCCTTCAGATTATGCAACAGCGGACATTCGGTTTCGCAACACAGAGTGAACAACAGGTTTTGAACTCATTGCGTTCTTTCCCATATGTGACGCGTCTTCCACCCATTGTTGAGGAACCGAAATCCGTAAGCGTTGCATACCTTCCAGTAACGTAACCTCACTCAGAGCCCCCAAATTATTAAAGTAATTCTATTGTTTTCAAATAAACATTGCCCAAGCGATTGTGTTGTGTTTCCAAGGCACAAATTAATTTATTTTAGCAGGTGCAAAGTTTAACAATTAATACATGATTATAATACAGTACAGCCAATACTAAAAAGAGATAAATACATACAGCGCTCACATGCGCTTGCTGCGCTTTCACGGGTACCAGTGGACAGTATTTCACTCTAGAATACTGTGGTCAGAGAATGGCTGAAGCCAGTGGGAGCACAGCTATATTATATACACTCAGTGTTACAGAGACAACAATGAAGATGACGTGGCTTGCTTCTATAGGTCCAGGTATCAGGAAGGTCCAGAGTGCTGCAGGTCATAGGCTAGTTCAAACAACCCCCTCAAAGGCCCCCTCAACATTCCAGATGATTCTCCCGCCCAGAAACCAGTTACAACTAGTCCATTAGCATTTTACAGTTTGGTATCACTCTGACTATTTATTCCCTAACATCAATAACTAGAGTATGCAATATGTGATCTCTTCGGCGAATGAACCAGACAGCTGCTGATGAATAGGGGATTAAAATGATATCAGACATGACACAAAGTGTACATACAATCATAATATATAAACTAATAATAAACTAAAAACTATCTGCTCATAAATCACTGTGGAATGGAATCCATATAAGTATGAAATATATATATTACTAAATGTTGTAGTGCGAGTGTGTGCGTATTTTACCGTGCGATCGCAGTATGCCACGTGTAATCGCACGATAAAACAATATTAACCAATATATTTTTGTTTATCCAATTATACGACTTTGACAATAGATTACCTCATTCTTGATTGATAGATTTTTATTTAATATATTTAACTGGGATTTATTATGACATTACCTATTGGTTCCTAATGTTCAGAAGCAGCATCTTGTTTATATTTTATGATGTATTTTTAGGATGCAATATTTATGATTTAATTTTTGCTATGCATTTTATTTACTTATCTGCTTTGGAAATCTACAGTTCCTATATACTCACTGTTTTAAACACATATTTATTTATGTGTTTTAAGAGGTACTCATAAAACTGGTTTATATTATATCAGTTTTATTAGGATTTTGCTGGTATTTGGTTGATTACTTTTTACCTTGATTATTAACTTTTATAATGAATTTATAGCAATTTTTTATTTTATTATACATTTATTAATGAAATGTATAGGTTTTATATTTCTTTAAATTATTATGATTATTAATTATAGGTTTATTATGCCTATTATTGTTGACTTTACTTAATATACTTATGCACATACTGTGCCCACACATACTATATAGACGTTTATTGCAGGGCACTAACCGCTTAATCTATACTTACCCCTGATCCCTTAATTGGAATTGAATTCTGCCATTTGCGCATGTGCAAAATGACGCCTATAATCGACTATAAATCACGGAACATCACATCCTAATTGCAAATCCTCCTTAAGTAGTCTTATACAGGCAAAACACGTTGAGGCACATACTACACTAATTTGTTTGCTATTTATTTTGGTTAATTGGATCACCACTATTCTTGACCTATCAAGCAAGGATGTGAACAGAGACATCTAGTATCATCCAACTTGAACTACAGATAAGCTATTTACTTTTTTATACTGGGTGAGTATACATTTTATCATTTTATGATTATATGCAATAAATCTGTTTTTTGAACTACATTATATGGTATTTCCATCCTTGTCTTCTGGTACTACTATGAAGATGACTGGGGATATCGCGGTGAAGTAATACCGGATATACTGCTGTGATAACAAGCTTAACACAGATAAGCGATTATTATTTCTATCTCTGATGCTCATATATACTCATGGATTTGGTGTAATTTATTTCTCACATTACTATACTATCTTTGGTGTTTCTATTTTAATTGTTTGCAAGTATGCATGTTTGAAGACCAAAAGGTCCTGCCTAAGACACCCTGGACACATGTATGGACACGCATATTAATTATCACTTATTAGTTTTTTAATATATTCCTAAACTACTACACTATTTGGCACTGTTTGTCCTTCTATCTCCAATTTTCCTTAGATTACACCTTGCTTGGACTGACCATCCGGCACTTTGAAGGAAGGCAGCTGCCTTTCAGAGGGCAGTGACTTATTGGTGTGAATGGACTCTCTACATTGAACAATTCTTATACTATACCCAGCTCTGTTTTACTGTACATTGTTATTTCTCTCCTCCTACAAAAAGTATATGCAGCAACAGCGTCTCCTCACAAAGGCTGCAAACATCACCCAGTTATGAGAGGATGAACCCAAATCATAGCATCTTCGTGGTATAGTGGAACCAGACTGTTTAGCATAGGGCAGAATTCCTTAGGGACATGCAAATAAAATGATGACCACCTCGGAAAACCAGACCCATGCTGGCCCCTCTCTTATAATGTATCTTGATTTGGCTGCATTCTTACATAGTATTTTGAGCTGCTAGTAACATAAGATATGTGCTGCTTGACATAAACACTAAGGACATTCTTTAGAGTTGGATGTATTTTTGACCAAAACCTATACATAAAATGCATGCTGCAAAAATGGTGCATTTACATGTTTACAAGCACCAACATGTCTGGCTCAAGTCAGGAATACTCAAAAATTGTGATACGGATGTATGCGCATGCATTTTTTGTTGCGCATGCACTGTACAAGTGAGTGTATTTTATGTAAAAAAAAATTGACTGGTGTCCAACTTAGATAAATATACTCCTACAGAGGCAAACACAGGATCTCTTGAGGGTGTTTCTAAATATTTGATTGTTGTGGGGGAGTGGTCAGCCTATTGAGGGTGCCTGACTAATGCTTAACAAACACCAGTCCTTTCCATCTTGCTCCATTCTCTCTTGTAATGCAACATGCACCTAGTTTACTGCATCTGGCTCACCCTTTCTGATATCCTGCATTGCAGAGCAGCACAACGGGGGATATACCTCATAATTTCCTCTGCTGTTGGAACAAAGTCCTGCCTGTGCAGTACAGTGGAACTGAGTAAAAAAGTCTCCCCTTGTAGTTTATTCCCCCCCCCCCCCCACCCTCTTCCATATATTTAATGTTCTTGCTGCCTCGTAGTTTCTTTCCTACTCTTCCTCTCCCTGGTAATTCATTTTCCACTCGCCCTCACTCCCACAAATGTGTGATTCATCCCAAAATCCTATATAGGAGATATATAGCAGGCCAGGATAGTCTTGGCAACTGTAATCTAACCCTTAATCGTGCTTCTGTCCCTGTTACAGATGTTATCCCTATGTCTGGCTCCACCCAGTGGTGCAATGTTATTGGTTAATATTGACAGGCTTTATCTTTGACCTGGATGTGTTTGTGTCCTGTTCCTGTTTTAACATGGCTACTGTTATCTAGCAGTTTGGGTGTGAGTCCTTATTGTATATATCTGAAACATGGTGTCAGAAGTTATCCAGCCCACAACTGATGCTGCTCACTGGAAATGACACACTCAGGATTTTGGTAAACCTTGTGCAAGGTCTGTGTGATTGAAAGTAGAAGCACCTTCCCATTGAGATCAAGTTTACAACTATTTTGAAGAGATGGAGCGAGCACATAATTATGGCAACTGTTTACAGTATTCCACCCACAGAGGGGATACAGATGAGTGGCAATTTAAATAACAAATGGAACTTCAGAGCTGAATTTGAAGACTTTACTTTAGCCACATGTCTTAATGACAAGCCAGGAGAGGTGAAGGTAGCCACACTGAAGAGGGTGATGGTCAATGAATGTTGTCAAATTTATAGGCACAATCTGGGCCTTACAGAGGTACAGCAAAAGGATGTTAACGCAATATTAAATTCTTTAGAGAAATGCTTTAAACCTGCAAAAAAATGTGATTTATGAAAGGTACATTTTTGGCTGTTGGAAACAGGATGAAGGTGAACCTATTGACAACTTTGTAACCTGGCTGAGAGAGAAAGTTGCAACATGTGAGTACAGCAGCTCAAAAGATAAACTTATAAGAGACAAATTTGTAATGGGCATAACTAGTGAGAGCACACGCTGCTGCCTCTTAAGAGAACGAGACTTAGACTTGCCAGTAACTATTGAGATGTGCCGCACGGCAAAGCTCACTGACCAAAGAATTAGAGAGATAGACTGTCAGCAGATTTACCATGTCAATTCGGCAGAAGAACAACAGAGCAGCAAAGGTAATTTTGTTAACAGACAACAACTCGAGTATCAACTAGAAAGTACAGCAGCAGTCAAACATACTGCAGGCAAATACTGCGGCCAAATGCATAGACGAGTGAAAGAACAGTGTCCAGGGTTTGGAAAAACATGTAGAATTTGTGGAATTACAAATCACTTTGCTAAAGTGTGTTTGTCAAGCAAGAGACCGAAATCAGCAGGAAAACAAATCCAGCTGACGCAGACCTCCACAGTGCTGAGGTAATGCACTCCACAGAATGTATTGAAACTGTTAGATCAGCAGGCCAAAAGTGGTTTGCACATCTCACCTTAAAAACTCAGAGGCTACCCTGCCAGTTAGATTCAGGTGCAACATGTGAAGTGTTGTGTCTGAGAGACAAAATTAATCTAGCACCCAGAACTCCACAACAGCTAAGTAATACCAAACCAAAGCTTTTATTTTGAGAGCTGATGAAATCATTATGACAGTTCAATATAGAATGTGCTGTTCGTGTACATACGCACGTGCTTACCTTTCAGATTAAGACAGCACAACAAAAGCTTTACTGCCTGGTTCTATAAGTAAACAACTTGGACTGATACAATTCATTATTCCAGCTGAGCTTTCCAAGATAATCTTTCTGTACCACTGACAAAAGAGCAGCTAATAAATGCCTATAATTATGTATTCAAAGGGCCAGTGGTGTCCATCCCAGGGGATGTACATTTTGAACTCGACCCAAGTGTCCTGCCATTCAGTATGCCCCACTTAATGTGCCAACATGGTAATTGTGGCAAAGCCTGAGAAGCTTAGAATTTGTGTCCAAAATATGATCCAAATTTTCTAAACCAAGTACTACCGAAATCTCGCTACATCATGCCAATATTGGAGGATGTCTTGTAAAAGCTGCCTAAAGCACGAGTTTTCACACTGGTTGATGCACAGGATGCATTCCTGCAGTTCAAGCTTGATGCAAAAGCAGCTATATGACAACCTTTTGGACTTCCTGGGGAACGAAAAGGTAGCTTAAATCTCCATTTGGTCTCGGTTGCACCCGAAGTCTACCAGCGAATGCAACATGAACTCTTGACTGGGCTTAGTGGCATTGAGCCAATAGCAGATGATATTCTTGTGGTTGGCTGTCGCGAGACAGACTAAGAAACGGATTATGACCATGACCGTAAATTGCACTGATAGAGTGTTGCAGACAAGTAAATTTAAGACTTGAGTCATTAAGGAAAGTAAGGCAAAAAATTAGTAAATGTTCTCTGGGACAAACTATGTTACAATGCAAGGGGTGCAAATTAGTTTACTTTTTTTGCACATAAGTTAAATACTGCCTGTTTTTTCATCTAGCACACGAATACTTGATAGCTTTATTTTTACACTAATATTTAAAGTTGGTCTTGGACATGTCCTATCCCAACTATAAATCTGTCCCCACATTTTCACTTTTCCTCCCCCTCCAATGCAACATGGTTTTGCCCAGTTGCAAAGTTACTCCTTTTTAAATGCTTTGCTATATTTTGTTAATAGTAATAATTGAATTTCTTCAGCAAAAGAAACTTTAAGAGTAAAAATAATATAATCGATTATTTACAAAATAAAAAGCTTGCGCTATGATAATATTATCAGTCCAAATTTCAATCTCTGAAATTCTGCCTGTCCACAATCCAGACAGTTCTTTTATCACTAACAAAAGTAGGTTGTATTACAATTCACAAATGTCATATTACAATTGGCTGAAATGGCATATAGGCATTGCATGGTCTTTTAGGCTCTCCTGTATACAATGGAGATTTTGGAGAAATTCTTGCAAAAGTCTTTGTTTATCCACTTTGATTAGAAACATCTGTTCTTCGAATAAACTCTTTCTAGTGCTGTTCACATCACTGTCCTCGGCTCACACGAACAGATCAAAAAATAACACATCAAATAAAAAAAGACAAAAGAAATCTATTTATATATATATTTCTTATTAATAGATTGGTTTCATCCAAAAATAACTTTGATAATCCTTAATGACTCAGGCCCTTAGTGTAAAGAAACTTCAATTTAAGCTTAAAGAGGTCCAGCACAGTGGCCTAGTGGTTAGCACTTCTGCCTAACAGCACTGGGGTCATGAGTTTGATTCCCGACCATGGCCTTATCTATGTGGAGTTTGTATGTTCTCCCTGTGTTTGCGTGGGTTTCCTCCGGGTGCTCCAGTTTCCTCCCACACTCCAAAAACATATTGGTGAATTAATTGGCTGCTATCAAAATTGACCCTAGTCCCTCTCTGTCTGTCTGTCTGTCTGTGTCTGTGTGAGTGTGTGTCTATATTAGGGAATTTAGACTGTAAGCTCCAATGGTGCAGGGACTGATGTGAATGAGTTCTCTGTACAGCGCTGCGGAATTAGTGGCGCTATATAAATAAATGATGATGATGATTTCCATGGTCATATCCTGTCCTCTGAAGGTTTGAAAGTCAACTCAGAGAAGACTAGAATAGTATTGGAGATGCCAAAGCCCTCACATGTGAAGTCGGTGCAGCGTTTCATTAGGTTTGTCACATATCTGGCGAAATATATGCTTCAACTTTCAGAGGTGTGTGAGCCGCTATGCAGACTGCTAGACAAAGAGGCAATCTGGCACTGGCTTCCAAAACATGATGAAGTGGTGCAGGAAATTAAACGTTTGGTTAATGGTAACAACAGTGTTGACGTATAATGATGTTACCAAACAAGTCGCAAAGCTGGACTGATCTCACTGGGATGCGGACACATTTAACAAATTATGCTGGACTAATAAACAACAATATATATCAACTTGATGCGCTTCATTGCATGAAGTAATTTCTTCAGAGGGAAGTTCATCCTAGTGACACGGAGATCGGACACCTGGTTATAACCTATTGGTACTAATTCTCTCTTTGGTGGAAGAAAGTGTGCACACTTACAGATCTTATTCCCCGTGGACCGCTGCCATGGCATTTGGATGAAAAATACACCACTGCTTTCCATCTACAGTCATTGGACTGATTTGACATCCCTCTGATGTGCATCCGTTTAGGATTCATGTTGTGACCTAGAAAGACCCGTTGAGATGGTGGGAGAAGAGAGGCATATTTTATGCTAATTACCTAGTCTGCAATCAAAGTAGAGCATATAAAGCTCTAAGTGTATCTGTCGATATGACAAGTCAGCGCCCCGTGCCAGCTATCTCAAGAGGTCTCGGCTGTTAGATTTGCAATCACACGAACTGCCGTCAGAGGTAATGTGGATGTTTTTTATTTCCTACACAATGAAAGCACACAAGGTGAAGAGCTTATACCTGACAAAATTTTCTTTATACTAAGCGGCATAAAAGTTTTATAGTATTAACCAACGGAGACTGCCACTATTTGACATTAGCGAGATCTAGGTATATGCATATTATTTGAACTTTTTTGGATCCAATAAATTAGTTTCTCTTTCGTGGAGATCAAGAAACAACTGTGGACCCACAGTATATCTATCTAAACAAGCAAGAATATTCAGTAATTTGTTTTTGTTTTTTATTTCTGGATCCTTTTCAGCTAGTTTTATAGTGGATCATTAATTTAGCCAAAGAGTCAATGTGGTATTAAATAACATCTATCAGTGTATATATGTATTCATTATATATACTTTATATTTTTTTATTCTTTATTGCTTGTCTATGATTATTAATAAAAAGTGTATTTTATCTATTGGTGACTGTGAGAGACCTATTTTTGGCAAAAAATTCTGGGACAGCAGTGAGTTCCATAGCGCTGCAGTTTTGGTTTGTTTTAGTATTTCCTGATTGGAGCAGGGTTGTTACCTCCTCGTGGCATATTGTTTGGCGTGCCTCATAGAGAATACAAAGGAGCAATTGCCTATATATTGTGCAATGAAATGCAGCCTATCACCTTTTGATGAATCAAAAGAGCTGCTGTTGAGGACAATCTGGGAGTGCATAAGAAGTCAGGTAACTAAATTTTGTTGATTTTTTTAAAAATTATTTGTTGAGAGAAAAAATTTACAAAATCAACAAAATAGATACAAAGCTAAATAGAAAGTACAAAAGGCATATGAAAAAAGATATAATCTGGCATTATACCATAGAATATGTAGTTTAGGCAATGAAAATATCAGAATATTTGCAAAACATGTTTTTTTTTTTTTAATATCTGTCTTTCTGCTGTTCTATGTGATTGTCTTGACAAAGGTCCAAATGTAGGACCGAAACGTTGACTTGTAATGTGAGGTATGAAATTGAAGTAAATGAAAATGAAAGCAGAAATGATGATTGTATATAACTGCCATGTATTGTTGCAGCTATTCTGTCACTAATTTTAGCCAGCCAGCTTGCTGCAGACTTTGGCCAAAATTAAAGAAAAATTGGACAGTTGTGAAGAGATCATTAGAAAATAGATTAGAAATGACTGTAATTGAATGTCAATGCTATAAATAGTACATACCTGCCAACTCTCCTGGAATGTCTGGGAGACTCCCGAAATTCGGGTCGGTCTCACGGACTCCCGGGAGAGCAGGCAAGTCTCCCGCATCCCACTACTGTCTTCCCAAAATGACGTGATTTGCTGTGAATCACGTAGTTTGGACCCACCCCCGCGACAAAACTGCATTTTCGTTGCGCCGGCTGTCATTTAGAACGGACAGACGACGTGCCAAGACGCAGTGCCGTGGGTTGCCGACCCCTGATCTATACCATGTCAAAACACATTAGTACATATCGTACCAAAAACATACATAAATATATTTTATTAGTGATTTTTATTTATGGTTTCTTTGTTTGTTTTTTTCACAAGAAAATCAACTTTTTATTGTTATGCATTACTGATAAACTATCACGATCCACCTGGCAGCTCCTACCTTTTGGACTTTATTATTTGTATTTGTTCTTTTTATGTGGTTGCAGCAGTACCTCTGATGTCCAGAGGTGCTGCTATTGTGCATTTCTTGTGCTTTAAGGGTTAACTTTTCTGTTCTCCAATTATTCCATGCACCTGGGGTGTGGTCTCTTTTTCCCTTTATATACCTGTTACTCCCAGCACACAGGGCTGGTTATTGTTGTCCTATTCTGATGTCATATCCTGTGTTACCTGTGGATTCTTCCTCCTGCCTTGCTCCTCTGGTTCATGCTGCCTGAAATCTGTTCATACCCCTGCTTTCCTGCATTAGCTGTGTACCTGCTTGTTTCTGGACATTTATATTATTTCCTGCATCAGCCTGCACCTGGTAATTACCACTACTCCTGACTACCTGTTATTTATACTTGTCTGCAAATAAACACAGAGTGTTTTCACCATATTCGTGACTCCTAGCTGTACTTCTGTTTGTAACCGTGACAGTATAAGCAGCCCACAAAACAGCTTTGGAGTCAGGTGAAAGTTTTATTTCTGGGACCCTTTTCTGCAATTAAGTTTTCATTTGTGTTTTGCAACATGTCTGTTTTACCAGTCTTGGAATTGCCACTGCTACAAACTTTACAGATGGACATTATATTGCTATGTTCCCAGCTGGCTAAATTTTCCACTTTGCTTTTGGATCCGCTCAGGAGACTGTCAGATTCTGTCTCTCCTAATTCAGAAGCTGCTGATCTGTCTAAATCCACCTTCTCTGCTGATGAACCTGTGCAAACAGCACCTCTTAAAAGTACTTCTACAAATTTGCTGTTTTCTATGAAGTATGGGGTAACAAATTCCCAGTACACAGGTGGTCCACGCCCCCATCTGACCGAAGAGGAACATCGGCGCAGGATAACATACAAGTTGTGTCTCTATTGTGCTAGCAATGCACATTTCTTGCAGGACTGTCCTGTCCGTAGACCACGTCAGCTTGCTGAACCATCTCCTGTTATTTCCTCTCCGCATTCCAAAATTGTTTATGCTCCACCATTTCTGTTCTCTGGGAAGAGACCCAATCTGCCAGCTTCAGCCGCCTGTCCTGAGGCGCCAGACCCAGCCGCCTGTGCCGAGGTGCCAGCCTCTGTCTCCTGTGCCGAGGTGCCAGCCTCTGTCTCCTGTGCCGAGGAGTCATCATCTGCCTCCAGCTTGGAGCCTGCTGCCACTGTGTCCGGTCCCGAGCCTGCTGCCACTGTGTCCGGTCCCGAGCCTGCTGCCACTGTGTCCGGTCCCGAGCCTGCTGCCACTGTGTCCGGTCCCGAGCCTGCTGCCACTGTGTCCGGTCCCGAGCCTGCTGCCACTGTGTCCGGTCCCGAGCCTGCTGCCACTGTGTCCAGTTCATAGTCTTCAGCCGCTGTCTCTGTTCCTGAGCTACAGTCCGCTCCAGAGGGGGCGCTGCCCTTCCAGTCCGCTCCAGAGGGGGCGCTGCCCTTCCAGTCCGCTCCAGAGGGGGCGCTGCCCTTCCAGTCCGCTCCAGAGGGGGCGCTGCCCTTCCAGTCCGCTCCAGAGGGGGCGCTGCCCTTCCAGTCCGCTCCAGAGGGGGCGCTGCCCTTCCAGTCCAGCCCGAGTTGCCAGTCCATGCGGTCCAGCCCGAGTTGCCAGTCCATGCGGTCCAGCCCGAGTTGCCAGTCCATGCGGTCCAGCCCGAGTTGCCAGTCCATGCGGTCCAGCCCGAGTTGCCAGTCCATGTGGTTCAGCCCGAGTTACCACTTGGTGCTGTCTGCCCTCAGGCTTCTCAAAGTGCTGTCTGCCCTCAGGCTTCTCAAAGTGCTGTCTGCCCTCAGGCTTCTCAAAGTGCTGTCTGCCCTCAGGCTTCTCAAAGTGCTGTCTGCCCTCAGGCTTCTCAAAGTGCTGTCTGCCCTCAGGCTTCTCAAAGTGCTGTCTGCCCTCAGGCTTCTCAAAGTGCTGTCTGCCCTCAGGCTTCTCAAAGTGCTGTCCCTGCCAGGCCTGCCGCCCAGTCCAGCCCTGCTGGCAAGCCTTCTGCCCAGTCCGGGCCTGCTCCCAAGTCTGCGCCCAGTCCGGGCCTGCTCCCAAGGCTGCCGCCCAGTCCGGGCCTGCTCCCAAGGCTGCCGCCCAGTCCAGCCCTGCTGGCAAGCCTTCTGCCCAGTCCGGGCCTGCTCCCAAGTCTGCGCCCAGTCCGGGCCTGCTCCCAAGGCTGCCGCCCAGTCCGGGCCTGCTCCCAAGGCTGCCGCCCAGTCCGGGCCTGCTCCCAAGGCTGCCGCCCAGTCCAGCCCTGCTGGCAAGCCTTCTGCCCAGTCCGGGCCTGCTCCCAAGTCTGCGCCCAGTCCGGGCCTGCTCCCAAGGCTGCCGCCCAGTCCGGGCCTGCTCCCAAGGCTGCCGCCCAGTCCAGCCCTGCTGGCAAGCCTTCTGCCCAGTCCGGGCCTGCTCCCAAGTCTGCGCCCAGTCCGGGCCTGCTCCCAAGGCTGCCGCCCAGTCCGGGCCTGCTCCCAAGGCTGCCGCCCAGTCCGGGCCTGCTCCCAAGGCTGCCGCCCAGTCCGGGCCTGCTCCCAAGGCTGCCGCCCAGTCCGGGCCTGCTCCCAAGGCTGCCGCCCAGTCCGGGCCTGCTCCCAAGGCTGCCGCCCAGTCCGGGCCTGCCCCCAAGTCTGCCGCCCAGTCCGGGCCTGCCCCCAAGTCTGCCGCCCAGTCCGGGCCTGCCCCCAAGTCTGCCGCCCAGTCCGGGCCTGCCCCCAAGTCTGCCGCCCAGTCCGGGCCTGCCCCCAAGTCTGCCGCCCAGTCCGGGCCTGCCCCCAAGTCTGCCGCCCAGTCCGGGCCTGCCCCCAAGTCTGCCTCCCAGTCCGGGCCTGCCCCCAAGTCTGCCGCCCAGTCCGGGCCTGCCCCCAAGTCTGCCGCCCAGAGGGTGCTAACTCTGAGCCGTTGCCTTTGAGGGGCACATTTCCCAACTTTGTGCCCTTCTGAAATTTGCTGCCTCTTATATGCCCTCCATACCAGAGCTTGTTAACAACCCTAAGGGACGGGTACTGTTCCTTATTTCATATTTTAAAGGAGAAGCTTTGGAATGGGCAAATCCATTTATTGAAACGGATCATTCCATACTATGGGACTTACAACTGTTTGTTGAGGCAGTAATCAAAAAGTTTTCTCCAACCCCTGCAGTGCCATCTTGCGGGGCCTCTACATTATCAGCAGTACCACCCATCTCACCTGGCCAAGTGATACCTTTGTGCTCCTCCCAGTTGGCGCAGATCCCAACTCCAAGGAAGGCCCGTAAGAGAGGAGGACGTAAAAAGGAAGGAGGGTCTACGGTGCTTCAACTTCCATCTGGCATGGTCTCCTTTGCCTCTCCACCCATGGACGAGGACTTTTCTGCCGGGCCCCCAATTTTGGACTATGATTCTGATGAATTCAGACATTTTGGACTTTATTATTTGTATTTGTTCTTTTTATGTGATTGCAGCAGTACCTCTAATGTCCAGAGGTGCTGCTATTGTGCATTTCTTGTGCTTTAAGGGTTAACTTTTCTGTTCTCCAATTATTCCATGCACCTGGGGTGGTCTCTTTTTCCCTTTATATACCTGTTACTCCCAGCACACAGGGCTGGTTATTGTTGTCCTATTCTGATGTCCTATCCTGTGTTACCTGTGAGTTCTTCCTCCTGCCTTGCTCCTCTGGTTCATGCTGCCTGGAATCTGTATACTTCTGTTTGTAACCGTGACATAAACATAGTTTATCTTTTTTTTCATTATTACATGATTTCCAATAGTTTTTATAGGTTTTTTATTTTTAGCACACCCCAAAGAGGTGCAAGATAAAACAGCATATTGGCCTGTTTAAAGTGCTGCGTTAAAAAACAATTGAATAGCTTTTAACGTGGCTGCCTCTCTACACTTTCAATAGACCTTCTACTGGAGCGCGAGAGGACTGTTTCATGAAAAAAAACTGAGCGATAAAAATGGAATTGAATTGTGGGTAAAGTTAACACGCTCAAAAATGCTAAAAAAAAACCTGTTAAAATTACTTAATGCGGTGTTAAAAAATATCTTGCGGTCAATTGAATTTCCCTCAAGGAATCCCTTTTGTTATTTACATACAACATTTTAAGTATTCACAATTTTTCTTTACTTTTTTAACTCACACCATATCTATTTGGTATTAATTATATTTTGCTGAACATAATAAAAGTGTATTTTTATTTTAATCATTACTAATAAAGATTGACCTTTTATCTATACACATTATGAATAGAGGAGTGCTCCCAATATATGAGAATCTTTTTCTACTTTTCTAATTTAAGATAGTAAAGAATCTATGCAAAAGAGCTGACAGTGACAATACAGAGGTATGGAAGGCCAAATTACATTGGAGGAACACACCAACAAAGGATATGGGGAGTAGTCCAGCGCAGCAACTGATGTCAAAGAGAATTTAGACAATTTGCCAGTTGGCAACACATTACTTCAGCCGAGTGTGATACAAGACGTACCAGAGAAACTACAGCAGAGGAAGCATATTTCAAAATTGTGATATGATTCATCAGCCAATGCACTGCCTGAACTTAACATAGGGTAATCAGTGCAGATGAAGCCCCTTCCTGGAGATCGCACAGGCTGCTGGAGACTAGGTTCCTGTGTGGTTAAAGTTGCACCACAAATTATATTGTGGACGTTGCTGATACTCTTTACAGGCAGAATTGGTTGGACCTTCGAGTAACAGACCGGTCAGTGATGCCAGACTATAGCGGATGTTCTGCTACTAGCCTGACAGTGGAATCACTCATTTCAGTAGCAGCACTGTCAGATCAGGAATGTAAAAAAACACGTTGTCATACCAGAGAGCTGTCATAACAAAATCATGGAACATTCAACTATGGCGGACAGTATTCCATATATATTCATCAGGGCGGATTGGCTATAGTTTAAAAAGACAATGAAAAATTGTTTTCCTCAGGGATCGCAGGCGGTGAGGGGTGGAGAGGCTTATGGGGTCGGGGGGTGCATACAAGGAGGCCATCTAAAACATTGGTGGTCAGTGGGCAGCAACAGGCAGCCAATCGCTAGTCTGCCTGTTGCTCTATGGGCTCCCACAGGGCTTTGCGGCAGACAGGAAGTCAGACCTCACTTCCTGTATGCCTGATGTGAGGAGTGATGCCGGCCAAAGCAACTGAAGGTAAGTGAGTGGGGGTCTGCCTATACTAATCTATGCTATGCTAAGGGGGGCTGCCTATACTAATCTATACTATACTAAGGGGGCGCTGCCTATACTATACTAAGGGGGCTGCCTATACTATACTAAGGGGGGGCTGCCTATACTATACTATGCTATAGTAAGGGGGGTGCTGCCTATACTAATCTATACTATACTAAGGGGGCTGCCTATACTATATTAAGGGGAGCTGCCTATGCTATACTAAGGGATGGCTGCCTATACTATACTAAGGTGGGGCTGCCTATACTATACAATACTAAGGGGGGCTGCCTATACAATACTATGGGGGGCTGCCTATACTATACTATGGGGGGCTGCCTATACTATACTATGGGGGGCTGCCTATACTATACTAAGGGGGGCTGCCTATACTATACTAAGGGGGGGCTACCTAAACTATACTAAGGAGAGGGGCTGCCTATTCTATACTAAGGGGGGGACTGCTATATACTATAGGAACGGGTGTGCTGCCTATATACAATACTATAGGAAGATGGGGGGACTGCCTATACTAAACTATAGGAAGTTTGGGGGGCTACCTATACTAAACTATAGGGAGTGTGAAGGACAGGGGGGCTACTATAATTTGTGAAGGAAAGGGTGGGTATGTTGCTATAATGTGTGATATGAGGGAAGGGAGGGGGCTGTCTTAATAACACATTGGTGGGAGGTAGGCTATTAATTTAATGGTGGCGTTTAGGTGGGGGCTAATTATTTAATGTGTGCTATTTTATTTGTGGGATGATGATGGGGCAATTTACTTTATTTGTGGGCTATTTCATTAAAAAGTGGGGCCTATTAAATGAATATGGGTTGGCGGACCTTTAATTTAAAGCTGGTGTGATATGGATCTATTAATTGAATGTGGGGCTGAGTTTGGAGAGTAGAGATATTTACTAAATGTGAATATGAATTATTTAATGCTGGGAATGGTTGTGGGAAATGGTAATATTAAACGTAAATGCTATTAATTTTTTGCTGGGGTTGATTGGAGGGAAGTAGATCTGCTTATTAAATGTGTATATTATTAATTTATTGTCAGGGCTGGTTATGAAATGTGAGTACTATTATTTTTGGGGCTGGTGGGAGGCCTAATTATTAAATGTGGGTGCTATTGATTTAATGCTAGGACTGGTTGGCGTTTTCTAAATTTCATGTACCCATTATTTTTTTCAAATAGGGCATTCCAGGATCCCGACAAGCAACAACTGATCTAAAGTGTTATGTGCGTATTGTCGCTAACCAATAACGATTGTCGAACCTCGAGTTGTGTTTCCAAAGCACAGAGATTTATTCGCAAATAATAGAATATATATATGCTCAAGCGAATTAATAGTAAATACAGCCGTTACTTATCGCAGGCGCTCTGGATCCAGTGCAGTCATTCAATCCTGAAGTCTGGGGACAAGATGTCTTCTCTCTGGATCACAAGCTGCTGCTTATATACACAATCACATATAGTAATACAATGAAGATGGAATAGCTTGCATCTATTGGTCCAGGTCTCAGGAAGGTCCAAGGGGTCGTCATCATTGGCCAGTTCATACAAAAGAATCCAAAGGAGGGGGTCATCTCTGCAGGGGGTATGCTCTGCTCTTCCCGCCAAGATTCCTTAGTCTTAAGTAGTTCATAATTCCCTATCATTCATAACTTGCGTATGCACTCTGCGATTCCCTCGCAGAGTGAACCAAACAGTAGGATATGTGACAAGGTTCATTATGACACCACTCATGAAGTTATTCCTTCAACCCGTTCCGTGTATTTCACTAATATGCATGTAACTCTGATATAACATATAAATACTACTATATTTCGACATAACTGACTATGTGTTGCAACTACCATTAATGTGTGCTATTTTATAAGTATGCGTGTTTGTGCGAATGTATGGTAAAAGACCAATTACTGTTGCTGCCACGTGTAGTGGATGCGTACACCCTTTCACGCCGTAGCGTGCCCTTGTACGTCGATGCGTACCGTACGCATCTTTTCAGACAAAGACAACCAAGTTTGCTAGACTTTAATTGAAATGACTTTATCCAATTTGCTGACTTCGACAGTTCCACCCTTTGATAGTGTAATAAACTATCACCCAATCACCGTTTCAAGTTCAGGATTATACAATACTTCTTCACAGACCATGATCTCAGTATCTGCTACCACCCTTTCAGTCTCTTTCTCAGTGTTACTCCTATGAGACCATTTTCCACACTTAAACACAGTAGGAACACATTTGACAACTAAACCACTTGCTAAGATGACACCCAGTATAAGGAGAAGGAGCTTACCTACACTCGCAATCATTTCCTGTACCCACTCCCCCAGACCGGAGAACCATTTTGCTGGGTTCAACCATGAGAACCAACCCGCCACTTTTTCCCCGACCTCATATAACGAAGAATTATGGCTCTTTCGAAATTCCCATTTCAGCTGCAAAATTTCGTCCATCTTCCGGTCTATAACCTCTTTAGGTTCATCCGTATTATTAGTAATGTACGTGTAACATTTGACACCGAACTGGGTGGCCAGTGTCACACAGTACCCACCAGTAATAGAGGTGAGATAATTTAGTACCAGTCTATGTTGCACCAACTCCTTCTTGTACGCTTGTAGCTCCCTTCCAGTATACCTGAAAGTGTCATCATACATCTCGGTGATATTATCTATTAATTTAGCTAGGTCTTGGATATATTTAAAGTTTAATGTTCCCCGAGCGGTCCTGGTGAGTTCTAGAGCAACCATAACTTGGAAACCAGCAGTTTCACTAATCAATTTTGTAGCTATGGGTTCCTCACAAGGAATCATATTTCTCTTGCCACGGTGTACATACTGTGTGTGTATGTATGGTGGTGATGTAGTCTTGTGAATACCAACCATTTCTTCATGAGTAACAGTCATGATTTCAGGAACCAGTTTAGCACAAGCCCTTGGAACTCGGAGTTACCCAGGAATAAGCTTTTCTTCCACAAACAAAATACACATCCTCAGGGAGAACATAAGGAACAGTATGCCCATGAATTATATCACACAGAGTTTTGATAAAACTACCCATGCCTAGTGTCTCCATCTGCTCTAGACACGTGTCGGCATTAATGACATTTTCACATTTATCTGTAGAGACTTTTCCAATGGATACCTTCTTATGTTTGGTTATACGACCTAACTTGTGACTTCCATCAACATTCCTGCCTAGTAGTGACCTTGTGAGTCTTCCTCTAAAATGAGTGTGGCGAGCCATTGTCTGATCTGATAGGTCAGCCTCCCAATTCTCCAGGCGCTTTGCATGAGATATGTTTAGGCACAGCAAAGATCTGCCTATGGAGTATTGTCGAAGCGTCACACTAGGGGACCTAGTGTTATTGTACCTCCCTTCTATGGGCCTCCCACCCCTTAATTCGAGTACTTCGGATATGTTTAGAGGGAAGGGCACTAGTCCTATGTTATGCTGCCCTTTAGGCACGTGAGAGCACACCCAACACTCGGTTTGGTTTAGCACCTTACCCACCAGGGAGTGATAATCCTCCAAAGGATGCCCGCCTATATTCAGAGTACTGGGGGACTGGCATCGTTGGATGCATCTCTCTTCAACTAGGGAGTCGCAGAACTTGCAGTTACAATACTCATCAGACAATAGCCCCTCACACTGCCTCCGAGTTCCTGAGCTAGCAGACCTTTTCATAACCCCTGGACCAAGTTTGATAATGGGCTGTTCAGAGTATCCTATTAACTTTTATTCGGCCTCCATTTCATCCGTATCACTCCCAGAACTCTCCTCCGTCCTCCATCCTCCTTCACAAAAATAGAATGTCCTAGAAAAAGTAAAAACAAGGAAAATCCTGGAACAAAAGAAAAACAAAAACCGCCACTCCATCGCTGGAAAGATAGTTCTGAGGCAACGTCTCTGGTTCAGGTGTCTCGACTGCAGGCTTTAGGTCTCCCGGAACAGGCTCACAAGTGACAGCTCTATGTCGTCGGTCTGAGTTTTGTCTTGCACTTTCTCCGGATTATGGACTCTCCTGCAGTGGGTGGAATGGACCCAAGTGTCTCTCTCTGCAACCTTCAGTGAAGTAGTACTGGTCAGCAGCACTTGGTACGGGCCTTCCCAACGGTCTGTTAAACAACCTGAACGTAAGAAATTGCGGATCATAACATAGTCTCCAGGTTCAACGTCATGACAGTTCGTCTCTGGCATACCAGGTGACAGCATTTTTAGTTTTTGTTGTTGTTGTTTCAGCTGTCTACTCATTCTTATAAGATATTGTACAGTCACTTCATTATTACACTTTAAGTCGTCTTTTGGACTCACGATCAAATGAGGTTGTCGTCCGAACAGTATCTCAAAGGGGGACAGATTAAGAGGAGGTCTAGGAGTGGTTCGAATGCTATGGAGGACCAACGGCAAAGCCTCAGGCCATGCCAACCCAGTTTCAGCCATTATCTTACCCAGTTTGTTCTTTATAGTACCGTTTACTCTCTCCACCTTACCACTGGCTTGTGGTCGGTAAGGGGTGTGAAGTCTGCTACTGATTCCCATGAGTTTACACATATTTTGGAAGATATCACCAGTAAAATGGGTACCCCTATCACTTTCAATGATTCTAGGGATACCGAACCTACACACAAAGTCTTGTACAATTTTCTTTGCAGTGAACACAGCAGTATTAGTGGCTGCCGGATATGCTTCTACCCAACCGGAAAACACATCAATACACACTAACACATACTTTAGATTGCTGCACGGTGGTAATTGGATATAGTCAATTTGTATTACCTGAAAAGGTCCATCTGTAGGAGGGATGTGGGATGGCTCAGTTGGAATAGTTTTCCCAACATTTTTCCTCAAACAAGTAAGACATGACATTGCTTTCTTACCAGCTTGAGAGGAAAATCCGGGAGCACACCAGTATGCTCTCACCAGTTTGCACATACCTTCTTTACCCAGGTGAGTCAGGCCGTGTGCTGCTTCAGCCAGGCTTGGATAGTATGTTCGGGGAGCTACAGGCTTACCTTGTCCATCCCTCCAGAGTCCTGAGGACTCTTGACCACATCCCTTCGCCTTCCAGACCGCCTTTTCCTGCAGGGAACACAAATCTTGCATTTCAATTAATTTCTGCATGTCTAATGTCTGAAAAACCATCATAGTCTCGGTCGATACAGTTATAGGTTGCCCTGCTGCCCATTTAGCAGCTTCGTCTGCCCTGTTGCCCAATGACACTGGGTCTTCTTCAAAGGTATGGGCTTTGCATTTTATGACGGCTACTGTTCTGGGTAACTGTATCGCTGTCAGAAGTCCTTTTATGTGTTGTGAGTGTGCTACTGGTGTACCTGCTGCTGTCGTAAAGTTTCTAAGATGCCAAAGGGCCCCAAAATCGTGCACTACCCCGAAGGCGTACCTAGAGTCAGTATATATATTGGCTGATTTACCCTCTGCAAATTCACACGCTCTCCTTAGTGCTACCAGTTCCACCACCTGGGCTGAGTGAGGTGGACCAAAGGGTTCAGCTTCTACCACATCCTGATCGTCTACAACAGCGTAACCAGTACATAGCTCTCCTGTCTCTGTCTGTCTATGACAACTTCCGTCTGTATAAAACGTAAAATCTACATTTTCTAAGGGGGTGTCACGTATGTTGGGCCTTGCAGTAAAGGTCTGATTCAGGTGTTCCATACAGTCATGCGTGTCAGTATTCTTGTCTAACTCATCATCAACCAGGGTCTCCTCACCTCCCACCCTTTGTGTCTCTAGAGACACATACGGAAGGTATGTAGCTGGATTTAAGGTGCTACATCGTTTGATGGTGATGTTTGAGGGTGCCATCAGGGCTAGTTCCCACTTTGTGAATCTAGCTGAAGAAACATGTCTGGTTTGGGCTGAATTTAACAGAGCTGATACAGCATGGGGTGTATAGATGGTTGAATTATGTCCTAATACTACATCCTCACTCTTACTTACTAGAAGGGCCGTTGCTGCTACACTTCTGAGACATGTTGGGAGTGATCTTGCCACATTGTCTAATTGTGCACTGTAGTATGCTACCGGTCTGCTAGCGTCACCATGTTTCTGTGCGAGGACACCTGCTGCACAGCCATCAGCTTCTGTACAAAATAGCTCAAAAGGCTTTTCATAATCAGGTATTCCCAATGCAGGTGCTCTTGTCAGACTATCTTTAAGATTAAAGAACGCTTGCTCTGACTCTTCTGTGTGTACAACACGTTCTGGTTTTGAGGAAGAGACTAGCTCCTGCAATGCTAATGCCAGAATAGAAAAACCTGGGATCCAGGACCTACAGTATCCAAACATCCCCAAGAAAGTACGAATCTGCTTCTGGCTCTGCGGCAGGGTCATGTGTTGTATGGCCTCAATTCTGTCGGTTGTCAGGTGTCTTAGCCCCTTAGTAAGGCAGTGTCCTAAGTATTTGACCTTAGTCTGACATGGCTGTAATTTATCCTTTGCCACCCTGTGCCCTGTTTGTGAAAGATGGAGCAACAACAATTTAGTATCATGTAAACATGACATAAAAGAATCAGAGCACAACAACAAATCGTCCACATATTGAATTAGAACAGACCCATTGTGGGGTTGAAAGGATTGCAAACAGTCATGTAAGGCTTGGGAGAAAATACTGGGGCTGTCAATGAACCCCTGGGGTAGTCTGGTCCATGTGTATTGCACTCCCCTGTAGGAGAATGCAAAAAGGTATTGGCAGTCAGGGTGAAGAGGGACTGAAAAGAAAGCAGAACATAGATCAATGACAGTAAAATGACTGGCAGACGGTGGAATCTGCATGAGGATGACAGCTGGATTTGGCACTACAGGGAATTGGCTCTCAACAACTTTGTTAATTCCCCTTAAGTCCTGGACTAATCTATAGCCCCTCCCCCCACTCTTCTTCACAGGGAAAATGGGACTATTTGCTGTACTGGCTGTACGGATTAAAATCCCTTGTTGTATCAGCCTCTCAATAACAGGATATACCCCTAGTTCCACCTCCGGTTTTAATGGATACTGTGGGATTTTTGGAGCTATCCTACCACTTTTTAGATTGACCATGACAGGGGCTACGTTTGCCATCAGTCCAGTGTCCTGTCCATCTTTGGTCCATAGGGAACCTGGTATTTCCAGCAACATCCTTTTTACTTGAGATGGACTTTGTTCTATAACAGGAGAGTGTAACATTAACCTCTCTCCCTAGCAAGTAAGTAGGAGCCGCTGCAGCTAAGAGAAACGAATGCTTAGTATGCAGAGGGCCGATAGTAACTTCAGCGGGTTTAGTTAGAGGATAATGTAACACTTTTCCCGTTACCCCCACAGCTGGAATAGTTTTACTGGTCACCTGTAGATTGAAAGGAGAGGTTATCACAGATCGGGCCGCCCCTGTATCTACAAGAAAAGTTTGTTTCCTACCAGCTATGTCAACTATCATTGTTGGTTCTTCACTCTGACTCTCAGTTAACCTCACTGGCTGTAGACTACAGGTATGACCTGACCCCTAGCGCTGACTATTGATTTCCCGCGCAGCATTTGCTGCCATAGTATGCGCGGGTAGATGTGAGTCTTCTAGTCTATGTGAATCCCTCCTTGGAGGATATCTATGTGACCCACCCCTATGTGTATTGAGTCTTTCCTTTTTGCAATCTCTCATGTAATGTCCTTCCTCGTTACAGTTGAAACACCTGATCACTTTAGGTTTCCTGTTATATGGGTCGTGTATGCACCCCTTCTAGAGCCTGTATACTTACCGTCATTAACCTATCACTTTCCTCCTCCTTTTTTCTAAAAAGGTTCTTGTCATACTCCACAGCAGACTCCCTAAGAGAGTCTACCGTGATGCCTCTCCAATTAGGTAATGTGGTTTGTACTCTCGTCTTTAAATGCCGTCCATCAGTACTCCTACAGCTACCTCTCTGTGATGTGGATCCTCACTTATGTTGGATATCCCAGTAAACCGTGCGATCACTGTTATAGCTCTAGCAAAGTAATCTGAGGCAGTTTCACTATCCTTTTGTTTAATGGTAAAAATCTTACTCCAATTTACTACTACTGGAAAACAGATGGCTAAGTGTTTGACAATTTGTTCTATATTCCGTTGGTTAATCTCATCAGTCAAGGTGTCATCTTCCTCCAACAAACAATCTTCAATACATTTTTGTATGTTAGTATTGGGAGGAAGACACGCCCTCAACACTACCCGCCAATCCTTACTGGTTGGTTCGTGAGCATTTCCTAAGTCTTTAACAAATTTCTGACATTTAGCTAACTCCTTTCTAGGGTCCGGGAATTCAGTCATAATGGAATGTAATTCTGATCCAGTCCAGGGACAATGCATTGTAACATTTCTTAAAGGAACTACACCATCCTTATCCGGTTTCCCATTGGGAACTGATATTGTGCGGACCGGGAACGCACCCTCTGGTACACTGACTTCAGGGGACACTACAGGATTTACTGGTCCTAGATTTAGAACGCTTTCACTCCTAGTGATCACGCTACTCTCACCTATCTCAGCCATTTTCTCATACTTGCGCTGAGCCTCTAGTACGCTAACAGCATGGGCAATGGCCAAAATCACAGTGGGTTCATCTTCATTTTCAGATACACTTGATTGAAACTGGCTTAAAACAGGGTACAACTTAGCAATTTTTCTAGTTTCAGTTTTAACAACGGCTGTACTTACCCCTCCCGCCACATAAGGTGCTGAGTTCGCAACGGTTACATCCGCCTTGCACGCGCTTTTCGTCACGCCTACTTCCGGTTTGCATTCGCTGCTCTGCCACGTGTTACCTTCAATTTGCCACAATTTTAAACAATCATTATGTCTATTTCTCTTTTTCGTTGACTTGATCAACCATACTTTATCTTTTACAGTATTTAGTACCTCTGCATTAAAACTTCATATTGTTGGGAAAGGCCTATCACAAGCTTTGGTCATTTCGACCCACGTGTCACAATACACAGTTGCGTATGCACCATATTTCTTACACATGAGAAACCTCGCTGAACCAATAGGGCCTTCCTTAGGCAGTACACTGACCATCTCTAGCGTATGCTTAGCACCCATGTTGAACAATATACCTTCTACCCGGAACACAGACACACCGCAATGCTCTGTTCCTTCCGGCCAAATGTGAAATACAGACACACCGCAATGCTCTGTTCTTTCCACCCAATAATTTCAACTCTGTTGCTATACTCACCGATAGAGATCTATAATGCTCGGTGAACGTATTTCCTTTAGCCGCGTTCACTCGCTTTTCTCGCACCAGACGAGGATCCCTAATACAGAAATATCACTGTGGGCCCCAAGGGCTATCAGCTCCTCGATACCCTGGCTCAACCACAAAAATCTGCTGAGTTTATTATCGCTGGGAGCGCAAGTTGATACAAGCAACCTGCCTTTCCAGTATAATTCCTCCTAGCTGCTTCACCAATTCACACTAACGGTGCGATTGGATCGCACTGCCTACCAATACTAATTATTAGCAAACCTTGCGATCTATTGGTAGCGCTTTGCGAAAAACACGTTTTCGCATTCGGTATACCTGCCCTGTATACCGTCCTTCAGTTGGGCAATCCACCTCGTCAGACAGCAACTAAGAACCAATGAATAATAAACAGTGTATCTACGTTACAACATCACACACTATACACCTTTACTGCGCAGAAAATCAAAAGTTCCCAACAATAGTAATAATGTCTCAGAGGCCTACACAAGTAATTATACTATGCATGTATAATAACTATCAAAACGATTGTTTAACCACGTGGCAAATCTACCGGAAGTTCGCGTACGCACAGCAGGAAATACACATACGCTAAGCAATGCAATACAGTTAAAACGCACACTGACAGTAAAAAGAAACAGTTTTCTCTTTTGTCCCTAGGTTCTAGTTAGCGTGCCCTAAATAATGCAAAACGGACATTCGGTTTCACAACACAGAGTAAAATTCAGGTTTTGAACACCATGCGTTCTTACCCGTTTATGACGCGTCTCCACCCTTTGTTGAGGAACCGAAATCCGTTGGTCTTGCGTATCGTCGGCAACGAAACCTCCAAAGCTCACGAGCCCCCAAATTGTTATGTGCGTATTGTCGCTAACCAATAACGATTGTCGAACCTCGAGTTGTGTTTCCAAAGCACAGAGATTTATTTGCAAATAATAGAATATATATATGCTCAAGCGAATTAATAGTAAATACAGCCGTTACTTATCGCAGGCGCTCTGGATCCAGTGCAGTCATTCAATCCTGAAGTCTGGGGACAAGATGTCTGCTCTCTGGATCACAAGCTGCTGCTTATATACACAATCACATATAGTAATACAATGAAGATGGAATAGCTTGCATCTATTGGTCCAGGTCTCAGGAAGGTCCAAGGGGTCGTCATCATTGGTCAGTTCATACAAAAGAATCCAAAGGAGGGGGTCATCTCTGCAGGGGGTATGCTCTGCTCTTCCCGCCAAGATTCCTTAGTCTTAAGTAGTTCATAATTCCCTATCATTCATAACTTGCGTATGCACTCTGCGATTCCCTCGCAGAGTGAACCAAACAGTAGGATATGTGACAAGGTTCATTATGACACCACTCATGAAGTTATTCCTTCAACCCGTTCCGTGTATTTCACTAATATGCATGTAACTCTGATATAACATATAAATACTACTATATTTTGACATAACTGACTATGTGTTGCAACTACCATTAATGTGTGCTATTTTATAAGTATGCGTGTTTGTGCGAATGTATGGTAAAAGACCGATTACTGTTGCTGCCACGTGTAGTGGATGCGTACGCCCTTTCACGCCGTAGCGTGCCCTTGTACGTCGATGCGTACCGTACGCATCTTTTCAGACAAAGACAACCAAGTTTGCTAGACTTTAATTGAAATGACTTTATCCAATTTGCTGACTTCGACAAAAGAAACCAGCAGCCACAGATGGTGAAAGTGACAAGAACAGGTAGGAGAGAGCAGGACAGACTGCCAACTGTCCTAAATCTGATGGGGCAGGCTCGAATTTGGGTGACTGTCTCGCTTAGTTAGATTTTGGTCAGACAGCAAGGACAGCTGGGAGGTATGTCCCACTTCACAGTGTACTGCTAGTGAAGGCTGAGCTGCGCACAGTAGTGCACACAATGTTGCCTATGTATTTGTCTACAATGTATCTAAAATGATACCCCCCCCTGTCTTAAGTGCCCCGACCCCCCCCCCCCCCAGAGCCTTATTCCAACTCTGGTGATACTTTAGTGGTCCTTACTTTGATTCCATTGCCTCCTCCTATCTTGCTCTGGTCCCATTCTCAGACCACATCGTTGAACATATGGCCAGCCCCCATTCCACTGACAATATCATTAATCCTGCCTCCTTTGCACTTATCACCAGCAAACACTTGGAATAGTTTTCCCCTTTACTTATGCCATTGTCTCTCAACCCTCCCTGCACTGTTAATTCAAACCACCCCCAATCATAGGGCACATTTAGGGTTCATACACAATTGTTACAAAAGAAGTATTTTATTGCAGATGCTATTTCACCTTTGGGATGATTGCACCTGGACAGCCATTTATTATAAAGATTATTATTAATGCATTTTCGAAACACACGGTACACATATTTATATATTATATATATAGAGAGAGATTTAACTTGTAGTTTGCATCGCATGATGTCAAGGAATCAACAGTGCGTGAGGTGCTCATATGCTACTCTGGCAGACTGATTGAATACGATTGTGTCAACATGTTTCGTAATAGTTAAACTTATTAAACAAAGTCAGATATGTTTCTATTAAGGGGATTTTGGAAGGATGTGTTAGTAGGCAACTAAACCAGTTGGAACACAGATGCATAAACCAGTCTCAGATAATGTAAAAGGATTCATGTAATTTTATAGCACAGGACTGGCAGCTTATGCTTTAGAGATGACCCACTGTGTGTAGTCATCACATCCAGGTTTTCCTAAATGTTACTACAACCAACTTCCAGTAGTTCTAAATCCCACCTACTTTTGTGTTGGCCCCACATACAGTTATTTTGGTCCTGCCCACTTGAGGCCACTTCAATAATTTTTTCCAGGGCCACTTTATGTTCCCAATCAGCCCCTGGTTACGGCCCCCTGACAGACTCACTTTATAGATGTATAGTAAACTTTGAGCTGCATTATAATAAACAAAAAAAAAAGAAAAGAAACAAAAAAAAAAGAAAGGGAGATGTTACAGTTGTTATCATTATGTCTGGCCCCACTTAGTGGTGCAATGTTACCTTTGACCTGGATGTGTTGTGTCCTGTTCCTGATTTATCATGGCTACAATTATCTAGCAGTTTGTGTACGAGTCCTTCTTACATGCATCCGAAACCAATTTACTATATGTTTTTTACTGTATTACACAAAAGTTTAATATTACATATGGGAATGTGAAAACTTTTCTGACTGCCACCATGCAGCATTCCTAATAATTTTGGAGCTCTGATATTCTGCAATTAAATTTACTTTACAAATATTACCTGTTTTTTTATTTGCTTTGAATAATTTGTTGCTGTGCATTGGGCCAGTATTAAATAGTTTCTAATAATACAGACAGTCAGGTGCACTAGAAGTTTACAATACTATTACCATTACAAAAGTGGAAGCTGCTCAAATCAATTTATAACCATACCTCTGTACTCTGAGTTCGATCCATGCAGGCAGAAGACTGGAGGTAGGAGGAGCTGCTACTACATCACTTCTGAGCATGTGCAGCAGCTCAATTCCTACAATTTTAAATATGCAGTGGCTGCAGCACTATACTTGTTTATTACATGTTTATTAAGAAATCAAAGCATTTCACAAGCCAGGTTAGGTGTGGGGTTCCCAGGCAACTAAAACCCCCCTGAGTGCATGCCTGTTCTATGCATGATATTTTTTATAGGAAGTAACATTAAGGAGGGAATTCAATTGACCGCAAGATATTTTTTAAGACTGCGTTAATTCATTTTAATGCTGTTTTTTATAATTTTCGAGCGAGTTATCTTTACCCGCGATTCAATTCCATTTTTAACTCTCTGTTTTTTTTCATGAAACAGTCCTCTCGCACTCCAGTAGAAGGTCTAATGAAAGTATAGGGTTTGCGAGAGGCAGCCACGTTAAAAGCTATTCAATTGTTTTTTAACGCGGCGCGTTTAACAGGCCAATATGATGTTTTATCTCGCACCTCTTTGGAGTGTGCTAAAAATAAAAAAAAACTAAGAAAATTATTTGAAATCATGTAAATAAAAAATAAAAGAAAAACTATGTTTATCAGTAATGCATAACATGAAAAAGTTGATTTTATTTAAAAAAAATTATGAAAAAAAATATTTATTTTTTTTAAAAAAAATCACTAATATATTTATGTATGTTTTTTGTACAAATATATATGTACTAATGTGTTTTGACATGGTATAGATGATTCTATAGTAAAAAATAGTGAAATAAAAAAAATATGCTGAAGAAAGTACTGTAATTTAGATATTATCAAATAGAATGGTTATGTAATCTAATGTATGCTACAATGTATGCCAATCCTTTTTTTTTGTTATACACGACCGCGTTAAACACTCCACTTCACTCCCCTAAAAACTCGCAAACACCAATGATTAACGCGCCGGGGCAACGTTACCTCTTTTTTCAATTGAATTGCAAGAGTTTTAACGCTGCGTTAACTAAAAACGGTCGCTATAGCAGTTAAAAACCCGTTTTTTAACGCTGCGGGAAAAAAAATACTCGCGGTCAATTAAATTCCCCCCTAAGTGTGAGCTAATATTTGTGAAATAAGTAAAATTTTATATTTATTTTATGTATAATTCTGGTAGATATGGAGAGCTCTGCAGTATTTTATTTGATTTGAATGGCTGATTCAATTAGATAACAGGTAATTGTTATCTTGCTGAAATAGATATTCTTTTAAAAATTATAATATGAGATTGGCTTTCACACCCTATAAAAAAACTTCACAGTGCTGCAACTTAATTCGGCATTGATTTAAAAATAAGTGATTAAAAAGATATTGTGTGACAAAGAGGCTTATTTTCCACACCTCTCCAATAGGTAAACAGGTAAAAACCCAGCTATTCGGCAGGAGCAGGCTGCATAGAGGGTTAGATTCCCTCTGGGTACTTCTTCTAGCACACACACAGTTGTACCACATGGGTGCAGTAATTGGTTTGTTGTGTTGTGATTCGTTTGTAATGCTAGGGTGGAGGATAAAAAAACTCTTTGAATTTGTGGGCGGGGCCACCGATGCCAGTTAGTTGCCGGCTAGTAGTGAGAAAAATACTGTTTAGCCAGACCTAGGGTTGCGGGAGAAATTGTGATGAAAATTGCTGTTTATGCTATCCTGACACTTTCCAAATAAACAGCAAGATTGATTCAGCAGTGGAATATTTGCCGTACTTTATCACATGTGGTGTCATCCTGGGATCTAAAGGACAGCCAAAACACTGCTGTCCACCCAGCCTCCACCAGCAAAAGTGATGAGTGGATTATAAGTGAATGCCACTGTTATACATCAACCTGTTATAATGCCGTTTTATATGTTGTTGCTGTGGAAAGACAGAGGAAAGTCCAATAAACCTGTGTACTTGGGACTGATTTGCAGCTGTGTGGGTTGCAAAAGAAAGCAACATAAATTGATTGAGCAACTTCCACTTCTGTATTGTTTGTCTGAGAGGCATATTGGTGTCAGTAGCTGAGGGGGAGTGCTGGAGCTGTATTGCCATTTGTAGGCATCTGGGGTACATCTTGGTAAGTTATCTCTCAATTTAAAAACACATATGTATGGCCCAACTATATGGGACTCTCACTGTTTAGAGTTAGGACCACCCTATTAGCAATAAGTCGTGAAGTGGTGGATGGCTGAAACATACATTTGTAAATGTGTGCCACTGAGACTTTTGCATTTTCATGTACAAGTAGAAATGGCAGCTCCTTTGCTGCCTATAGCAGTGTGCTGGGGGATTTTTCTCTGTGTTTTTTCCTTTAAGATAACCCCACCCTTTAAAGCACCTGCTATCAGCCTATAAATTGATTGAGCAACTTCCACTTCTGTACTGTATACACAGGGAGTAAGGTCAAATGTCTCACAGCAGGGCTCTATCAGTGGATACTTTAACTGTTAGACATACTGTCTTTGTTGCTTTGATTATACAATTGAATGACTTGACTCAATTAGCTATTTGGCTGAATACACTAAACAAAGGGTTACAATATAACAAATGGTAATTACCTTTGCTAACACAAGTAAAATGACTTCTGCTGTCCTGTTATTTTCACACAATATGGCAATATTCTTTCTATTTCTAATACATACAATATTGCAGGTAATAGCAAGGGCAAAATGTACCTAATACCATGAAATAATAATACACATAATACAGAGATGCACTGGTGTATATACTTAGACTGGGCCAAAGATTAAAAAGTACATTAAACCGTGAGAAAATGGTGATGAATAAAAAGTTCTCAGTCCAGTAACACCCCATTTCTTGACAATCTACCACGAAACCTGAAGCATAGAGAAAGGAGATCTGCACAAATGCCAACCAAGTGCCAATACCAGTTTTCCTGGTATTGTCACCATTCTGGTGTATCCTTGGGATTATCAGCAATCCAGTATATTCCTGGTGTCTTCACCGATTTGTTGTATTTCTGGTATCTTCATACATCCAGAGTATTTGATATCCACTCTGGGTCACACTTACCTGCTTATCACATCTGGTACTTGTACGAAGAGCCATGACTTGTGTGGGTATAGCATCAAAGACTATGGGCTAGATTTACTAACAGGCGTGTTTGGTGGCGGTTTGAAACCGCCACTCATCGCCGGCGGTTTAGTGGTTCAAACCGCCGCATTTACTATAGGGCGACTTGAGGCTTCAATTTAAAATGACTGGCGATGTGTGGCGGATTGAAAAAGCTAAACCGCCAGCGGTTTTGTCCAAACCGCCGGCGGTTTGGATGAAACCGCCACAAAACCGCCACAAAACCGCCAGCCAAAAGACAGGACAGGACAGTTTTAATACCTGCTTCAGAATGGCTTGATAGCTTAAATATGCTGTTTGAACTATTTTGCCATTCAGAACATTAGAGAAAGTACCATTGACATTTAAATTATGTTGGCAATCATTATTTATTGATTAACGGGCAAAATGAATAAAATATTATCTTATGAGGGAATAAAAAATTTTCATTATATAAAGGGGATAAAATTATTTAATTATTACATTATTTTGACAATATGTCATGACAAATTGTGCAACATAAATAATTATATCCACCATTAACAATCAGTTAATAATATTATATATTCACATTTTCTACAAAATATAATGCTATAACAGTGTCCCTTAAAAAAAAATATATAAAAAAAAATTATTTAAAAAAATTATTTCATAAATTATTATTACATTTATTTTGTCCCTTTAGCAATAAATAATGATTTTTCAAATGATTAAAATATCAAAGGTGCTTTCTCTTATGTTCTGATTGACCAAATACCTGAAACAGCACACTGTTTGAACAATCTCGCTGCTCACAAGCAGCGCTTTCATTTTGGTCTATTGAATGGCGGTTTTCCGGCGGCTTTATAAACCCCCTAATAGTAAATCCGGCTGTTTGTATGTTGAACATTGTTGAAACCGTCATGGCGCTTTATACAGAGGCGGGTTTGAAAACATCATTTCTGGCCGTTTGGACGGCGGGTTTAGCCTTAGTAAATCCGGCGATGGCTAAACCGCCGCCAAACCCGCCGAAAGTCGGCGGGTTTACAAACACGCCTGTTAGTAAATCTAGCCCTATACCTCTTTGCAGGGATCCCTGGTGAACACTTACCTCACGTTAGACTCTGTGCCTCCACTATAGGTACTGTCAAACTAAAACAACTGATCACATGCACTTGTCCGTATGTCACATGCATAGTGAAGGATGGTTTATCTGATCATATAATCTTCCTCCAATGCTAAGTAATCCATTGCTTGCACTATTTGCACCTCTGAACTTGCAAAAGTACTTTGCCAGGTGTAATGAGTGATTTATGCACTGCAAATTGACAAATATCATAACTGCAGAGTTTTAGTTAAACTGTTGGAGGAGAGCAAGAGTGAGCATGTATGGTAATGAGATGAATCATTACCATGTGACATGTTACTGCACCATAATTCTCCATCACCTTTGAGGTGGTTGAGGTCAACACTGCTCAGTTTTTGAGCAGAGCTGTGTTATATGTAATAAATATTACAAATGGCATGTTGGTACACAGAGTCCATAGGGTTTATCCATGATCTACTACACACCATACACATTATGGATTGTTATATGCTACATTACTACTACTTCTAATCCGCAGCTTAGAGAAAAACAGGTTAAACTTTCAGCTTTGTCTAAAGGTCTTTATCATTGGGGATTTCCATGCATCGCATTCAATTCATTTTGTGTAAATCCATGAGTTTGGTCAACTTATTCACAGGTGGGCTGTATATCCTAATCCTCTGCTTAGTCTTAAATTGAGACCAGCACCTCTTTTTAATGTAAGACTGGTGCAAATAGTGAACAAGAGTGGTACCCTATCCACTGATAATTTGAAACTCCAAATGGAAACACAAGAAACACACAGAGGCTAGCTGCTAAACCAGTACAGGCAGGGCCGGATTAACCATAGGGCTAACTGGGCTAACAGTTCTCAGCAGCAGTATTGATCGGTCGGGGGCGGAGGCGCCCCCGGCGCGATCAGTGCTGCTGAGCACTTTCCCTGCAGTCCTTCCCCGACACGCTGTAGTCTCCTTACTGAGGAGATCTCGTGAGTCTCACTCTCACGAGATCTCCTCAGTAAAGAGCGTACAGCGCGCCGGGGAAGGAGGTAGGTGCCGGGGGGGGGGGGGGGGGGGGGTCGGGCAGCTCGGATCACGGGGGGGGGGGCCCTCACAGGGGAATGGAGGCCCCCTTAGCCTCCATTCCCTTAATCCGGCACTGAGTACAGCGGATGGAAATCACTATATCCATGACAACTCCATCCCTAGCTCATAATGAACCACTAACAGGGCATGAGAGAGTGCACAAATCTAGTTTATTTGGACTTTTTAGAACTTTTTACCATATGAAGACTTTGGGCTAGATTTACTAAGCTGCGGGTTTGAAAAAGTGGGGATGTTGCCTATAGCAACCAATCAGATTCTAGCTGTCATTTTGTAGAATGTACTAAATAAATGAAAGCTAGAATCTGATTGGTTGCTATAGGCAACATCCCCACTTTTTCAAACTCGCAGCTTAGTAAATCTAGCCCTTTGATGTAAATGCAAATGGATTTTGCTAGTTAGATCTTCATTTGAGTTGCAGGAGTACTGCTCATATTGGCCTGTATCCAGAGTCTGAAAGTTAATGTAATTCTACATCTGAAATGGAAACATATGCTATAACAAAAGGTTTCCGTCAAACACTGGAACAAAACTAGCCATCAGCTAGATGACTTAACAGCACAAAACAAATACGAGCAGTTACACACAGGATAGGACCAAATTGTTATAAAAGGACTGAGCAAAGGTATGTTCTGTATTCCCTTCTCAAAAACCTATCATTGCTAATGATATAATTGTTAGATATCACAGGTGCTGCTCATACACCCAGAACAACACAGAACACAACATAGCTCAGGGCATACACACACCCTCATTGAAATATGAATTGCGTTTTGTTGATCCTGATAAACAACCACCATTTGTAGATGATCAGCACTTCCAATAACTGGAACACTGCTGATATATCAATATAAGCAGGCAAAAATGTGACATACTCATAAGCAGTGCCGTAACTAGAAATTTTGGTGCCCTGGGCGAGACAGGGCACCGGCGCCCCCATCTAAGTGGGAGTGGCATTTGACAAGTGGGTGTGGCTAACACTTTAGTGAAAGAATTGTTATATGCACACACTCAGTGGTATATTTCAAAAATATATAGCGATAGGTATTGTAATATTTTATGCAGTTAATATGTGTATGTTTAAGTGAGTTTAATATATTGTGCTATGTTTCATTGGGGGTGGGGAGGAGAGAGAGAGAGAGAGATTTACTTACAAGACTTTGAAGCTTCAACCCTTAAGTTCAGCATTTGCGTTCCAAATGCCGAACTTCCTGTCAGTGGAACGCACATGCGTTCCACTGCAGGACTTAAGGGTTGAAGCTTCAAAGTCTTGTAAGTGACTGTGAATGTCTCTCTCTCTCTCTTGGAGGCAGGTATGGAGGCTGGTAGCGGGCGGCTGCTGCGCCCCCTTGGCCTTGCACCCTGGGCGACGGCACGGCCTGCACAACCCTAGTTATGGCACTGTGTCACAGGACAGTTCAGGACCAGGAAACATCCAGGCACAATATTGAATTCAAGAGAATGAGAATTATGGATTTCATCATATCTGCCCCATATGACTTAAAAATAGAGGAAATTACGAGTTTGAGAATACAGTCTAGAGAGGAGGGCGATCACAGAGTATACACTGGAGACATATTTTGTGGCTCAAGGAGTAGTGGAAACCACTTGTAACTATAAACACTATAAAAAACCTGTTTTATGATATCTTAAATATTCGTTCAACCAATAATGTAGCTGACCAATTAAAATCCAGTAATTTCCAGAGAATGGAATAATATGGGAAAGTGTGTTATGTTCAACAAAGTTAATGTAATGGTGTTTGTAAAGTTTCATTAAGCATTACTTTTTAAATAGACCATATTATATACACTTTTGTACTAAATGAGATTGTAGCATAGTTAACTGAACAGTGGTTTTTGCACTGAGAAATGATTTTTTTCCAGACAGTAGCACGCTTAGTATGCTTAGAAGTTTACAATAAAACAGGAACATACTAAGTACAGATTATCCCTTTTGTAAGCTCTATGACAAAATAATTTCAAAATTATTATACAGTATATTAAACAACAAGGGCTAGATTTACTACAGGATAGTTTTTGGGAGGATTTAATTCACTGCACATCACCAGCAGTTTAGTACTTCAAATAGACGCACTTACTATACAGAGGTTTGAGGTTGAAAAGTCAAACTAGCAGCGATGAGTGGTGGTTTCAAAACACCCAAACATTGTCGGTGTTACAAGCCACAGTTCGCTTCCTCTGTTCGTGCCCTGGCTGTCATGGCAACGGCCGGAATGTCACATCCTCTTGTTTGGTGACATCCGGGACTTCATCTTAATCAGTGCCGCGTCCCGACAACTGTGGGTGCACACTAGTGACAAATTAATTTAACTTCTGTGACTGATTATCCTCACTGGAGCAATGACTCGTGATTGGCCAGTATCACTATTTAAGCCCCCCTGCTATTAGTGTGGATTCAGTCTGTTGCTAACCTACTCTCCCTTGCTGTGTTCCTTTGTTCCTATTGTTACTCTGCAGTACTTTTGAATGATCCTCTGTTGTGACCTCTGGACTGTTACTGGACTCTGCTTGTTCTCTTTTGCCCTGACCTTTGGCTTTGTTCTTGGATATGTCACACTAGGGTGAGATGCTACCTGCTGTTATTAGTACTACTGAAGCTGGAGTCTAACGTGCCCCTGGTCTTCACCAGGGACCCCTACAAGGAGGTTTGGATTTAGCTGCGGGGGATGCGCAGGTCGCGGTTTTCCAGTACAGCTGCCAGTCAAGGCAGAAGCAGAATGGTCAGGCAATCTGGGTCAGAACCAGGTGGAC
The DNA here is from genome assembly GCF_038048845.1 of Mixophyes fleayi. NCBI lineage: Eukaryota > Metazoa > Chordata > Amphibia > Anura > Limnodynastidae > Mixophyes > Mixophyes fleayi. The sequence continues at coordinate 113,155,451 of NC_134406.1, read as the reverse complement.
AGAGACGGTACTAATACGTGATCCAATAGAAGAGTCAGGACACATACTGAGGTCAGAATCCATGAAGAAAGAGCAGGCAGGAAACAACCAGAGAGGAGTCAGAATACACACCAGAGTCAAATACCAGGAGTCAATATGATACACAGTGAACGCTGGAGTAGAGGTGGGACCTGATACTCTGGCACCCCAGAGTATCAGGGGTGTCCAGATCCCAATTACCATGACGTCACCAGCCGCCGTCAGGTCAGAGATTGTGTCCCATTCCCTAGCAATGGGGCGCACATGCGCAGTTCTGCCAGCCGGGTGGCCGTAAGCATAGTATCTGGTTGCTATGCAACCAGATGCAGGAGGAGCAGCGGCAGGCGGGTGTTCCGGGGCAGACAGGGAGGGATGGTGCCTGACAGTACCCCCCCTTTCTCTTTGCACAAGGAGCATTCGGATGAGGTCTAAGGAAATCTTGTAATAAACGAGAAGCATAAAGGTCTTTTTGTTTTACCCATGACCTTTCTTCAGTGCTGAAACCCCTCCAATAAACCCTAGAAACTGAGGTTGACCATGTGATAGACGACAGTACAAAATGGGGTTGATCTCGTATTCTTCACCCGTAGTAGTTGGAATGGGGAAAGGTCGGGAAGGCTTCTTAAAGAATTTATTAAGTACAAGAGGCTTCAAAAGTGAAATGTGAAAAGAGTTATGGACCCTTAGGGAGGAAGGAAGCTTGTAAGTAATCGGATTGATGACTTGTAAAATGGTCCAATAAAACTAGGTGCGAAATTCATGGAGTGGACCTTAAGTGTTAAATTGCGTGTGGAAAGCCAAACTTTATCTCCCACATGGAGAGCAAAGAACATCTTGCAATGACGATCGGCTGTCACCTTTTAACGGGAGGAGGACTCCAGGAATTTGGTTTTCGTCTTGGTCCAGATGTGGGAAAAATCACGCACCAAGGTATCTGCAGCAGGACCTTAGAGATAGTATTAGGAACAAATGTAGGCAATAACGGATTCTGACCAAATACAATAAAAAACGGAAAGGACCCTGAGGACTTGTGAATATAGTCATTGTGGGCAAATTCAGCCCACGGTAACAGAACACTCCAATTAGATTGTTCATGCGAGGAGAAACAACGCAGAAACAGCTCCAAATCTTGGGTGATGCATTCAGTCTGTCCATTTGTCTTTGGATGGTACCCAGCAGAAAATTTTAACCCGATTCCTAAGTTTTTGCAAAAAGATCTCCTGAAGGCTGATACAAACTGAACCCCGCAGACTGAAATAATCTCTTGCGGACTCCCATGAAGGCGGAAGATCTCTTTAATGAATATAGTGGCTAGCTCAGAGGCAGTGGGCAGACCTTTCAGTGGAATATAGAATGACATCTTGGATTACTGATCTACCACTACCCAGATAGTGTTAAAACCATGGCCCATGAGAAGCTCGGTAATGAAATCCATACATATGCTAGTCCAAGGATTGTCGGGAACCGGTAGAGGATGAAGAAGTCCCAAGGGTGAGTGTAGTGGAGACTTGTGCCTAGCACAGGTGTGACATGCGGCAATGAAGTCGATGACATCCAGCTGGAGGGTAGGCCACAGTAGTGTCATCCTTGAAGAACGAAGGTTTTATTATCCTCGGGGTGACCAGAGAACTTTGCATTGTGTGCCCATTTTAGGGCTTTGACACAAAGGTGTGGGAATTACAAAAAAAGAGAAAAAGGAAAGTGTATATTGAGGCACTCCTACGAGTTGAATTAAAATATAACTTTTATTGTTATCCTTAAAAGAAAAAATTGAGGACATTAGAGAGCAAAATATAAGGGAAAAGGGATAATAAAATAAAATAAGTGCATGTGTGATTAAAATACAACTATTTTGTATAGCTCCACTCTTGTGCTACACGGTGAAATAATCCAAATGGTTAATAAGGGTAATATATATTCCCACCAAAATGCATCACCGTTTGCTAATTGAATGAAAGGGAAAACAAATATCGGGCTGTAATTATATTGATCTCATATCTAAACCTGTAAATTATATGCTGGATCGGGATTATCATAAATCCATGCTGTTTGTTGAATAAACAGTTACTGATTAATTAATAAGCTCCGTGTGAAGAGCAAAATCAGTAAAAATAAAACAGCTTGCTCTGCCAGATTTGTTAGAGAAATAGGACATAGTGACACGAGGGTCCCCAGGAAGTCACTTGAGCATATATCGAATTGAGGAGAGTGGGTCCAAAGCCAAGGTAAGCCCAGAATAACAGGGGTTATGGACTGTGGTAACACCAGGAAACAGATGAGCTCAGAATGTAAGACCCCTACCCACACCCCAATAGGCAGGGTGACTATGAAGATGGAGCCATTAGACACTCGGTTCTCATTCATCGCAGTGAGGGATAACGGCTGCTGTAAGGCATGACAGTCGGAGCTTAGAAACATACGCAGAAGAGATTTAGTTCCTTGCGGAGCCAGAGTCCACAAAGCTGGTATAGATATGGACGCACTAGGAGTGTCCAAGAATACAGGCATGACAAAGTCTGGTCTGGTAGAAGTATAGGGAAAAGGACTCCACACTCATAGTACGGCCTTCCCGTTACCGGCTAGGAGGAAGCGGTTCCCGGCCTCTTCGTGGGGGCGGAAAGCAAGTGTCCTGGATCCCTACAGTATATGACAGGAGTCAATAATATACACAGGGAACGCTGGAGTAGAGGTGGATCCTGATACTCTCGCACCGCAAGGGTGTCAGGTACTTCCTTAAAAAGTGTTTGTCCAGATCTATATTACCGGAACAATTCTGCCGGAGGCATGGTGTCTGTTTGCGATGCAACCAGATGTTGCATAGCAAGATGTGTCCCGGGGCAGATATGGAGGGTTGGCAGCTGACAGGATATTCCTACTTGCTGCCAGCCCTGTGCCTTTGGCATGTTCCTGACCACTCTGTCTGCTACAGATCCCTGACCCTGGCCTGCTTCTGACCATTCGCTACCATCTTGACTACCGCCTCCTATCTCCCTGCTGCGTAATTGCATATAAGCTTGTACTACACTAGAGTACAGACCTGGGGGCATCCAAGTACCTGTGAGCACTACAAGCTCTTTAGGAAAGGCGACTGCTATAGGGGAAGATTTCTATCACCAGTTCTACAAGCTCATGTCAATAGCCATTAGCCATAACAGGCGGTTTAGTCTAAACTGCCAGACAAAAGGCAGGTGGTTTTTTTTACCTGCTTCTGATAGGTTAGACAGCTCAAATCGGACACATCTCTAATGGGCGTGTTTGATTTGTTCTACTAGTACTCTATTTTAATAGCCTTGCATATGAATTAACCTGACCCACCTCTCCCAGTACAGGTGTGTGCAAATATATTATATGCTCAGCTCAAAATATGGGCACAAGTTGTTTTCAATTTTACGTAAGTCACATTTTTATATGGTAGAAATAAATTGATGTCCAACTCTAAATCAATCCTATAATTTCAATACTATCACCTAAAAATTCTCAAAATAATCAATTACATACAAATATGTCAATTTAGCATAGATTTCATTTCAGCAAAAACATGCATTTATTCAGTTATTGCCAAAATAGAACTCGGGGCCTGATTAATCTTCAACTGCAACCTGTAAACAAGTTGTATTTTTAGGAGGAGCATGGAACGTGAGCGTGGATTGAAAGGTATACATTTCTATTTGAATTTGGGTATAAGTACACTTTGCCTAAACAGTGCTTTTCATATGTTAACAGAGAACAGACTATAAAATACACATGCTTATGCACAATATCAAGTCCCATCAGAATGCATGCATTTTTTTTTAATAATTTACATTATTAGCTCATAATACTATATTCAGAAATAAAAATCTGTGCTTCATTTTTTTTCTCTTACATTGAATTCATAAATCAGGATGTTCTTGACTCCTACTTTACATGCAATCTGTTTTTCTCTTCTTTGCATACACTTCTTCTGTGCTTTCTGGCACGCATATGTGTAGTATTTAATACAAAGACAATGCTGTGTCAGTCATTACCATCAATTGGCACTTACACCTGTCCTGTAGCTGGAGCAAATTATACTGATAAAAAAACACGTACTTAAGAGAAAATAGAAACTTGAAGCGATTGAATTTGCATTCGGCACCCCTTATTGTACATTGACTACATTCATCTGCCCCTTCCCTCCCCCACTCCACCTTTCAAGTCATAGGCATTAGTATGTGTCATATGCGTTCAATTAAAATGTAACATCCCTTTCTCCAACTAGGGTGTGTGTACTAGTTTTCGCGTGTCCTGTTTCAAATGGACTCTTTACCTTGTATTCAGTGTCGGGCTGTGCCTCCACCTCGGTCTAAGTACTGTAGGCTTTTCGTGGGGTAGTGTCCTCTAGTTAGCAACACCAAAGAGAGACCAAGGAACCCTCCACCCCCTTACACACTTGACCACGGACAAAGGAAATATTATCACACCAGGTTGGTCTTTAGAACCCACACCGGTACATTTATTAATGGACATGGGCTTCTAAAGGAATTTTGTATAAAAAAAATGGATTTCTTTGACTTGGAACAAAACGGTCCCATATAACTTATGAACAACACTTTTTTGTATCTATTCTAACATAGATATATATATAGATATAGATATAGATATAGATATAGATATAGATAGATAGAGAGATAGAGATATATATATATATGCTCCTCAGGTTTACAGTAACTAAGAGGTATCTTTTTACCCTCTGTCACTCTTCAAAGTAAATCACAGCTCTGATGCCCGAGAAGTGATGAAGCATAAAATTATTTATTGTTCAGAAAATACAGATAAATGGTACAAACCCAATATAGATGAAACTGCATAGTAAATACTGCAGACACAGGTAGAATGGTAGGTAGAGAGAGATCCGGAGAAGTGGTGTAGCAGCAGGATGTGAAAGTCTGAGAGCACAGAAGCAGCAGGGAAAACAAACCATAAGGATGGCAACAAAACAACAATAAGCAGCGCAGGAGATGGAGAGAGACAGGTATAAATAGGCAACACCCAGGTGCAGGAGATAATTGGTGCAGCAGGTTAACCCCTAGTGATGAAGAGGAAGGCACAATAGCAGCACCTCTGATGAATAGAGGTACTGCAGATAATACATACAATATATAAGTACTTTTAGGGCGGATTCCAGATGCCGTATTACCAAAGGTGGTTAAAATCATCAGGATCATATACCACAATGGGGGGTCCAGCAGAGAAGACCTCGTTCATGGACGGTAAGGCGAAAGAGATCATGCCAGAAGTTGAGGCACCGCAGACCCTCCTCTCTTCTTTCGTCCTCTCTTTTTGCGAGATCTTCTTGGAAAGGGGACCTGAGTCAATTGGTTGGAGCACAGAGGTAATTCTCAAACAGATGTGATATTACTGGATGCACAGTTGACCCACAAGATGGCACTGCAGGAGATGGTGTAAACTTGCCAATTACTGCCTTAGCAAAGGAGCTGCCAATAAAAGCAGCATGAAATGCAGAAGGCTGCAGGTAGATACTGACACTAACATTGTTCCACAACATCTGTCTAGCAAGGATAACTAATGCCAAAACTACATACACAATTCTATCACAGCTATTTTAACTTTATAAACACATAGCAAGGAAATACATTTGGAAGGCAGGCAAATACAGGCAATGATGTAGTTTCTCCCACAAGGTAGTGTCAACCCAATTCACACATCAAAAATCAGAAGTGAAATAAACATGGGTCACTTATCAGAATTGCTCCCAGCCTCTGCGCAGATGTCCAGTAATGATTTATTTTTCTCTTCCTGGCTCCCTTCCGCTCTCCTCCATACCTCTCATACTTCCCCAAGGTCTCCGCTCTGGCAGGGGTCTCTTGCTCTAATCGTCCTCTCTGATACCCTTGCGGCCCTGTCTGACTGGCACACACTCGCCTCTCCTTCATTCTCCTTACCTCTCACAGGATGTCTGTCTCTCTGAGTCCCCCTCAGAATTCCAGATGCCATTTGTAGCTGCTCCTTTACAAGCTGCTCCTCCACACTGCATGCTGGAATATGTAGTTCTCTGCCTGCAGGGGAGGCATCCAAAGCGCATGTGCATCCCGCTTCGGACTACGATGCCACAAAAACATTTATGAAAGTGTACAATATGTTTTCTTCAATTTCCTGCTCTGTAATATTAGATAAACTACATTCTATGATGTTTATTTGTAGTGTAAATACTAATTGAGTTGTACCAGAGAAGCCAGTTCTGTGGGAGCTATGGTTGCTTGAGCACCACCAATATTTATGCTTCCTCTGCCAATAGCCATGTCTATGTATGGCATTTTTCATGGGGGATGTTATTGAGAGCACTCCCAATTATTTTATTTTAATTTTTGTTTTTTTTATTGATCTCACTTGTGACAATACACATCAATACATACAACAGTGCATAATGATATACATGTCTTCAATACAATCAAAGCTATATTGACAGCATCAAAAACATCATGGTATACAGCCAAATCAAATACAATATTAATTATATACAGTTTTAAAACTACACGGGACCCATTTTAGCCCACCGCTCTTGTCTCATATCATAACCCAAAAGTGTACCAATTTCTTGCAATTGCAATACCACCTAATAATTTATATAATAATAGGAGGGTCTCTTGCCACAATTCGGAGTTCATACCAAGCTCTGCTTTGGAGACATTCTCGTATTTTAAGTTTGGTAGCAGCAGGAAGAGTATTAGTATAGCTTTCCCACATGTCAAAGAACTTTTCAACTTGATTTTCTTTATCAATTAGTGCCTCTAAATATAAAGTTAAGTTTTCCTTTGAACAGAGAGATGGGATGAGTCATAGTTTGCAGCCATAGGTGTAAGATACTTACGCACAGCAGCACTGATAGCTAATAATAAACGTCTACCTCCTTTTGATATCTTTTGATTAGTCAGAAGAATTCCCAGTATGGCCCACTCAGGCGTTAATGAAACATAATTTAGCAAGGCATTTTCCGCAAAACATTTTACTTGAAGCCAAAATGGGAGGATCAGGGGGCACCCCCACATACAATGAAACAATCCTGCATCAATAGAATGGCACCAAAGGCAATTGCTAGATTGCAAGAGACCCATTCTAAATCGCTACTGGGAGATCAAGTATGTACCATGATAAATATTCTAGAACATCTCAGTATACGTGTTAGCAGATATCAATTTACATGACTGTGATATACCTGAATGTGTAGTAGAATAATCTATCACCTCCCTCATCAGTCCATAATGAATGGTGATAGCCTGGTGTTTCAGAGTAGGCGAGAACAACATAAGGTCTAGGTGGGGTTGTCCCAATCTACATCTGTAAATATTCGAAGGACCTCTTTAATTTAATGTTGGGCCTGCAAAAACGCCATTGAATAGGCTCGCACAACTTTATATTTACTTGATGCCTCTAGAAATATCATGGGTCTTTTTTCTTGCTTATTAACCAGTTGGAAAATCGCACTAACCCCTGCCGCTCGCCATATTGTGAATGGAAAACTTGCCGTCCCCCTCTGAAAGTTTGGATTGTGTACTAGAGGTAAATGTAACGATTTGTGTGCATTGACACCATGTTTGTGCCGTAAAATGCACCATATTCTTCAAGTGGTCCATAAAAGTAGATTGTCCCTAACTTTACCGGGGATCTCTTGATCAGAAAGGTGTAGTAAGGCCTTCAAGTCAAGTTTTGGAGTAAATTGATGTTCTAAGTGCGTATTAGCGTACATACTTTGATCAGACAGCCAATCCCATCTCGGTCTCTTGCCCTTCCAAATAAATTTTGGATACAAGAAATTTAAGTTTGTCAGATCTCGTTGTGTTAACAGTAAAGGTAGACTTTGAATAAAGTAGAAAACGAAAAGAAACCATTTTGATTAAGTTCGCCTGCCCTGTATAGGATAGAGGGAGACAACGCCAACCCTCCAACTCCACCTCTCTAATTGCTTTTGTGAAGTTAACCTGATATAGACGTGATGGAAGCTTGGGAATTGTATACCTTGGTAATTGTATACCTTGGGAATTTGTAAGCTTGGGAATTTGTATACCCAAATATGTGAATTGATGGCCTGCCCATCGTAGTCCAATGGAATGACCCCAAGCAGGGCAACTCACTCCTGCTTTAAGATACAGAGCTGTGGATTTATCCATATTTATCTGAAAACCTGATACTCGGCCGAATTCAGCAACTCTCTCCAGGATTGCGGGTAGTGTATGTTGCGGGTTGGAAATGTATAGAAGTAAATCCTCAGCAAATGCCGAAATTTTCACAGATTTGGTACCTATCCCTATGCCCTGAAAAGTGTTCCAATTTTGCAACCTTCGAAGAAATGGGACCAGGGCTAGGTAAAAGAGCAGCGATGAGAGAGGGCAACCCTGACAAGTGCCCCTTTCCATAACCACCCTCTCACTTTTAGAACCATTCAATAATATTGCAGTTGTGGGTTCAGTATAAAAGTATTCTACCATTTAGATAAATGATGGATCAAAATCTCTAGCCCTCAGGACCGCATACAGATGAGGCCACAGCACTCTATCAAAGGCTTTATTAATGTCTAAACTCAACAGCATATTAGGTACGTCTACATGCTGAGATGCTGATATAACAACCGCCAGTGCCGTTCCCTCTAACTGATTGGCGCCCTTTTAACAAAACCCATTTGGTTGTCTGTTAGTAACACAGGAAGAATGTCCTGTAATTGGTCAGCGAATACTTTAGCTAACAACTTAAAATCAGAATTTAATAAAGTAATTAGGCGATAAGATGCCACTAGTTGTGGGTCTCTTCCTGGTTTGGGGATGACTGTAATATAAGCATCATTAAAAGATGGAAATGGTGGTCTCTTGGAATGAACAGTTTGAAAAAGCTCAAGCAGAATATGGGCAATATTATGCTGTAAAATTTTATAATACTCTGCCGAAAGACCATCTGGTCCCGGGGCCTTATTAGACTTCGACCCCTTAATCACTGCATTCAAGTCAGCCATAGTAATTGGGCTAGATAATATAGCTCTTTGATCATCTGTAAGTTTGGGTAATTTAGCTTTTTCCAAAATACAGGCCTGCATGGAGGCATCAATAGAAATATCCTTATACAAGGCATCATAATACTGTTGGAATTTCTGTATGATATCCTTAGACTTAGTGTATGTTACATTAGTGGATGGGTCTTTGATTGCCACTACAGATCTAACTTTATGCCTTGGATTTGACATTTGAGATAGCAACCTTCCTGTATTATTACCCCATCTATAAAACTTATTTTTAGTATATTCTAGACTATGCCTGGCCTGTGTGAGGAGGGTAATTCTGTAACAGACATACAAATAAAAAGGAGCGCTCGGTAAAACATTTAAACAATATTTATTAAGTATAAAAACCTGGTAACATAGGTCTTAGGTCTTATTCGTGGACACAAGGATAAGGTACTTTAGCATTAGGATAATCAGCTCTGGATCTTTGCCTTTGGAACATTGATTCACATCTTCATACGGAGCTGTGCATATTACATCACTGACAGCTCTTATCTGCACACGAAGCTGTGCTCATTACGTTATGGGGAGTTAGAATTAGCACATCGGAATTATCAAGAGGGGGATTTCTAAGATCTTCCCCGTCTACAGGCTGGAGTCTATGCGGACTGACTTAATTGAATATCTTTGCTGATTTTATTATTTCCTGCCGTACTAATGGTATTTAAATAAGGATCGACTGGTTATCTGAGCCCTGCAATCTGTTTAGCGCTATTATACTTTTATATTTCCCACACTAGGGAGCCTTAAGTCATTGGATATATCTTATTGCTGATGTATTTTGATTCCTTGGTGTTTATGGCCATATGCACTTAAGACCTTTGTTACCAGGTTTTTATACTTAATAAATATTGTTTAAATGTTTTACCGAGCGCTCCTTTTATTTGTATGTCTTTTTTAACTAGGTTTGGAGCCTACTATTGGAGCTGCTGGTTTATGTTTTTTTAGGTTTATTAGCACCCAGTTTTCTCTGCATTATTTTATTGTAATCAATTCTCTAAAAGGCTCTGGTTTGAAGGTATTGCGTTTGAGTTGCATCTCCAGGATTATCTACTTGTGCCTCAAATGTCTCCGTCACGATGTCTGTAAAAACTTATCACGAGCCTCTATCTCCCATTTTTTTGTGATACATAACCTAAAATTTGACCACGCATCACCGCCTTTGACGTCTCCCAAAAAAGGACAGGCGTATCCCAGTGCTCAATGTTATCATACTCATACTCCATCCACTTTCCATTTAAATACAATTTGAAATCATGAGAGTTAACTAAGCATGTAGGGAAACGCCAAAGGCGGCAAAGGTTTCTAGGTTGTACTAGACTGACCATGAGCGAGATCGGCACGTGATCCGATATGAGAATATCATGTATATCAGCATGCTTGTCACAGGCACTAGGAGTCTTTGCCCAGGATATCACCAGATGATGTTCTTACCAGAGTAATATAGCTGGTACTATGGTCCTCTGGTAGCAGGGTGACAACGGAACAGGAGAATCAGCAGATGGTGAGAGGATGCTCAAGGAAAGTCTATGACTAGCAGCAACTGGTAATGACTTAGATGTATGTACACGAGGAACCAGATGGACAAGTAAACGTGAGGAGAGTCAGTGGTCTGCGTACAGCAAGTTGTACCACTGCTATAGTGAGGAGGAATGTCCAGGAGTAGCGAGGAGGTAGTGAAAGTCAGTGGTCTGCGTAAAGCAAGTTGTACCACTGTCTATAGTGAAGGAATGGATTCCAGGTGCAAGTAGGAAACGGGGAAGTCAGTGGTCTGCGTACAGCAAGTTGTACCACTGCTTATGTGAGAGGATACTTGAAACTGGTGCCAATGGGAAACAGGAGTCAGTGGTCTGCGTCAGCAAGTTGTACCACTGCTATATATATGTGAGGAGGGGCACGAGGAGATGAATGTAATGCAGAGGATACACGGGGCACACAGAACTTGATCCCACGATGATATCCACAATACAATAATAACTGACAAGCGCTGCTTGAAGTATACAAAGTCACTATAGAGATCCAGGTAATAGGAAACAAAGTCAAATGTAACAATAGCTTCAGTAGATAGAAGACTCCGGAGATGAACACAACACAGTCCAGACGGATATGCAATACAATAGCAAAGTCAATGGAAAGTATGCATACCGCGGTTCAGGAGAGCAGGCTGTGAAGGAGACGTGCAGGGATACCTGACCGGCTGAACGCCGGCAGGAGGAGAGACCACTGGAGGATGGAAGCGGTAATCAGGTTGGTTGCAGCGCACGGAAGATAACCGGTAATCAAAGGAGCAATACTCAAGAAGCAGTAGTAAGTAAAACTGGAAACATGATGAACACGGGAGAGTTGAGGCTGTCTGGTATCCGGCAGTAGTAACGGAGGCAGCGGAGAGCAGACACGCTGAACACAGGAGAGTAGAGGCGGTCTGGAATCCGGCAGTAGTAACGGAGGCAGCGGAGAGCAGACACGATGAACACAGGAGAGTTGAAGTGGTCTGGAAACCACAACCGTAGTAAACAGGAATCAGCTGGAGCTGAATACACGAGGAAACACAGGAACACCTTCAGAGGCTCATGGGGAATGAGACTCCAAGATCAGGCAACTAGGTAATGATCACAGGTGGTTTAAATAGGGAGGGTTGCCTGATCATCCAATCAATTAAAAGCAACAGGGCCTGAAGGTTTCATAAGGGCTGCACATGCGCAGACCCTCAGGATGGCGGACGGCCACGGTTCCTGAACACAGGAGAAATGGCACTCACAGTCCGGTGAGTGACAATGCTGAATATATGGATTCAGGGCATCAGCCACTAAAATGTAATCAATCATGGAGAAAGAGCGAACCGCCAAGTAAAACGCATAGGATTTATCCGAGGTGTTAAATAACCGACAGGGATCTGTCAACTTCAATGATGTGCATAAATTATAAATATGTTGCCATGTGCAAGGGTGGGAATCTTTGATCGGAGGCATCTTATCCATAACAGGGTCATCCACAGTGTTAAAGTCACCGCCTATAACCAACTGTGAGTTTTCCCTCTGTGCCAATACTGAAAGTATAGCTGTATAAAAATTCTGTAAAAATTAGATAAGTGCATAAATATTAACTAATTTATATCTCTTGTGATGAATTGAAACATCTATAATAATATAGTGGCTTTCTGTGTCCTTTAGAACATGATGGATTTCATATTGAAGATCCCTATGCAAGAGGTTAGCCACTCCTCGCGCCTTAATATGAATTGGTGCTGAAACACATTCCGCAATCCATCTAGCTTTGAGTGTTGAGTCGTCTCCCTCCCTCCAGTGAGTTTTCTGAAGGAAAACCAGGTCAGGATGCAACTTGTCCAAATTTGTTGTAACTCTCTTTCTTTTAATTGGGGAATTAAGCCCTCCTATGGTCTAAGACACTAACTTAAATTGCCTAACAATGTATTGGGATGAAGTGGCAGCTACATCTGGACAATCAGTCATCCAATTCCCTCTTTGACAAGATCATTCTTTCTCAAATCTAACCATGGAACAGAGGTCCCTCCATCCCAGCAAGTAGAGGGGCCCTCAGAACAAATGTGTCCCGTGTAGTGTACATTCATCAATAAGCACAGCATTAAATCTACCATGGCATATAGTATTGATATTGTTAGTAATGCACATAGGATAGAATAATGAATGCAAAACAGTATATATCATAGTGAGTATCATTCTCCAATTTTCTAGATTAACCAAACCAAATAAACTATAAGTGTGCGTAGTCCAAAAGGGCATCACACACTAAGAAATCGCAGACAATAGCTGTCTGAAGCATATTTAACTCCAAAAAGCTGTTAACATTCCATAAAAGAACCTGGAAGGGTGATTATGTGGTGACTTCAAAAATCATTTGTCAAGACTAGTAATAAACAGGGGAGAGGTGGAGCGGGAGAGAGAGGAAGAGAAAAAACCAGCCAACGGTTCCAATGGAATACACGGACCACAGTTTTATAAATTCAAATATTCAACGCTTCAATAACCAAGGATTATAGATTAATGGAATTAGAGATAGTTGGGGCAAATATAAACTAAGGCCCAGTATGTCTCCAGTAATACAAATCAGATAATTATTCTACAAGAATATCTGGGTCATCTCTCTCCCGCCCCCCACCCCCCCTCCAAATATCTCAAACATTCAACTCCTCAATTGCCCAAACTTTTGATTTGAATATCCTATTTAGCATTCTTGCAACTAGTCTGGACACCTTACGGTATGCTATTAGTATTTTCTCCTTTGCTCTAAAATCCGGAAATTTTGCGATCACAGGTCTGGGTTTATTCATGTCTCCCTCCCTCTCTGGGCCAAGTCTGTGTGCTCTCTCAATCTGTGGATCACCTGATTCAGCACGGATGCCCAATACCTCTGGTAAAGTTGAACCTAAATATTCTATCAGTTGTTCACCCTTAATTGACTCAGGTATTCCTATGAATCGTAAATTGTTTCTGTGGTGTCTATTTTCTAAATCATCAACCTTATCAATCAGTGACTGTATGGTACTAGTCTGAGAATCCATAGAGTTTTGTTGGGCATGGGATTGATCCTCTATATCGCTAACTCTTTGCTCAAGTGTTGAGGCCAAGTGTTCCAGGATTGTTACAATCCTGGAACTATTGGCCTCAATTTTGGCAAGTGTGGAGTCCTATCTAGTTTGCAGATCCTCCAATTTCTTGTCAATGAGGGACATAAGAATAACAGAAAGTTCAGAAGCTCACTCCGCAACAGTCGGAATTGTCAGCAATGGAGAGTCAGCGATGGGATTACTTGCATTATCTAAAGAGTCAGTGTCAGTTCTTGAGTGGGATGAGGGAGCTGACTTACTTTGGGTCTGTTTGGGCTTACCTATTTTAGGATCTTGTGAAGTGTGTCCAGAGCGAGAAAAGGATGCCTTGTCTTCAAAGGGTTACAGAAATAGAATCATCCATCCCTTTGACCTGTCTTAACTACCTATCAATTAAGTCAATGCAGTATCTATATAAATCTCACTCCTCCTAAGCAAAAGGAAAAGATGCCTCAACAGAGAAATATTAAGTCACATATTAGTGTACAGGTCACATTAGCACAAAAAAAGCTAAAACAACATACATCTAGCAGTCACAGGGCCAGACTGCCAGACTGGGACTAAAAATCAGCCCTGGCATTTCAAGCATACAGGCCCATCTCTGTTAATGAGCAGGACAAAACTGTGTGCCGCTGCGCAGCAGTGGCACCGCCAGGGGCGTGCCCACATTATGTTGGGGGCGTGGTCAACATGGGTCATTGATACATACCCTCCCTTTCATGCCACCCTCCACCCCAGAAACACATTACAACACCCCCAGCCCACTGCACTTATCTATGCTTCTGATGCTGCTGACATCCATCAGGGTGGGAACTTCCTGTAGAGTGAGCAGGGAAGCTCTTAGTCTCACAAGATTAATAAATCTCATGAGACTTAGAGCTCCTCGGCTTTCTCTGCAGGCTGTGTCCTATCCAGGAACTGGGAGTAGCTATCCGCTCCCTCCTGCTAACCAGAGCTGGATTAAGGCTCGGGGGGGCCTAGGCACTGAAGACAGGGGGCTCCTATGATGTAATATGGTAATTAGACACATTTTCAATAAAAACACAGGCAATACTGTGAGCACTACTATTAGGTGCACACAGTTCTGCCTTCACAAGTAGTACAATGTGAAGCAGTACATACCTCCCAACTGTCCTTGTAGTCAGACCAAATCCCGACTAAGCAGGACAATCACGCACCAAATTCAGGACAGTTGGCAGAATGTCCTGGTCTCTCTTACCTGTCTTGTCATTGTCTCCACTTGTGGCTGCTGGTGTCTTTAGATCAGTTGCTGCTTGTCTGGATCCTGGAATGTTGAGGGACCTATTTGGGAAAAAAAATGGATACATGAAATTTAGAAAACTCCAACCAGCAGCGGTGTTAAATCAATATAACACCCACGTTTTAAAATTAGGCCTTACTCCAGCCCCAACATTAAAATGATAGTATTCACATTTGATAAATACATCTATTTCCCTCCAACTAGCCCTGACATTAAATACTATATACATTTAATAAATAGACCTATTTCCCTACGACCAGCCCCAACATTAAATTAATAGTATTCCCATTTAATAAATAAACCGCTTTCCCTCCCTCCAAACAACCCCAGCAAGAAATTAAATAGCATTTATATTTAATAAAAATAACCATTTCCCACAACCATCTCAGGCATTAAATAATTCATAATTTCATTTAATAAATATACCTAATTTTCCCCAAACAGCCCCACATTCACTTAAAAACAAACTACAGTCATATACTGTCCCCCTACACATATCAGAGACATATACTATCCCCCCACACACATTACAGTCATATACTGTCCCACCACACACATTAGTCATATACTGTCCACCCACACATTATAGTCATATACTGTCCCCCCACACACATTACAGTCATATACTGTCCCCCACACACATTACAGTCATATACTGTCCCCCACACATTACAGTCATATACTGTCCCCCCACACACATTACAGTCATATACTGTCCCCCCCACACACATTACAGTCATATACTGTCCCCCACACACATTATAGTCATATACTGTCCCCCACACACATTATAGTCATATATTGTCCCCCACACACATTGGCCATTTTTTATGTTCCCCCTCCTACAGCCATTGCTCCCATGCAGACATTTTCACCCCCAATTCCCCCTGCAGACATTGTCACTCACCCCCTTCCCCCTGCAGACATTGTCACTCACCCCCCACTTCCCCCTGCAGACATTGTTACTCACATCCACCCCTTCCCCCTGCAGACATTGTCACTCACACCCCCCCTGCAGACATTGTCACTCACTCCCCCTTCCCCCTGCAGACATTGTCACTCACCCCCTTCCCCCTGCAGACATTGTCACTCACACACCCCCTTCCCCCTGCAGACATTGTCACTCACACACACCCCTTCCCCCTGCAGACATTGTCACTCAACCCCTCCTTCCTTCTGCAGACATTTTTAATCACTTCTCCCGTGCGGTTATTTTTACTCATTCCCCCACCCCTCCTGCAGTACCTGTCACTTTCCCCAGACACACCAACTCACCTCAACACCCTGCGCCCTCAACAGACCGATGTCTCCTAGGCGGCTGCGTGACGTCATGACGTCACATCGTGCGGCAGCGCGGAAGTTAAAAAAAAAAGAAGAAGCAGCTGCGGGACTGGAAGCGCAGGGACCGGACCGGCCCATACAGCCATCAGCCCTTCTGGCAAATGCCAAAAGTGCCAGATGGCCAGTCCGGCCCTGAGCAGTCATATATGTTTTCTACAATTTTGAAAGTACTTTGAAATAAGACAATGTACAATGAAAAACGAAACAATAAGTAGAATGATGATTAGTGAATAATGTTCTGTTTAAATGCATATTTTAACACACTGAGACACATCAATCTATAGCTTATAGTGAAACATGCTGTCAAGAATGCTAGGAATGAACAAAAGCATCCCAATTATTTTTAAAAGTTGACTCGTATGAGATGGATTTATCATTTTACTTTAAACTATAGAGAGAATATTATACCATAACATATACAATATCATGAATAACTACAATAATAATAACATTAATTGTAACATAATTAGTTTTTGTAAAGGAAACATTAAATTTACATGACTTTTCTTTAATGACAACGTGTTTATAAATCTTACAGGACATATAACAATCACAAATCATTTGCTGAACTACTATCCTGGTTTGGACCTTGAGAAGAGAAATATACATGGATTTACAGCATTAATGAAAGCATCAATTCAAGGCAGAACAGATTGTGTTAGAGCATTAATGCTAGCAGGTAAGTGTATTTTTGCTTAATAAAGTTACTGTCAAGGTGATGACTGTTGCAGATACACTTGCTCTTTGTTTTCCATGTTGAATGCACAGATTGAGGTTAAATTGTACGGATTGCAGTTCCATATTGAATATGCAAAATGTATCTGAACATACTATGCAATTGTTTGCATTCATGGTTCTTACAAAAATGTTACTGCAATAAAATGAGAAGTAATAATTATCACCGAAGGTCTATACTTTTCATCAACCTGACAAGCTCCAACTCTTTTTTAATAAGACAGATGCCCTGCCCTTTTCTCCACCAAACCATGCCCCTAACTTCATTCACAGCTGTACCATATCAGTCTAGGTCAATCTCCAGTATTAATGCCCATGTCTACAACTACAGTATGTGCCTTTAAACCAAATGTCTGATTGGAGGATGTCCTTTCTCAACATAGCTGAAAACATCCAAACTAAAAATAATATTATAGAAACTGTACTTTGTTCTATGCCTTTGAGCTAATACTTGATTAGCAGCAAATGCTACAAAATTACAAACAGATTGTAAAAGAATATTGCTGAATAAACTGATAAAACACTTTTGTAATTTATACAAGATACAAAATTCCCAAACTTAATTTTAAAATTTATTTTCAAAGTACACAACTAATTTAGCAAAACCCGTGGAGATCCACAAATAAATCCTCACACAATACTTTTGAACCTTAAGAGGGTTTATTTGTTTTGGGAAACTAGTGAAGTACTTAAACTTTCCTTCAAAGTAACAATCCCCCTCCCCTCTTTAGAAAATAACAGGTGTCCCCCACCTTTTTGCCACCCAAAGTCACAGGCAGCCCTCTCTAATGAATGTAGGTAAACCCCTTTACTCATGTTCATGGCTACAAACATGTGCCTGTAAAAAAAGGTATTTAATTACTGGATGTAATTTCTGAAGTTGAAAAACATGTCAGATTTTATGGTTATTGTTGCAGGGATGGGCGAGGTGTTAAGGCACTGGGCTTGAACATACTGGTATTGAAAATAGAGATGAGCGGTTCGAATTCTGAGAAATCCTACAGATCCGAGATTTGTGGTTCCGAGTGAGAACCAAAATTAGACCTGAAAATGAGGAAAAGTGTCATTTCTGAGAAAATGACGAGTTTTGGATCTATAGCTTTTATATATATATGGCCCTCCCTCATGTACTCATTAGCCATTTCTGAAAAGACGGTGTGTAGCTGCAGAGTTCAGCTCTGAAAATCATGTTTAAACTACAGACTATACAAACTAAAGCGTTAGGGTGAAAAAGGGACACAAAAAACAGTAGAATAGCTGTGATTATTTTAATGTAGTTCTGTAGAGATCAGTCAGCTAGAATAGTTTGTTATTTCAGGCTGTCAGAGAGTTTAGACAGAGTAGTGGCTACTGGTTGTTATTAATTCACTATATAGAGTTAGACATCATTCTGAACTAGTATGTAGTGAAGAAAAACAGTGTGCTTTTTTGCTGTATGACTCAGCAGCAAACCCCAAAAAAATTGATCTATTTCTTTTAAAAAGTATTTGTAGTGAAAGTATTTTGTGTGGGGCAGTGACATCTGTTTTAAGAGGGCAAAAAACTGTGTGTTTTATTATAAAACTTTTTCTATTTCTCCACTTGTAAAGTTGTTAAGATTTATTCAGTGGCATCTATATTAAGTGGGAAAAAATGGTATTTGATTGTGAGCGTCAGTGCAGCCAGACACCCCAAAAAAGTAAACAGGGTATTTTTGTCTTTGACTCTGAGCAGCACAACCCCCCAATAAAATATAAAATTTTGTTTGTTAACAAATAAGAACACATTTTCTAAATTAGAAGTAAATACTAAATTAGAAGTATATTCTGGAGCAGTGTCACAAGAATTGTAAGGTAACATTCCTTCCTAATCTTAAGGTATCTATGAGTGCTATATGTGAGTCTGATGTTTCAGATTCTGACACTGTAATTATAGAGCTGCCTCATTCCAAAATGCCTCAACCATTTGGAAATGAGAGGATGAGTATTAGTAGTACTTAAACTACCCACCCCCCAGTGTGCACTGGGGGCTAGTGTTTAGCACAGGCGAGAACATTGTGAGTAAATATTGGAGGAGACTACTTCCTAAAAATGTAGAAAAACATACAATTTCGTCAGCATTCAGAAAGTCAACAACATTAGATCAACAATTCAGGTGTTGACAGTATTATTAGATCGCTAATTCACATGGTGGACAGTATGATTAGGTGAACAATTCAAATGTCAACAGTATTATTATAGGGCTAGGGACAGGGTTAGGGAAAAGAACATTGTTAGGTAACAGGACAGGGTTCGGGAATGGGAAAGGGTTAAGGATAGGCACAGGGTTAGAGAAAGAGATAGGGATAGGGATAAGGACAGGGTTAGGGACAGGATTAGGAAAAGGGATAGGGACATGGATTGGGACAGGGTTAGGCATAGGGACAGGGTTGGGCATAGGGATAGAGACAGTGTTAGGTGTAGGGCTAGCGACAGGGCTAGGTTAGGGATAATACTGTCTACATTTCAATTGTCGTCCAAATAATAATGTTGATGTCATTATTGTCGACTTTTCAACGCTATGTATTAGGGTGCCCACCTTATTATGTCAATCTGGTGGCTTTCAAACACATGTATGTATCCCAGCCGGGTGGGTGGGCCCAAGGGCAAAGCCATCTTGCCCCACTTAATATTGTACCCTTGGTCTCTCATCACCTGTTAAATGTCTACTGATGCCGCCGATGTCCATCTAATGAGTTCTGATAATGCTTCTTTCCAATGTGTTGCTGCTGATCCTGTATAATGTGTCAGACATGCTACCTAACTGTTATCTACTTAGTGTATCTTCTTTTTTTTAAATGTAAATGTAGTTGATGTTTGTTGAGGCTGATGATAACATTGTAAGATGACTAGTGACCACTGTTATCCAAATGCAAATGATTCCTTTGTGAACATCACTATCTATTCTCCTGCTCAACAACCAAAAATGTTGGCTTTTGTGGGGGCCCAAACAAATCAAACACTACAGACACATAAATGACAGTCCCTGTCACTGAAGTTCTTGGTTTGTTATACTATGTGCATGTCCTTTTCAACATATGGGTGGGTGGGTGAGCCCAAGAACAATGCTATCTTGACTTGCACCATTCAACAATGTGCCCATGGTCTCTCATCATCTTTTAAATGACTATTAATGCTACTGTCTGTAGTTAATGTCCTGTGTCCACTCTTGTCTTAATGAAGGATTTTGTAACTCTATCACATAGTGTAAATCATCAGCAATCATATCTCCATTTGTACATGTATTCTTTGCCAGTGCCAAATTCTGTCCTCTTAATTTCTCAGAATGTGTACCTTTAATTGCATTGCCATTTCAAAACAAAGTTTGGCAACCAAATCTGCATCAATGTCAGATATTTATAAACATCATGGTCTTCAGGACCGGCTCTGCCAGGGTTGGGTACGAATTTTCAACGGTACAAATACTGACAGAAATATGACAGGCATGAAAATACAGAAAGGCTAAATGCTGGTACGAAACGCCGTATAAATAATACCTGGATTGATGGAATATATATATATTACTTACCTCTGAGGAAACGCGTCAGTTGATGCTGCGGACTGACTATTGGAACCTGGTCTATTGGAACCCCGGGGTTCGGCGTTCTATTGACAGTACAGAAAGACACCATTGAATATTGAATATCTTTTGAGATTTATCATCTGTCCGGATAACACAGTCGGCATTGAAAGAGGATAAGTATTTTCCCTTTCAAGTTGTGCAATATCACAATTTGAATACTGTGGTCTGTATACATATATTGAAGGATTCCCACTATACAGCTAATATACCTCTATACATACCAGCAAAGCAGAGCTCTTGAACAGTTTTGCTAAATATTAATATACATATATATGTGACAGAGTCACTGGTTTGCATGGCAGGTATCCATGTGCCAGGCTGTCTGACTTACATGCCTTTAACCCCAGGGATAATGACTTGCATAGGCAGGAGATTCCAAAAGAGTGTTCGGCTTAAGGCAAAGCTGGTAATGGTCCCTGGTGTTTAGTATGGAGAGAGCAGGATGGGCTCCATACATAAGACTCAGTGTGGGTCTTCTGGAATGCCAGTCTCTAAGCAGACTGATCAGGAGTTGCACCTGTGTGGTGCCTGTTAAAATGCAGCTAGAATGTGCCATCAGTCTCTCAGATCTGCGGAGGAGGTTGGTTGCCTCCTGAGAGACTCTGCTGTGGTGAGCAATAAGATGTGTATATGATTTGTGTGTGGGACATAAGGTCCTGCACAGGAGAGAGGGTCTCCACAAATGTTTAAGTAAGTACAGGCAATTTTTTTGGTTTATGTTTTGTTTACTTTGATTATGCTAATAAAACTGGTTGAGGCCAGTAAAACGGAAAACCCTGGATTCAAGTAATGTATTGCTGCTGTTTGTCGCCATCTATCCCTGGAGATGGTACCTATTCCCTTCACACGGTCATAACTTATTGGAGAAAAAGCTTGCAAAGATCTGCGCATGTTAAGAATAGCAGCAATTTGTGAAACTTGCAGGAATACGCTCTGTGTCTGTGTGTATTGGAAAACTTAAAGTGACAGACACAATGAAGAAAGACTTGTGTTTAAATGCCTGTGCATGTTTTGTGGATAACGGCAACTAAAGGCTGGATTGTTTGTGCACAGCAACAGTGGCATAACGGAAGTGAGCAAATGTGTTTGAAGTTTAAAGGAAAACATTTTCTGCTCTGCAAAGAAATCAAGTATTTCATGGACTGAGTTTTGTTCATTGCTGCAAAGCAGGTGTGCGACTCTGCAAGACTCAAGTTGGGTGTGACCTGGACGTGTGCAAAATCAAACAAAAAAGAGTTTAAAAAGAAATTTATTGAGACATATGCTGGGTGTTGTAGTACCACAACTCCTAAAGTCAAGTGAAGAAAGTGCTTCATTTGTATCAAGATAAATTAGTTGCTTCTCAAGCTTAAATATGCAAGAAAAAGCAGAAGGCTATTGTGTCAAACCATAAATAGTGCATAGAGGTGTGTCAAAGTGTCAATATGGAGAGATACAAAAATCAGGGCTTGGAGCATGCTGATGGTTTATGACCCTTTACATTGTGCTATGTTGAAAAAAAACGTGTTACAAAATACTGTGGCTATGTCTGATAAAGGGCCAGATACACATTTGTCTGGATTCAGTTAAAAGACTGTGTTGCAGTGCCCTGAGAAGGATGACATGCTTAAAAACTTGCTACTAGCTGCTATGGTCCAGCAGACAGCCAACATCAGTTACAAGATGACGCGGCTCGGAAGGAAGCCACTAAGGTGCAGTAGGAGTCCTGGAGGCAACAGCAACAAGCCCTCCGTAAAATTGTGAGCACTTTGCAAAAGGGAGCACTCAATGTCTCTTTCACTGAGGAAGAAAAGTCTCAGGAACAGGTCATATAAATGCTCAGATGTGTGAGACAAGAGAAAGAAATTGCTGAAACAAGATTTGAAGCTGCATAAGCGGAATTTTTAAGATACCAGTAGCGTAGAGAGCACATAGGGAGAGAAATAAATGAGCTATAAGATGGTTTGAATACAAAGCGTGAACAAACTCTGGTAACTATAAAAACAATGACCAAGCATACAGAGAAACTGGATCGTGAAATGCAGCAACTTCAAGCCAAGATACAGAAGCTTGAAGCAACTTTATTGCCATCGCAAGAATCTAACTCTGAACTCCGTGAGAAAAATAGGGTGTTCACTGAAGAGATTGGAAAGTTGAAAACTGATATTGCAACGGTAAATGCAGCTCAGAATACACGTCAAAGTCAATGTCAGATTGCAAAAGAAGAAGATGCAAAATTGATACATGAAAAGGAAAATCTGCAAAAAGAACATGGTGCCAAAGTCACAGATATACAAGACAAAATTAAGACCATGACCCAGGTTG
Source organism: Mixophyes fleayi (assembly GCF_038048845.1). NCBI lineage: Eukaryota > Metazoa > Chordata > Amphibia > Anura > Limnodynastidae > Mixophyes > Mixophyes fleayi. The sequence goes on along the minus strand of NC_134406.1, from coordinate 113,132,579 downwards.
AAAATATTGGAAAGTGATACAAGATTCAGTATGAAGAGTTAAAGATTCAGCATGATAAGCTGGGTGCTGAGATCTTCTTAGCACAGTCAGAAGAGCAAGCCTCTCAAAAAGAAGTACAAGAGTTAAGGGATGCTCATGCCCAGGCTGAAACAAGGATATCGGCATTGGAAAGCCGACAAAAGTCTATAAGTGGAAAAGAAAATTAAGTTAAGTCTCAACAGGAACAAACCTCAGAAATTCTGTCACAGTTGTCTAAAGTTCAAAAAGATCTTCAGTACATTACTAAATCTATACAAGACAATGTAAAGCAGGTTAACGAGGTTCTTTCTGAAAACATCAGCAGAATACAAATTGTTAAGGCTATCTGGGAGAGGTTTTACCAAGACTTTGAGGCACCTTCCACCTCATATTTCAGAAAAAGAAAAGTAACTAAGTGATCTAGAACTATCCAATATTTTACCGGAGCTCCAAGTCACAAGAACCCAGGAAGTTTTACAAATGGTGCCGCAGAATGTTACCAACTAGCCTTTGCAGCAGTTAAAGGGGCTGCAAAGTCAACCACACCAGGAAGCTGAGTTCATGTCCTCATCTATTGCTCCGCTGAAAGTGGTGCAGAGCACGGTTGTTTCCGCAAAAGAAGTGTTGAGTACACCCCGCCAGCATGTTTCAGGGGAAAAAGTTAATAGGCGGTGGAATAAAGAGAAATATGCAGAGACTGTAGGCTCAGAACCTAAAGATTGGCCAGTTATGCCAAGAAGGTTCCGGCCTCGTAAGAATTATGGTAGAAATGTGATTACCTGTTTTAGATGTGGTAGCCATATTGCTGTTGTTCACTTGACTTTGAATTTGTGCAAGGATATAAGGCTTATGTACATTGCAGAGTGTCTTTATGTGCCCAGCTACCCTGTAATGCAGACAAACAGGCTGACAAATTAATGTGTGAAGTCACGGTAAAAGGGCAAAGGCTCTGTTAGATTCTGGCAGTACGATTTCTCTTGTGAAAGCAGAGTTGGTGAGCCTCTTTAGATGTCAAGGGAAAACTGTTGATGTAACATGTATATACACAGGGATACACTGCATTATGTTGCCACTAAAGTGAAGGTGACAACACAGTGTGGTTTTGTGGTAGTCATGGTGGGATTGGTTCCTGGTTTGAGATTTGATGCGATATTGGGGAGACATTTTTCTCACTTCTGGAAGCTTTGGAATTCTTAGTTGAGTGCAAAGATGAATAGTTCAGACCTGCTTGGTAATGTCACTAATACAGTGGAAGAGGAAGTATCCCCTAAGTCAGAAGTGTTCCATTTCTCTAATGTGATCCAAAAAATTACAAGGGCAGCAGTAGAGCGCAGGACATTGTACCTCCTACTGAAGCAGGAAATATTGTTGAACCTGTTATAACTGTATGCCTGTTGGTAAAATAAGGAATAATGTTGTTACCTTAGAGCAGTTATAAGATCCCACCCTAAGAAGGTCAGAACGGATCTATCAGGAGAGGTTTATGAAGCCATGGAAAGCTAGTGCAGCTCTGGCAGCTACCCCAGTAACCGCTATCCCTGTGAGTCCAAAAGGAACTGTAGCCAGTGCCCTCGCACCCCATCCACATCTTGAGTCGTTGGTGAGAAATGGAGGCGTGCGTAGGGGTTACGAGTGTTTCACTCGTGGGTTGAAACAGGGGAGGGAGATATGTGACAGTCATTGGTTTGAATGGCAGATATCCATGTCCCAGGCTGTCTGACTGCCATGCTTTTAAACCCAGGGAGATTGATTTGTTTAGGAAAGAGTTTCCAAAAGAGTTTTCGGCTTCAAGAAAAGCTGTTAAAGGTCCCTGGTGTTTTGCATGAAGAGAGCAGGGTGGGCTCAATATATAAGGCCCAGTCCGGGTTCTCTAAGCAGGCTGATCAGGAGTTGAATAAGTGCCGGACAGGCAAGGTTTTTTTTAATTAAGGTTTAATTTACTTTAATCATGCTAATAAAACCGGTTGAGGCCAGTTAAACCAAAAACCCTGCATTCAAGTAACTTATTGCTGCTGTGTGTCACCATTTATCCCATATATATATATATATATATATATATATATATAATTTTGTAGTACATTCAGGGGAATAGGTACTATCTCCTTGGTGAACAGCAGCAGTAAGCCACACAAGTCCAGATGTTTCAGGATAACAGCCACAGCCAATTTATTCACCAGCTTGTAAACAAAACAAAACATAAATAAAATTCTAGCCGTCTGGCTACTAGCTAATACATTTTAGCAAGACCCTCTCTCTCTGGTGTTGGACCTTGTGTCCAAACACACAGTCCACATAATATTGCTCACCATAGCAGAGTGTCTCAGGAGGCATTTCACCTCCTCCCCAGGTCTGAGACAATGACTGCATCTTCTAGCTGCTTTTTCACAGGCACCTCCCAGGTGCATCTCTTTTGAGAGTGACACAAGTATTGGTTTTCACAAAGTTTGCTGCTTCAGTGTTTTAGACCTTTTTGTCAGATGTTGCTATGGTATAAAATTACAAGCATTTCATAAGTGTCAAAGGCTTTTATTGACAATTACATTAAGTTTATGCAAAGAGTCAATATTTTCAGTGTTGACCCTTCTTTTTGAAGACCTCTGTAACTCACCCTGGCATGCTGTCTATCAACGTCTGGGCCACATACTGACTGATGGCCGCCCTTTTTTGCCTAATCAATGCCTGCAATTTGTCAGAATTTGTGGGTTTTTGTTTGCCACCCGCCTCTTAGGATTGATCACAAGTTCTCAATGGGATTAATGTCTGGGGAGTTTCCTGGTCATGGACCCAAAATTTCGATGTTTTGATCCCTGAGCCACTTAGTTATCCCTTTTGCCTTATGGCAAGGTGCTCCATCATGCTGGAAAAGGCATTGTTCGTCACCAAAGTGTTCTTGGATGGTTGGGAGGAGTTGCTCTTGGAGGATGTTTTGGTACCATTCTTTATGCACGCCTGTGTTCTTAGGCAAAATTGTGAGTGAGCACACTCCCTTGGCTGAAAAACAACCCCACAAATGAATGGTCTTAATGATGCTTTACTGTTGGCATGACACAGGACTGATGGTAGCGCTCACCTTTCCTTCTCCGGAAAAGCATTTTTCCAGATGCCCCAAACAATCTGAAAGGGGATTCATCAGAGAAAATGACTTTACCTTAGTCCTCAGCAGTCCAATCCCTGCACCTTTTGCAGAAGATCAGTCTGTCCCTGATGTTTTTCTTGGAGAGAAGTGGCTTCTTTGCTGGCCTTGTTGACACTAGGCCATCATCCAAAAGTCTTCACCTCACTGTGCATGCAGATGCACTCACACCTGCCTGCTGTCATTTCTGAGCAAGCTCTGCATTGGTGGTACCCCGATCCTGCAGCTGAATCAACTTTAGGAGATGGTCCTGGCACCTGCTGGACATTCTTGGGCGTCCTGAAGCCTTCTTTACAACTATTGAACAAACACCCTTGACGATCTTGATGATCCAATAAATGGTTGATTTAGGTGCAATCTTACCAGCAGCAATATCCTTGCCTGTGAAGCTCTTTTTGTGCAAAGCAATGATGACTGCACGTGTTTCCTTGCAGATAACCATGGTTAACAGAGAGAGAACTGCTAGGAACCCCCAAGTCAGTACAGTGAAACTCGGGAAGGCCAGGTGTTTGCTGGAGCCCCTAGTGGTGGGGACAGACTGGGCTGCGGGCCGACCGAGGGTCGAGTAATGTATACTGACTTAAAGGAGTTCCCAGAAGTGGAGTGATTGGCGGACTGTAGTTAAGAAGAATCCTAGGTCAAAGGGTCACAAGCACAGGTGCAATATCCAAAGACAAGCGAAGGGTCAAACACACAGGCAGAGAAGCAAAATCCGAATTCCAGGCAAAAGGTCGAGGTCAGAAGAGAAGGGTCACAGGTCCAATAACAAGCAGGGGTCAAAACACGGGTAGTCAAATCCAGGGTAGCAGGAACCAAAACACATAGCACAAGCAGGCAGCAGGACTGAGGACAGAACGCTATAACCGGCAGTGAGGCTGCAGACCTCACTGCCTTAAATACACAGAGGGACCAATCAGGGCTTGCCCCTGAAGTATACATACTTGCAGGCTAATGCCTGCTAATTCAGCCCACAGGCTGAATCCAATAAATAATCTATAGAATGTGCGTGCGCGCCCCACTCTCTATACCGCCGGGACGCCGCGCTGAGGGAGCGTCTGACCGTTGCCTTAGCAACGGTCGGGTGCTGGGCGGAAGTGACGTCCCGGTCGTCAAGGTGACGGACGGGACGCTAGAGGACCCAGGAAGCGAGCCGCGGCGGCTCGTAAAAGTACCCCCCCCTTGAGGAGGGGTTGAGGAACCCCGACACCCAGGTTTAGTGGAAAATTTCCTGAAAAATTCTTTAATGAGTCTCCCAGCATGGAGACGCCTCCGCGGTATCCAGCATCGCTCCTCAGGGCCATAACCCTTCCAGTGCACCAGGAACTGAACTTGGCCTTGGACCCTCCTTGAGTCAAGGATTCTTTCAATGACATATTCCTGGTCTCCATTCACATCCAAAGGCCGAGGCCTGCTAGAGGAAGGCTAACTGAATCTGCTGGGAGCAGTAACTTTCTTCAGAAGCGAACAATGGAATGTCGAGGGTATTTTTAAAGACGGTGGGAGATTCAGCCTGAAAGCCACTGGATTTACCTTTTTCTCAATTGAAAATGGTCCAATGTATCGGGGCCCCAGTTTCTTGCAAGGTTGCCTCAACTTGATGTTCCGTGTGGACAACCAAACCCGATCTCCCACCTTCAGAGAACATGGCACACGATGGCGGTCAGCGAAAGCCTTGGATTTTTGAGAGGCTTGACCCAGTGCAGAGTGCACCTTTTTCCAGATAGATCTCAACCTGGCCGTAAAAGCAGGTGTTCCAGAATCCCCACTGGGAACAGCAGTAGAGAAAGAGTTGGACTTCGGGTGAAATCCGAGGTTGCAGAAGAACGGGGATGTGTGTATTGTGGAATGGCAGGAATTGTTGTAAGCGAATTCCGCCCAGGGCAAGAAAGAGGACCAGTTATCGTGAAATTTAGAAACATAGATGCGTAAAAACTGTTCCAAGGACTGGTTGGTTCTTTCTGTCTGTCCATTCGACTGCGGGTGATACGCTGAGGACAGACTGATACTGATCCCAATGGACTTACAAAAAGATCTCCAAAATCGTGCAATAAACTGAGATCCTCGGTCCGAGACGATGTCTTCAGGAAGACCGTGGAGACGAAAGATATGGGTCAGAAACAAGGCAGCCAAGGTCCTGGCATCCGGTAGTTTGGGTAAGGATATAAAATGTGCCATCTTACTGAATCGGTCAACGACTACCCAAATGGTGTTATGGCCTGCAGATACTGGAAGGTCAACAATAAAATCCATCGAAAGATGGGACCAAGGTCTGCTTGGAGCAGGCAAGGGTAGCAGTAGACCAGAAGGGCGGTTTCTAGCAGATTTGTTTCTGGCACACTCAGGACAAGCACGGACACAAGTCTCTACATCATCTGATAAGGTGGGCCACCAAAGCCAGCGAGAAAGAATTTCGATAGTCCTACGAATTCCCGGATGACCAGCAGAGCGGTTGTTGTGACCCTCTATGAGGACAGGTTTCCTTAGATGAACCGGGACAAATAACTTGTTGAGAGGTGTCTGAACTGGAGCAATTTTCTGGAAGTGTTGGATAGTGGCTCCCAGATCCTGGGTGAGTCCAAGATGAATTGAAGTTGAAGGAATAATAGACTGCGAGTCAGGAGACTGAGGATGATGGGCCAAAAAACTTCGGGACAAAGAATCAGCCTTAATATTTTTTGAACCTGGACGAAATGTGATGATGAACCTAAATCTGGTGAAGAATAGGGCCCAGCGAGCCTGCCTGGGATTCAGAGTTTTTGCAGTCTGAATATATTGGAGGTTTTTATGGTCTGTGAAGATGGTAATGGTGTGTGCAGCTCCCTCCAACCAATGCCGCCATTCCTCCAATGCCAACTTAATGGCCAATAATTCACGGTTTCCGACGTCATAATTACATTCCGCTGGCAGAAATTTTCTCGAGAAAAATGCACAAGGATGTAGTTTTTTACTCAGTGAGTCTTTCTGAGAGAGGATGGCACCAGCACCGACATCCGAAGCATCCACCTCCACAATAAACGGAAGTCCTGGGTCCGGGTGTCTAAGGATTGGGGCGGAAATGAATGCAGATTTAAGAGCTGAAAAACTCGCCAGTGCTTCTGCGGACCACTCCGCTGGGTTTGCTCCTTTTCGAGTGAGGGCAGTGATAGGAGCCACTAACGAGGAGAATGAGCCAATAAACTTTCGGTAATAATTGGCGAAGCCAAGGAATCTTTGGATCGCCTTCAAGTTAGTAGGTAGGACCCAATCTTGAATTGCCTGCACCTTGGCGGGATCCATAGCGAATCCTGATGAGGAGATAATATAACCCAGGAATGCCACTGTGGACACCTCAAATTCGCATTTCTCCCGTTTTGCGTACAGATGATGTTCTCGTAATCTCAATAAAACCTGGCGGACGTGCTGACGATGCTGAGATAATGATTCAGAATAATTCAGGATGTCATCCAAATAAACAACAACTGTTTTTCCCAAGAATTCACGTAATACATCGTTAATCAGGTCCTGAAAGACTGCCGGATCGTTGCACAAACCGAATGGCATTACGAGATTTTCGTAATGTCCTGAGTGGGTATTAAAGGCAGTCTTCCACTCATCCCCCTTCTTGATTCGGATAAGGTTGTAGGCCCCTCGGAGGTCAATCTTAGAGAATACAGTAGCTGCTTTAAGTTGATCAAACAGGACAGAGATCAAGGGTAAAGGATACATGTTCTTAATCGTGATGTTATTCAGTCCACGGAAATCGATGCAAGGCCTCAGGCTGCCATCTTTTTTGGAAACAAAAAAACAACCTGCGCCTACAGGAGACTTAGAAGGGCGGATGAACCCTTTCTTCAGGTTTTCTTTTACGTATAACTCCATGGCCCGAGTTTCAGGAAGGGATAGAGAATATAAACGCCCTTTGGGCAACTTAGAACCGGGTACCAATTCAATAGCGCAGTCGTATTCCCGGTGTGGTGGAAGTGAATCAGCTTTCTTCTTGCAAAAAACATCACTGAAGTCCTGGTAGGGTACCGGCAACAATTCTGGACTAGGCTGTATAACTCTAAGAGGCAGGGTCAAGCAGGACGTAGAGCACCCGGGACTCCAACGGACAATCTCCCCTATTTTCCAATCAATAAGGGGGTTATGACTGCGAAGCCAGGGATACCCCAATATCAAAGGAGCAGAGGGACAAGTGATAAGATAGAAGGAGAGCTCCTCCGTATGGAGGACTCCTACAGACAACCGAACCATTGGAGTCCTAGCGAGAATCCTTCCCCCAGGCAAGGGGTTACCATCCAAACCACATGTGGTGATGCTTGATCCTAACTTGATATGTGGAATATCAAGCGTCTGAGCCAAATGTATATCCAGGAAATTACCAGCCGCACCACTGTCAAGAAAAGCTTTCAGGTCCATGGATCTCTCATTTAAAGTTAGACGTCCAGGGACTAATAAAGAATTTTCTGAAGAGGTAATCTGAAGACCCAAGCGCACCTCTTCACCTGTACTTAGGCTTTGGAGTTTCCCGGCTTGTTGGGAGATGAACAAACTAAGTGGCCTGGTTGACCACAATACATACACAAGCCTAGTGAGCATCTTCTGGAGCGTTCCTCCAGAGGCAAACGGTAAACGCCCAACTGCATGGGTTCAGAGGAATCGGGCAAAGTGTTATCGAGGTTAGCGAAAACGTCCATAGGAGCAGAGGACTCCCGTTCAGCCTTCCTCTCTCTGATCCAACGATCAATTTTTATAACAAGTTGCATCAAGTTCTCCAGCGTGTCGGATATCGGATACTGGACCAAAGAATCCTTAATCTGCTCAGTAAGTCCTAAGCAAAATTGACTTTGCAATGCTGGATCGTTCCAGGCGCTATCAGTGGACCATCGTCGAAATTCCGCACAATACTCTTCCGCTGAGCGACGTCCTTGCCTTAGTGTACGGAGATGACACTCAGCTGAGGCTACCCTATCCGGGTCATCATACAATAGCCCCAGAGCTTGGAAAAAGGCATCCACTGACTGCAAGGCTGGACTTATGGAAGGCAAGGAGAAGGCCCAAGACTGAGGGTCACCCTGGAGTAAAGAGATGATGATCCCTACCCTTTGTTGTTCGGAACCAGAGGAACGTGGTTTCAGAAAAAAGTACAACTTGCAGCTCTCTTTGAAATTATGGAAGGCTGGCCTGCTTCCAGAGAATCGGTCAGGCAAATTCATCTTAGGCTCCGGTGTGTCACCAGCGGGAACTTGCTGGAGCTGCAGGTCTCTAGAAGCCCCTTCTTGGACTACCAGACGCTGGGATAAATTCTGCACCACTTGGGAAATCGCCTGTATCTGGTTGGCCAGAATCTGGGCTGGGGACAGATTCGACTCCTCACCGTCCATGGCCGTATGATACCAATCTTCCTTGGCCGGTTATAATGTTAGGAACTCCCAAGTCCGTATAGTGAAACTCGGGAACTACTCTGAAGGCCAGGTGTTCGCTGGAGCCCCTAGTGGTGGGGACAGACTGGGCTGCGGGCAGACCGAGGATCGAGTAACGTATACTGACTTAAAGGAGTTCCCAGAAGTGGAGTGATTGGCGGACTGTAGTTAAGAAGAATCCTAGGTCAAAGGGTCACAAGCACAGATGCAATATCCAAAGACAAGCGAAGGGTCAAACACACAGGCAGAGAAGCAAAATCCGAAGTCCAGGCAAAAGGTCGAGGTCAGAAGAGAAGGGTCACAGGTCCAATAACAAGCAGGGGTCAAAACACGGATAGTCAAATCCAAGGTAGCAGGAACCAAAACAGATAGCACAAGCAGGCAGCAGGACTGAGGACAAAACGCTATAACCGGCAGTGAGGCTGCAGACCTCACTGCCTTAAATACACAGAGGGACCAATCAGGGCTTGCCCCTGAAGTATACACACTTGCAGGCTAATGCCTGCTAATTCAGCCCACAGGCTGAATCCAATAAATAATCTATAGAATGCGCATGCGCGCCCGGCTCTTTATACCGCCGGGACGCCGCGCTGAAGGAGCGTCTGACCGTTGCCTTAGCAACGGTCGGGTGCTGGGCGGAAGTGACGGCAGGGACGCTAGAGGACCCAGGAAGCGAGCCGCGGCGGCTCGTAACAAGAACAATGATTTGGTGCTCTGGTTTCCTCCCACGCTCCAAAAACATACTGGTAGGTTATTTGGCTGCTAACAAACTGACCCTAGTCTCTTTCTCTCTGTCTGTCTGTGTGTATGTATGTTAGGGAATTTAGACTGTAGGCTCCAATGGGGCAGATACTGATGTGAATGAGTTCTCTCTGTACAGCGCTGCGAAATCAGTGGCGCTATATAAATAAATGGTGATGATGATAATTTCAAGCACCACTCTCCTTTTAAAGCTTCCAGTCTGTTAGTCTAACTCAATAAGCATAACAGAGTGTTCTCCAGCCTTGTCCTCATTAACACTCTCACCAGTGTTAATGAGAGAATCACTGACCTGACCTGATGTCAGCTGGTCCTTTTGTGGCAGGGCTGAAATGCAGTGGAAATGTTTTTGGGAAAAAGTTTATTGTCATGGCAAAGAAGGACTTTGAAATTAATTGCAGTTCATCTGATCACTCTTCATGACATTCTGGAGTATATGTAAATTGCCATCATAAAAACTGAGACTGCAGACTTTAAATTTTAAATAAAGTGTTTAAAAAAAAAAAAAGTCCAGCAACAATTAAACAAATTTTATATCCATTATCAACTTCACATTTTGGTCAAATGTATGGTGTGAACAATACATATTTATGTAAAAAGGTGTAAATCTGAAAAGGGTTGAGTATTAAAACTATTGGGTTTTTATTTGTATAACATTCTCATGCCAAAGGTACATCAGACTTACCTGCCAACTGTCCCGATTTTGGAGTAACATTCCGATTTACGGGCTGCAAATGGGGCCAGGCTTAACAGGAAAGTGGATGGAGTTTTATCAAAATATGTATATTGAATTTGGGTGGCTCTGGAACAGGGCTTATTTTGTCCTACTTTCGGAATTCTTCATATTGAAATAGAGGAAAGCAATAATGAGAAAGCAGCACTAGACAAAGAAGAAACAAACCCCCAGTGAATATTAGAACATATACTGAAGAGCTTAAGGGCAATAAAATATCATCATTATTATTATTATTATTTTTTATTTATAGGGCGCCACTAGGTCTCCGCAGCGCCGTACAGGGACAAACGAATTACAATACAAGGTTAGACAGCACAGTACAGTAAACAGTAAGCACAGTAACTCAGTAAGCTCAATGTACAGCTAGAGAGGGTGAGGGAAGGGAGAGGGAAGATCCGCATACGACGGAGCCAAACAGGGAGGGCGCGGAAGACAGGGAGACCCCCAGAGGGGGGAGGTGGGAGCGGGAGGGGATGGGGGCTAGAGGGTCCTCGAGGAGGAGGGCTAAATAGCTGGAGAGCAGAGTTAGAAGTGGTGGAAACAGGAGGAGAGATGGCCCTGCTCAGAGGAGCGTACAATCTAAGGGATTGAAACAATTTATATAGAAAATATTGCCGCTGCATCTGAGTGATATGGTGTAATTAGAGCTGCCCTCAGAAATCTTAGTGTCCCCAACAACCTAACAACTAGGACCTCCTACATTGTGTGTTTTAATTCTCCAGTAACCTCCAAAAAATGCCTTATTTTTGGTAATCTATATTTTCTATAACGCAACAATCCCTGACTCATGTACTATAGTAATTGTAGCACAATTTTACTGTTATAATAATAATTATTATTATAGTATTTATATAGTACCAGACTCTGCACTGCTTTACAGTTTGGAATAAACACAGACTAGCTAGTAATACATTAAACTCGGTATTAACAAACCGATAAAGATAAAGCTCTATTTGCAAGCTTACAATCTATGAGGAAACAGATTGCATATTTGTTCAACCAGACTGCAATGAGAAAAAAGTCTTTAGTGGGGCTATATGATCCAGTCGCACAGCAATGTTGGTTTAAGTAGGCCATTTCAGTATAGAAAGAGAATAAATGTAAGTTTGCATAAACTGCATAGAGAGGTAGTAATTGAGAAGAACAACTGGGGAGATTAGGAAGGTGATTTGAAAAGCTTATCTAAAGAGGTGTACTTTTTAAAGAATGCTTGTAGGCTAGGAGAAAGTCTTGTTGTACAAGGGACAGAATTCCACAGAATGGATGAAACCAGAAAAAGTGATGTAACTGGGAATGAAAGCTATTAATATGTGGGTATGAAAGTTGCAGATCTTGGGCAGAGCTGAGGGATCAAGCAGTGGTAATCGGTTTCCCGATGCTTGGGATACCGACAGCCACTATTCTAACAAAAAAAGATTTGTTAAAAAACAACATGATGACAATATACACTTACCTTCACAGCGAAAGCGTGCATTTCTGAAGACTCTGGTATGTGACACATGGTAATTCCGAAGGTGCTGCATGCCGGCGCTGGATTGTGACGTCACCGAACACATTTAAAGTAGAGATGAGCGCACTCGGATTTCTGAAATCCAAGCCCACCCGAACGTTGCCGATCCGAGTCGGATCCGAGACAGATCCGGGTATTGGCGCCAAATTCAAATCTGAAACTGAGGCTCTGACTCATAATCCTGTTGTCGGATCTCGCGATACTCGGATCCTATAAATTCCCCGCTAGTCGCCGCCATCTTCACTCGGGCATTGATCAGGGTAGAGGGAGGGTGTGTTAGGTGGTCCTCTGTCCTGCTATATCTCGTGCTGTTCAGTGCTGTGCTGTGCTGTGCTGTGCTGTGCTCAGTCCAGTGGTGCTGTGTCCTGTGCTCTGTCCTGCTGAGTTCAGTAGTGCTGCTGGGTCCTGTGCTGTGTCCTGTTCAGTCCAGTGGTGCTGTGTCCTGTGCTCTGTGCTTCTAAGGGCATAGTTATTTCCCCATTATTCCCAAGTTTTTAAAAAATAAAAAAAAAGTTATAAAAAAAATTAAAATAAAAAATTAAAAAAATAAATAATTATAACCAAATTTGCAAAACCAATCCAGCAGTATAAATCCATTGGTACTGCAATATTACCAAGTTCACACATTCTGCAGTATCTTGTGCTACATATAATGGAGACCAAAAATTTGGAGGATAAAGTAGGGAGAGATCAAGACCCACTTCCTCCTAATGCTGAAGCTGCTGCCACTAGTCATGACATAGATGATGAAATGCCATTAACGTCGTCTTCCAAGCCCGATGCCCAATCTCGTAGTACAGGGCATGTAAAATCCAAAAAGCCCAAGTTAAGAAAAAGTAGCAAAAAGAGAAACTTAAAATCATCTGCGGAGAAACGTAAAGTTGCCAATATGCCATTTACGACACGGAGTGGCAAGGAACGGCTTAGGCCCTGGCCCGTGTTCGTGACTAGTGGTTCAGCTTCACCAACGGATCTTAGCCCTCCTCCTCCTCCTCCCCCCTACAAAAAATTGAAGAGAGTTATGCTGTCAGCAACAAAAAAAACAGCAAACAACTCTGCCTTCTAAAGAGAAATTATCACAAATCCCCAAGGCGAGTCCAAAGGTGTTGGTGGTTGGCAAGCCTGACCTTCCCATCACTGTACGGGAAGAGGTGAGTCGGGAGGAGCCTATTGATGACATAGCTGGCGCTGTGGAGGAATTTAATGATGAGGATGGTGATGTGGTTATTGTAAATCAGGCACCAGGGGGGAAAACAGCTGATGTCCATGGGATGAAAAAGCCCATCGTCATGCCTGGTCAGAAGACCAAAAAATGCACCTCTTCGGTCTGGAGTTATTTTTATCCAAATCCAGACAACCAATGTATGGCCATATGTAGCTTATGTAAAGCTCAAATAAGCAGGGGTAAGGATCTTGCCCACCTAGGAACATCCTCCCTTATACGTCACCTGAATAACCTTCATAGTTCAGTGGTTAGTTCAGGAACTGGGGCTAGGACCCTCATCGGTACAGGGACACCTAAATCCCGTGGTCCAGTTGGATACACACCAGCAACACCCTCCTCGTCAACTTCCTCCACGATCTCCATCAGATTCAGTCCTGCAGCCCAAGTCAGCAGCCAGACTGAGTCCTCCTCAATACGGGATTCATCCGAGGAATCCTGCAGCGGTACGCCTACTACTGCCACTGCTGCTGTTGCTGCTGTTAGTCGGTCATCTTCCCAGAGGGGAAGTCGTAAGACCGCTAAGTCTTTCACAAAACAATTGACCGTCCAACACTCGTTTGCCATGACCACAAAATACGATAGTAGTCACCCTATTGCAAAGCGTATAACTGCGGCTGTAACTGCAATGTTGGTGTTAGACGTGCACCCGGTGTCCGCCATCAGTGGAGTGGGATTTAGAGGGTTGATGGAGGTATTGTGTCCCCGGTACCAAATCCCGTTGAGATTCCACTTCACTAGGCAGGCGATACCAAAAATGTACAGAGAAGTACGATCAAGTGTCCTCAGTGCTCTAAAAAATGCGGTTGTACCCACTGTCCACTTAACCACGGACATGTGGACAAGTGGTTCTGGGCAAAGAAGGACTATATGACTGTGACAGCAACCTGGGTAGATGCATCCCCTTCCGCAGCAACAGCTGCATCAGTAGCAGCATCTACAAAATGGCTGCTCGTGCAAAGGCAGGCAACATTGTGTATTACAGGCTTTAATAAGAGGCACAACGCTGACAACATATTAGAGAAACTGAGGGAAATTATCTCCCAGTGGCTTACCCCACTTAGACTCTCATGGGGATTTGTGGTGTCAGACAATGCCAGTAACATTGTGCGGGCATTAAATATGGGCAATTTCCAGCACGTCCCATGTTTTGCCCACACCATTAATTTGGTGGTGCAGCATTACCTCAAGAGTGACAGGGGTGTGCATGAGATGCTTGCGGTGGCGCGCAAAATTGCTGGACACTTTCGGCATTCAGCCAGTGCCTACCGCAGACTAGAGGCACATCAAAAAAGCATGAACCTGCCCTGCCATCACCTCAAACAAGAGGTTGTTACGCACTGGAACTCCACCCTCTATATGCTGCAGAGGATGGAGGAGCAGCAAAAGGCCATTCAGGCCTACACAGCCACCTACGACATAGGCAAAGGAGTGGGGATGCGCCTGAGTCAAGCCCAGTGGAGACTGATTTCCGTGTTGTGCAAGGTTCTGCAGCCATTTGAACTTGCCACACGAGAAGTCAGTTCCGACACTGCCAGCTTGAGTCAGGTGATTCCCCTGATCAGGCTGTTGCAGAAGCAGCTGGAGAAAGTGAGGGAGGAGCTGGTAAGCCATTGCGATTACACCAAGCATGTAGCTCTTGTGGATGTAGCCCTTCGTACGCTTTGCCAGGATCCGAGGGTGGTCACTCTTTTAAAGTCAGAGGAATACATTCTGGCCACCGTGCTCGATCCTCGGTTTAAAGCGTATGTTGTGTCTCTGTTTCTGCCGGACACAAGTCTACAGCGGTGCAAAGACCTGCTGGTCAGGAGATTGTCCTCTGAAGAGGACCGTGACATGCCAACAGCTCCACCCTCATTTTCTTCCACATCTATGGCTGCGAGGAAACAGCTCAGTTTTCCTAAAAGAGGCGCTGGCGGGGATGCTGATAACATCTGGTCCGGACTGAAGGACCTGCCAACCATTGCAGACATGTCTACTCTCGCTGCATTGGATGCTGTCACAATTGAAAAAATTGTGGAGGATTACTTTGCTGACACCATCCAAGTAGACATGTCAGACAGTCCATATTGTTACTGGCAGGAAAAAAAGGCAGTTTGGAAGCCCCTGTACAAACTGGCTCTATTTTACCTGAGTTGTCCCCTCTCCAGTGTGTACCCGGAAAGAGTTTTTAGTGCAGCAGGGAACCTGATCAGTGAGCGGCGAAGGAGGTTGCTTCCTCATAACGTTGAAAAAATGATGTTTATAAAAATGAATAATCAATTCCTCAATGAAGTACAGCACTGCCCTCCAGATAGTACAGAGGGACCTGTGGTTGTGGAGTCCAGCGGGGACGAATTGATAATGTGTGATGAGGAGGAAGTACACACTGTAGGGGGAGAGGAATCAGAGGTTGAGTATGAGGACGACATCTTGCCTCAGTAGAGCCTGTTTAGTCTGTACAGGGAGAGATGAATAGCTTTTTTGGTGTGGGGACCCAAACAAACCAATCATTTCAGCCAAAGTTGTTTGGTAGGCCCTGTCGCTGAAATGATTGGTTTGTTAAAGTGTGCATGTCCTATTTCAACAACATAAGGGTGGGTGTGAGGGCCCAAGGACAATTCCATCTTGGAACTTTTTTTTTTGCATTATATGACCAATCAACAGTCGTTTGCCATGTTCAAAAAGTAAAACCAAATTGAAACAAATTCAAGAAATTAAACCAAAAGTAAAATGCCCTGTCATAATTTAAAACAAGAGGTATTGACGTGCTCTTAAACTACTGTATTATTGTTTATATTTTATAAACACTACACTTGAAAGCTTGAGTCTTTCAATGAAAAAGTAACTCTCCTTTGCACGAATATTTGCAACAGGGACAATTTTAGGGTTAAGAAAGTCAACAAATAACACTTCGACGCTGTCTGTCTTTATAAACACTACACTTGGAAGTTGGAGGAGGTATTGTGGCCCCGGCACCAAATTTAGTACCGGGGCCACTCCACTGTGCAGTCCATATTTAGGTGTATCAGATATTAAACAACGGTGACAGTTGATGCCCAATTTTTTAATTATAATGTTGACGCTGTAAAAAATTGTGTTCCGGGCACACCACACTACGCAGTCCATATCCTTTTTTGGTGGAATTCGGACCCGTGGAGGGTTTTTTAATTATATTGTGGCCTCGGTACCAAATTGTGTACCGGGGCCACCACACTACGCAGTCAAGAAAGATAGATGCGTATAATAGATAAAGTACATTCAGTGTTGTGGGGCAAATTGAAAAATATTCAAAATGCACTGACATTATCAAAAACAAGAGGTTTCCACACGCTGAAACTCCAACATGTATATGATGGAGAGGATGGAGGAGCAGCCGTATGTGCAGTGTAATTCAGACCTGTTGAAGGTTTTCTATATATTTTTTATTGTGGTGCCCAGTGCCCACTACTCTACGCAGTCCAGATACTATTTTTGGGTTTAATTCAGACCTGTTGAAGGTTTTCTATATATTATATTGTGGTGGCCAGTGGCCAGTCCTCTACGCAGTCCAGATACTATTTTTGGGTGTAATTCAGAGCTGTTGAAGGTTTTCTATATATTTTATTGTGGTGCCCAGTGCCCACTACTCTACGCAGTCCAGATACTATTTTTGGGTGTAATTCAGACCTGTTGAAGGTTTTCTATATATTTTATTGTGGTGCCCAGTGCCCACTACTCTACGCAGCCCAGATACTATTTTTGGGTGTAATTCAGACCAGTTGATGGGTTTTTAATTATATTGTGGGGAACACTCCTCTACGCAGTCCAGAAAGATACCTCATTGCAACGTTTTGTACAAAAAAAAAAAAAAATATTGTGAGGTGTTAGGTGTTCAGAATAGCCTTTAAATTAGTGGAAATGATTGTTATTGAATGTTATTGAGGTTAATAATAGCGTAGGAGTGAAAATAAGCCCAAAAACTTGATTTTTACACTTTTTAGTTTTTTTTTCAAAAAAAATCCGAATCCAAAACCTTAAATCCGAACCAAAACCTTTCGGCAGGTGTTTTGCGAAACAAATCCGAACCCAAAACATCGCGAAAATCCGGATCCAAAACACAAAACACGAGACCTCAAAAGTCGCCGGTGCACATCCCTAATTTAAAGCGGTATGTTAATGTTAGGGTTCAACTTCCGATACTTACCTGACGTCACAATATAGCGCCGGGATGCAGCATCTTCAGAATTACCACGCGTCGCTATGAAGGTAAGTATATTGTCATCATGTCGTTATTTTAACAAATCGTTTTGTTTTTTTGTAGGAATAGTGTTTGTCGGTATCCCGAGCATCGAGATACCATACCCCACCCAGATCAAGTTGGGAGAAATATTGAGACAAATGAAGAGATGTATGTTGCTACAGTTTTGTTAATGGTATATAATATACATATAAGTATTTTACATCTTATTTGGTAAAGTGTAGGGACTGGCAGAAAAGAACAGTAGTAAAAAAATATTTGGCTAGGAAAGGTGGTCTAGCTGCTGAGTTCAAATAGGATTGTAAGGGTAAAAGTCTGCTTAAGGGAAAACCTGTCAATAGGCAATAGTCCTTGCGAAAGATTATGAGTGCACACAATAAAGTTTTTGCAGTGAACTGTGGTAGATATCACTAAGAAAACAAATATGGGTTATCTGGCACAATAAATCACATGCAGCCTTTAGCTTTAGTATAAAAATTGACCAGAAATGACACATCTGATATAAATAATGCACTTATGCAATATCAAACCAAATGAATGAAACATATAAATAGTCAGTGTCCATGACGCGAATGAAAAATAAAAAAAATTAATGTACTGATAGCTGGTGTCACAAACTCACCTACTCGCACTGCTGTCCTGCTGTTTCCCTCTGTCTCTGTGTTAGATAAGCACTTCCTGGTTTGGACGGTCACATGATTGTGGCTGGGAGGCAGCATATTCAAACCTGCAGTGTATATAAATACCACTCTGACACTCTAACAGAGTCAGAGCAACAGGTTTCCATACTCAGACTGACTCCCTGTTATGCTGTATTGCTGCTGACCTTGGTTTTCCTTGTGAATCCTTCTTGGAATGTGCTTCTGACTGTTAACCCCTTGTGCACCAGTCCTTGCTTGTTTTGATCTCTATTTCTTGGATCCTGATTTTGTATTGCACTATTGCCTGTGTACCGGATCCTGGCCTGTTATTGGACTTCCCTTTTGCATACTGTTTTTGTACCTCATTACCGCCAGTGTACCAGTTCTCGGCTAGCTGACCTGCTTTTGGACTTCCCTTTCACTCTGTTGTGTTACGCCCAGTGGCTGTTTACACTTTTAGGTTTGGTGGTACATTGAGGAGAAGTTTGACAAATTAATTTGATATTAACATTTTTAACTAATGTTATGTTGGTATCCATTTCAAAATATATATTCTTAAACAAACATTTATTTTTTTAGGGGCCGATATTCAGGCAGTTGATCCAAATCGGGGCTACACCTCTAGAGAATGGGCAAGATTTACAGGAAGATATGACACAGCCTATCTTATGCAGAGATTGCTGGACAAACCTTCCCCAGAACAATTCTGTGACCAATTTAAAATGGAATGGCCTAAAATGAAAGAACTCCTTACCAAGGCTGCAGAACCCAAGACATGTGCACAGAGATTATCCGAATGTATGAAATCAACATTTACGTTTAATTATTTTAATGAGCCTGAGGAAGATGGAGTCCTTGATCACATGGTTAAAATTACAACAAGCATGAACAGCCCATTTGTTGCTGTTAGTTGTAGAACAGTATGTCCAGACAGTCCTCCATGTGTTGGGAAACGTAGATACTGTGTGCAGGAGATTCTGATAAAACAGAAAGCCCCTGAAATTAAAGATTTTGACAAAAATCACAAGAAAACTTATGAAAAGTTTTTCCAGAACTCTCGTGTTACTGTAATTCCCAAAAAAAAGGAGAGGAGAGCTAGTCTTCAAACAAATCCATCACATAGGAGTAATGTAATGACCACTAGGAGAACAAGCCTTTTACCTCTAAATTTGGTTAGACGGAGCAGCGTGAGGCCAGGATATGTAATTCCAAAAGTTCGCATCAGTAAAGCTCCCATTCCTACATACTATCCTGATAAGGTAAAGAAACGCAGCAGAGATCCTAACAATATCTACTTACAGATACCAAAATGGCGTTACAAGGAACTAAAGGAAGAGAGGAAAAAAGCAGAAGAAAATATGCTTCGCAAACTTGAGGAAGCCGAAAAGCAGAGACAAAAACAAAATATTAAAAAACGAACTTTTACTTGATATTTTCAATGCATCTAAAGAAGTGTAAAACCCTGACTTTGAAAGCTTGTATAATATATTGATAAAAGAAAGGAATGTGGTTGACTTCCAACTGATAAACATATTAGCATTTTCAAAGGTGTCAACATTGTATAACAAATTAAATAAAAACAAAACATGGGCAAGTGTGCATAAACAGAGAGCATGTATAATGTAAATTCCAAATAGAGCTTAATCAATTAACTGATCAAATTGGAAGATATATATTTAATTAACCATCAACCATACTGCAGTTTGCCTAGAAATATCTTGAAGTGGCAGTATTGGGTATATCTTCAAATTGGCAATGCATACGAATAACATGAAGAATATTGGTCATACTTAGCAGTGGGCATAGAGATCCACAGGATATTGTAGCCATAGAAATACATACTGGGGAACATGAAATGTGGAGGTGAGTGGCATGCAAGCCCCAATAATCCCTCAGACATTGTGGAACCAAATATGTGACAATGTAAAATGGGTCAAGCATAACCTGCAATGGAATTATCTGGTCACCAAAAAAGTGAGTCCAGGGCCCAATCTAGAGGAATACCTTGCATGTGAGCGACCACTTGCTTAATAGATCATATGTACTGACACTGTGCCTTAATTACAGGCCCATCTCTCACAGCACCTTGCAATGGTTCTGGTGGGCCTTCATCATCAAGGACCAACATAATGACTTCACATTGACAACACAGATAGATTCCTTGTCTTGCAGACTTTTATTTCCTGGAAAAGGAAAGCAAATCATATATTGTGTATTATACACGCTGGTCTCCTTATCCTCTGTCTGAATACAAGCAATGTAGCTCTGCATTTGTACAATTCCAAGAACATTGAAACTTATAGAAAATACAGCCACCTTACACGACATACAATTTTTTATTAGAAAAAGGCAAATCCAGCATACATAGTGAAACAACAATTCTTAGAAAAATAAAACCTTTCCTCTAACGAGTGTTCAATAAATATTATAAGATTCTGTTTCTGTACAAATCTAGGATACTCCTAGCTATACTATCTGCCCACTTACACAAGTGATCATGTTATTGACATTTCTGCCATTTCAACTTTAACATGTCAAGCTAACTCTGCTAAAATAAGTTGTACCCAGTATATCTCACTGAAAACCATGTACTAGAATGTACATATACCCACAATACTTTTAAAATTAAAACTAAAACATATAACATTTAAAATACGGTGGTATTAATCATTGAGCATATTATATAATATAATGATTAATTAATTAATTCATATTTTACATTTTCAATTAATTTTCAATTAATTAATCTTTTAAATAATTTCTCAAACCTACTTAAACATTTATGTCTTATTATACACCCCTGATATACAACATTTTCTTAACCAACTTAACAAAAAATACAACCTATATAAGTATTTCATGCATAATTTGAGCACAAAGTTCTAAATAAAGAACCTAAATCTCAATTATTTGTTATTCCTTTTTTTTTCTCCTCCTTCTGAATTGCGATAATGTTTTATTCTATTTCTTTGGAATTATTAGGTATTAATGTACTACATTCTTGACCTTTTAATGCACACACACCTCCTATACTAGCTAAATTAACTCAGGAAAACTATTGACTATCAATTGTTGATGATTTCTCAGATCCATCAATTAGTCCTGGCATATCAAAAGTAAGTTTCATACTTGAACCATTACTAAGAGTCCAACAAACACTATTATCCTGCCATCTTACCATGAAATTACACATACTACATAAATTAACCCTTCCCTTGTTAAGCAAACATGTCCCACACTAGGGGGTATATTTACTAAATGGCGGGTTTGAAAAAGTAGATGTGTTGCCTATAGCAACCAATCAGATTCTAGTTATCATTTATTTAGTGCATTCTACAGAATGACAGCTAGAATCTGATTGGTTGCTATAGGCAACATCTCCACTTTTTCAAACCCGGAGTTTAGTATATCTAGCCCTTGGAGTTAACAAACATGTGCTTATTTTTATTCTGAAGTTTATCACTACAAATAGTTAACACTTTCCCTTTTATAGTATTTAAATACTCTTACTTACTATGTTACCTTTTACTTTATCTATTTCAGGAACATAAGGAATAGCTATCATAGGAAACCCTTCTATATGAATAGGAACGTGTGCACATACCCAACAATTTGTGGGAACAGGCTTATTTTCCTCAGTCCAGATACATCTTGAGTGTTGATGATATCCTCTTGAAGAAGTGAAATAGATCCATTAGATGAAGGATGGATAAAGTCTTGATCAGTTCATGTTTTAAAAACTGTGCGTGAAAAATATGATTACCAGGGTCCAAAACTGTCGTTGATCATATGAAGAATAGCCTGGGATGCATTTCATAGTGAATTTGTAAGTAGCGTTCATGATTTCACTTTTCATGGAACGTGTCAAACCTATACTGTAAAATAAACTACAATGTCAATACTTATCAGAAATATAATCAATTTATGCTGCTCTACATAAACAGTTTTAGGAATATTATCTTGTTTGTGTCCTATTCTATGCTAACATAAATCAGTCTGGCAAATCATGACAAGAATGACAAAACCCATGCGGCTGTATTCCTATAATTCTTAACCATAAGATGTCTCACTTTGTGAAATAAAACTCAATAATGTATTATCTCTTTTGAGATCTGGAAGTGTTTTTGCCATTTTTATAGCAGCAAAATCCTGTAGATAATTTACTTGCTTTTGCAACTCTGTAAACCACTGACCTTTTCTAGCAACTGCTATTAAAGAACTAGGCTACAACTCTATTGGTAGCTGAACAGGCATTAGTTCAAAATATATAAGTTGAGTATTTTTGCATACAGTATAGCAGGAAGTCAATCTTTCCATTTCTCTTGAATAATTGTATTCATTCTGCTCTTAAGTGTCCGATTCATATGCTTCACCGCTCCAACAGATTGAAAAAGTGATATATCTGTTGTATGCCTAATTAATCAAACAGGTGTTTTATAATCTGTACTATGAAATGAGAGCAATTATGAGACACTTTCTGCAAACAGGTTTACCTTTTAGAATTGTTTTTTTAAACAAATAAAACAAGTCTCTTGCATTTCATGACATAAGGCTCGAAGATTCAGGACCCATGTTTTTGATTTAAGAATTTCTAACAGTCCATCTGGACCTACATGACCAAAAATGGAACAATTAAATGCCATAACAAGAGGAACCATCTTCACTATAAATTGTGGATTGTTTTTACATTCAATTACAAAAGAACCATCTCCCATTGGGACATAGGTAAACCCTTCCAAGACTGAATGACTCTCTTTTTGTATTTGTTCCTGAGCTAAATCCACTAAAGGATCAGTGAAAACTTTCACAGATTTTCCTGTGAGTACCACAGGATGTGCAGCCATGTCCACATGGGCATTACCTATGACATCAGTATGGCTGTTTTTGTTTTTATGTGCTTTTAGCTTAAGAATTGACCAATATCTAGGTCTATCGTCCCCTCTGGTAAGCATGCTGCAGGGGTCTGTTCTGAGAAGCAACCATACCTCTCTTCTTCCAACATTCAAATATAAACAAAATAATAAATAATAGATTTGAAACAATATAAGCACTATCACTGGTAATATTTAGAGGTCTATCTTTAATTCTATAGGATGATTGATTGTTGCAAGCTCTGACTTTTACACAGATGTGTCCTGGGGGTTTACATTACAGCAAAAGATTATAATTAGTAATCCACAGAGCATAGCCTGTAATCTACTTTCCATTGCCCCCATTACCTTGCTCCATCCATATACACATGTGGCACACCTTCCTTCAAGGAAGAGAAGAGCTAGTAAGTATGACTGTTCAATGATGCCATACAAATGCCAGCTCTCATCTCTCAATTGCATCACAAAGCATTAGTATTACTAAATTTCAGAGCAGCTCTGAGATAAATTTCAGATAGTTATGCAGCTGGTACCTGTTAACAATCAGCTCCCTCACTTCAAAGGCAGGTCATATTAATATAGTGGCATGGCATCCTCTGTACTGGTGTATTTCCCTGTTTGCATGTTACCATGTTTCAATTGGCTAATGCTTTAAACTCAGATGTCAGTCATGTAAATTGACCAAGGACAAAATTCCCTTGTGAGGTATAAATCTTTATGACATCACATGGTTCCAGCAAAGCTGCCATGAACAGTATGCTTCTAGACTTCAAAACTATCTTCTGTTTTAATTAGGGATGAGCAGACTCGGATTCTCGCAATCCGAGCCCACCCGAACAGTGCGGATCTGAGGCCGATCCGAGCACTGTTCGGGAACTTCTGGGTGGCAAACGGAGCCAAACCGAGGCTATGACATCCAAGTCTCGCGTCGGATCTCGCAAGACTTGGATGTCATAAATACTCATCTTGCGGGCGCCATCTTCATTCTGGCTGTGATCACTCGTGAGGGAGGTTGTAGTTAGGGAGCTCCTGATCAGTTTAGTTGTTCTTTGTGCTTTGTCCAGTGCTCTGTCCTGCTGAATCAAGTGGTGCTTTGTCCAGTGCTCTGTCCTGCTGAGTCCAGTGGTGCTTTTGTCCTGTGCTCTGTCCTGCTGAATCCAGTGGTGCTGTGTCCTGTGCTCTGTCCTGCTGAGTCCAGTGGTGCTGCCTGTGTCCTGTGCTCTGTTTTGCTAAAGGCATAGTTATTTCAAATTTATTCAAAAGTTATAAAAAATTAAAAAAATAATTATAAAAAACTTATACAAACAAAATATAAAAAAAATGTAAAAAATTATACAAAAATAATTGAAAAAAACCATAAAAAAATTTGTTTAAAAATACTAGGTACTGATATTTTAAAGTCAAACTACATTCACTGTTGCTGCTGTACCAAAAAATAATAGGTACTGCTATTTAAAAGTCAAACTACGTTCTCTGTTGCTGCTGTACCCAAAAATAATAGGTACTGCTATTTCAAAGTCAAACTACGTTCACTGTTGCTGCTGTACCAAAAAAAACTAGGTACTGCTATTTAAAAGTCAAACTACGTTCTCTGTTGCTGCTGTACCCAAAAATACTAGGTACAGCTATTTCAAAGTCAAACTACGTTCTCTGTTGCTGCTGTACCAACAAAAACTAGGTACTGCTATTTAAAAGTCAAACTACGTTCTCTGTTGCTGCTGTACCCAAAAATACTAGGTACTGCTATTTCAAAGTCAAACTACGTTCACTGTTGCTGCTGTACCAAAAAAAAACTAGGTACCGCTATTTAAAAGTCAAACTACGTTCTCTGTTGCTGCTTTACCCAAAAATACTAGGTACTGCTATTTAAAAGTCAAACTACGTTCTCTGTTGCTGCTGTACCCAAAAATAACTGCGGCCTTTACAGCTATGTTGGTGTTAGACGTGCATCCGGTGTCTGCCATCTGTGCAGTGGAATTCAGACCAGTTGGAGGATGTAGGAGCAGCCATCTGTGCAGTGGAATTCAGACCAGTTGGAGGAGGTAGGAGCAGACATCTGTGCAGTGGAATTCAGACCAGTTGGAGGAGGTATTGTGGCCCCGGTACCAAATTGGGTACCGGGGCCGCTCCACTACGCAGTCCAGATAGATGCATATCATATATTAAAATACGTTGACTGTTGCTGCCAAATCAAAATTTTATGAAAATGACCTGTCATCGTTGAAAAGAAGAAGTCGTAACGCGCTCGAACTACACCCTCTATATGCTGCAGAGGATGTAGGAGCAGCCATATGTGCAGTGGAATTGAGACCAGTTCGAGGAGGTATTGTGGCCCCGGTACCAAATTGGGTACCGGGGCCACTCCATTACGCAGTCCAGAAAGCTACCTCGGTGCAACGTTTTGGACTAAAAACAATATTGTGAGGTGTTCAGAATAGACTGGAAATTAGTGGAAATGATTGTTATTGAAAGTTATTGAGGTTAATAATAGCGTAGGAGTGTAAAAAAAACTGGATTTTAGCGCTTGTTATGCTTTTTTAAAAATAAATCAGAACCCAAAACCCTAAATCAGAACCAAAACCTTTCGTCAGGTGTTTTGGTAAAACAAATCAGAACCCAAAACCCAAAACCCTAAAAGTGCCCGGTGCACACCCCTAGTTTTAATCTCTTTACATAAACAAAAGAAATCTTCACCTCAAATAACAGGACATTGCCATAGATACAACTTTTTTAGGTGAGTGAGAATTCTATTTTCCTATGAATTACAGACCAAAATGTGCTGTAATTTCCTATTTTTGTATAAACATTGTGTTACAGTTTTAATGATAGATAACAGGACATTGCCAAAACACCTATATTAGGCGAGTGAGAATCTTATTTTCCTATGAATTACAGATCCAAATGTGCTGTCAGTTTCTATTTTAAATGGACAGTTTGTTACAGATATAAAGATTGATAGATATATATATCCTGATTTCAACTGGAAATAGTGACCACAAAAAGGCCTACATTTTGTTGGTTCTTATATAATATGAATAGGCATGAAACTGCAAGCACCTCTTATTAGCATTGACGTAGAAAAAAAACTGCTCTGCCACTTCCAAACAGGACAATGTATTATTTAGCAGAAACATAACTATGTAACATTGCACAATGGAAGGCAGAACCAAGAATTTACAACGGATTACTATGGACATATGTAATACACTGCACAATGACAGGCAGAGCTAATTGGTATCATTGTTTATTATTGCTACACAAAATGCCAGATCTCATCTCTCAATGGCATCACAAAGGATTAAGACTACAACATTTTTGGAGCAGCTCTGTGATACATTTAAGATAGCTAGCGAGATGCAGCTGGTACTTGTTATTAGCAATCTGCTCTCTCACTTCAAAGGCAGGTGAATATATTAATATTACAAAGATTCAAAATAGTTCTGTGATTGCTACATAAAGTCCAGGCTTCCCAGTAGGTATCTCATATTAACACAGAGGCATGGAATACTCTGTACTGGAGTATTTACTTCTTTGCATGTCAACAGGTTTCAATTGGCTAATGCTGTAAATTCAGATGTCAGTTATGTAAATTGACCAATGATGGAATTCGCTTGAGATGTATAACTCTTTACAACATCACAAAGCTGCCAAGTATTGTATGCTTATAGACTGCACAACTATCTTTCTGTTTTAATATCTTTACATAATTGAGAAAATACTTCACCTCAAATAACAGGACATTGCCAAAATTAGGTGAGTAGACAATCTATTGTCCTATGAATTACATAACAAAATATGTTGTTATTTTCTATTTTAACTGGACACCATTTTACAGTAGTAAAGGTTGATAGATATTATGATTACAAGTGGAAACAGTGGCCACAATAAGGACTATTTTTGATGGTTATCATTTGGCATGAGTAGGGCAAGAAACTGCAACTACCTCCTATTAACATAGACATAAACAAAATCTCCTCTTCCACAAAAGCCAATGTATTGCTAAGAATCAAAATGCATATTATACTCTGCACAATGGTAAGCAAAGTTAGTATTTACCACTGATTAGTAAGGCCGTACACATAGACAACAATACCCCTTCAATGGCAGTCCAAGTATTACTAAGCTTAAAAACAGCTATGTAATATACTGCACAATCACAGAAAGAGCTAGTAAGTACAACTGTTTGCTATGACTGTACACATAGCCAGTTCTTACCTCTCAATGGCATCACAAGGCATTAGTATTTCTAAATTTCTGAGAAAATCTATGATTTGCTTAAGGTAGCTAAGGAGATGCAGTTGGTACCTTTTAATAATCAGCTCTCTCACTTTAGAGGTAGGTCAATATATTAATATGACTAAGATTCAAATAGTTCTGTGAGACTACACACAATCATGGCTTCCCAATAGGTATCTCATATTACTATGAGGCATAGCATACTCTGTACTGTAGTATTTCCATATCTGCATGTCACCATGTTTCAATTGGCTAATGCTTTAAATTCAGATGTCAGTTATGTAACTTGACCAATGACCAATTCCCTTGTGATTTATAACTCTTTATGACATCACATGGTTTCAGCATGAGTTTGAGTGGAATATAATAGAAATTGCAGTGAGAGCAGAATAC
This sequence comes from Mixophyes fleayi, assembly GCF_038048845.1. Lineage (NCBI taxonomy): Eukaryota > Metazoa > Chordata > Amphibia > Anura > Limnodynastidae > Mixophyes > Mixophyes fleayi. Next base: position 113,105,439 of record NC_134406.1, on the reverse strand, counting down.
ACAGTGTGATCGAAATGATAGATACACGTGCAGTGATTTAACAAAGCAATTCACTCTCCTTACGTGCATCTCCACTAACTACACACTGAAAAACCAACAGAGTCTGCAAGGAGACTAGGGAAACTATACTAGTCCATGTAAAGTATAACTCTAGACATAAGTATGTCACTGATAAAGCAGTATATCCTATAATGAAATCAGGAAACTATACTACCGTTAGAAAAAATGGGAATTACTCACAAGACTAGTGACTATGTGACTAGTATAAGTTAATATTCCCTTACCTTGCACACAACATTAATATTGAATTCTAGGATATAAGGATAGTGGATAATTTTACCAAATGCAAAATTGATATCACTATTTTAGGTGCCAACATAAGGCAACAAGAATATGGGAGATTAATATCACACGTATCGTTAAATCTCACAAGGGAAATAAATACCTCTCCCTCCCCCGATTAATGTGGTTTACATAACAGGGGACAACTTTATTGGAAGCAAATCATATACTATTCACCCTGAATATAGAAATTTTTTTTAGAAACCCATGTAATGACAACTATTGGATTACTATTACCTATAAAGGTTAAATATATCCTAGGTGTCAGCAAATATGTATACCCAACCTTCTCAAAAACCCAAATAGATAAGGGGAAATAAATGATGAACATAGATAAAACACCAACAAATCTTTTGATGGACATTGCGCTTTAACTGATATGCAGACAATGGTTACATGTTGAATATTTAGAAACATAAGAATCAGAGGTACTTGGATAATACACAAATAGAGTGCAAGGTAAATATATATTTCCAGACTTCTCACATCGGCTCTACTGAAGGGTCTGGAATAAATAATATTTATCAACACATTTTTCTATCTTTAACACTTGTTTATATGCAATTTTTAATATTTTTGCCTTTTTGGGACCTGGTTAAGAAGTCATTACGCTTCAATAAAACAAGAATTTTGAAATGGCTATTAATAAAAATATTTTTTTACTATTATTGTAACTATGAAATGACTGGTGTGCTTTTATATCCAACTCTATTCTGTTTGTTAACCATGTTTACAGATTTCACAGCTATCTTCTAATTTAGTCTCTTTACATAAATGAGAGTCAACATCACAGGACATTACAGGACATTGCCAAAAACACCTATATTAGGATAGTGAGAATTATGTTTTTGGATGAATTACAAACTACAATATGGTGTGGTTTTCTAATTTAAATGGACACAATTCAGTTTTCAAGACAGACAGAGAAATAGTTAGAGATATCCTGATTTCAAATGGAAATATTGACCATTGTAAGGCCTCATTTTTTATGGTTATCATATAGCATGAGTAGGGCAAGAAAGTGCAAACACCTTTTTTAGCATATATATATATACACAAAATGTGTTCTTGCATTTTCAAGGCATTCAAAGCAGCCAGTACTTACATGTGTATTATGGACATGCACATAGCCAGCTTTCACTTGTGAATGGCAGTTTAAAACATCACTAAATTTGATAACAGCTGTGTAATACACTGGACAATGATAGAGGGAACTAGTACTTACATATGTTTTTTTTTTTATGAAACCATCAGGTCATTAAAGCTTGTCATGTAACCATACTTTCTCAAACGCTAATTCTGTAAAACATACAGGATATTGTTTTAACTACACATCACAAAATACTAAAGATCAATGCATTAAAATTTACATGTTTACCAGGTGCTTCCATTTTTAACATTTCCATTTCCCTCTGCATCATCAGCACCTCCACCTCTTCATTTGCCCCATTCATAGTAAAAATACAGTTTAAACAAAACCATTCCCACACAATCTTTAACTTTTAATGTTTCATTTTTAAAGATGCTCACATTTCTTGCATCCCATAAGACTTCCTTTACACATGTAATAAAAAGCCACAAAACCCTCTTTTACTTTTCCACAAGTCCCCCACCCAAAAAGCACCATTTCTAGTGACACTTTTCCAATCCCTGTTAACTCTTTACCCAAGGATCTTATCTCTTTGCATACTTCTTGCGCTCTTTCACAACTCCAAAAAAGATGTGCCACAGTCTCTTTACCTTTACACCCCTATTTAGGACATGTTTCAGACCTTACCAAGTCCTTTTCTTTAACCAATCTCTAACAGGTAAGGCTCCCTTTAAACTTAACCACACCATGGGGTATATTTACTAAACTGAGGTTATGCATAAGTGGAGATGTTGCCTATAGCAACCGATCAGATTCCAGTTGTCATTTTGCAGAATATACTAAATAAATGATAACTAAATGGGCAACATCTCCACTTTTTTAAACCCGCAGTTTAGTAAATATATCCCATGTCTCTTTGCTTATTAGTCATCCCATCTATTGACAACTTTTCTCACACTTTGCTTAGTTGTGCTGGGCTTACCAGGTCAGTGTTAGATATAACTTCATCTCTCCTTATGTTTTCCTTCATTTTCTTCTTCTGCTTCCACTCCACTTTATAGTCTGTCTGCAATTTAATCTTTTATTTGTACAACACATAGGAAAATTCAATTAGCAGTGTGGTATGATCAAGGACTACATTATGCAACATTGCGATACAAGATACTGATACCATAACATGCATTCCATGTTATAAGTTTTATTTTGTTTAATTTTTGTGTGTCTCCCACTTTTGTGTTTGCAATTTTATTTTCAAGACCGGAATAAATGATAGGTAGTAACAGGGAGCGTAACTGAGAAAATCCCCTTCAGGAGAGGGGACTTTACCAAGGAACTATTTAGTGAGAGAGAGACAGTGGCGGGCTGGCCCGGGGGGCTGGGTTAAACACCTATTAGGGCCGGGGGGTAGGCCGGCCGGCCGCCCCCCGGATGCAAAAAACAGTTTCTCCCCACGCGGCCGCATCCGATGTCATCAGATGCGGCCGCGTCATTGATGACGCGGCTGCATCCCCTGTCATGTGATGCGGCCGCCTGTGTGCCCCCGGCCATCCCTCTCCCAGCCCACGCCTGGAGAGAGACATATTATTATGGAAGGGGGGGAGAGGGGGTATAATCAGTCAGACATGGAAGCTCTTAGAACTTTACCCAAATGTAGAGACGATTTAATCTAAACAGTGCAAGTGGTACACAGCTCAAACTAATGAATGAGTTGTGCATTATTTTGAAATAGCTTAATGTTCACAATGACACTATTTACAAACATTGTAGCAATAACCATGTAGTGGAGTCCAGGGGCAAATGCATGATTTGAGGAGGGGGGTTTCCACGATACACCACCAGTGGGCATGACCAGCATGCCTGGGGGTGTGGCTATAATTTTAGACAGTGCTAGGTAGCTCTCCAACTCTTCCAATTCCCATTTAAATACACGAGCAATGCTGCATGCACTGCTGTTAGGTGCATGTAGCTCCCCCTTCATGAGCAGAGTAGTGTGAAGTGGGACATACCTCCCAACTGTCCCTGAAGTTGGGACAAAGTCCTGACTGAGTGGGTCAGTCCCCAAACTCAGGACTGCCCCACCAGAATCAGGACAGTTGGCAGACTGTCCTGCTCTCTCCTACCTGTTCTTCCCACTTTCAATACTTGTTGCTGCTGCTTGGGTCCTAAGCTCAGTTGTGCTTGTCTTGGTCCTGGAATGTTCGTTTCTGTGTTTTGAAATTGAATAGGTACATGTAAAATTATCTTATAATTTAGTCTCATTACATAAATAAAAGTCTACATCACATGGAATAAAAGGACATTGCCAAAAAAAACACCTATGTTAGTGTTAGATCTAAAATTGTGATCCAAGTTTGCCTGTGGTGTCAAGTATATCTGGAAGCGCTTCAATCAGCTGGAGAGAACTGACACAGACCAAGTTCTGTATACAAGGAATATTCTCTGATTTATTGATACAAAGATACAAGTTTTTATAGCCTACTGAATAAATGAATCCTATGTCATATGCATACAATAGACTATGGGATGCGCTGCTAATTAACTATCTCACGTATTCTTGAGGTGTTTACTTTCTCCCCCTTCTAAGAACAGATGAGTCTATTGTTCTTATCTCAAGGGGAGCTGGAGGTTTATGTCCTATCTGCCATGTCCAACGTCATGGGCACAGCTCCCACACTACAAGCTAAAAATGAAGCTACTTATTGTTCTCATATCTTGATACATAACTTCAGGAGTTCTCGATTTCAGCTTAACCTCAAGGCCATGGGCTTCCAACTTGTAATACTGCATATCAGCAGAAAAATGAATAATCTCTTTTAGCAAAATATTTTTCTATGCAAGTTACAATAAATGGCTGAACAAAGGCTTTAAGTGGCCTTAACAAAAAAATCATATTTAACATTTCCCATCTTTTATTCAATTTTCGGCCTTTTCTCTTCCTACCTATCTAGCCTATCTGTAGAACCACATTCTTATTGTTGATTAAGCAGGTGCGTATACACATGTAGAAGGCCACATGCATAGAGTTGCTCCTCTTAGGGAGCTGTCAACTCACCCCCCACTAGTAATAAGCCTGTGATCCTCCCTGTCCTAACATGATTTATGAGGAGATGCAATTTGGCAAATGTCCATGTCTAGAAAAGATGGTTTATTAGTAGGTAGTGAATGAGTCTATAGTAGTTCTGCAGGCCTTGCACGTTCTTCATTCAGTCTTTAGTAGTTTCTTGTTGCAGACTGTGCAGTTCTTTGGCTTTGCTAGTCCGAATAATTCATGATGGTCATCGTCAGGTCTGGTTTCAGCTGTAATTTCTGTGATCATCAGAATTTTGGGATTTTCAGTGGTTCTCTTTTTAGAGAGACAACAGTCATGTGTCAATAACTTCTTAATCAGCCATATATTTAGTTTCATTATCACATATACGATCAACAGGATTGCAAAACCCTTTGCTACTAATGCCAATATTCCCAATATCCAACATGAATCATTACTGACAACTTTACCAATGAGGTTATGCATCTGCACAAAGGCATTTTCAGAGTTTACTCTCCTATGAGTGCAAATTGTTGAGCACTCCTTCCCATATGTTTCTCACAATAGCATAGGCAATTTGTCTCTTATCTGTCTGTTTCACACTGGGTTAAGGAGGCCTTGATCCCCACATTAGTCACAACTATTCTGGCAAGACATATCAATACCATAAGACAGTCATTTCTATTTATCAGAACAAGACTCCCCTAATTTGATGACGTTGCAGTGTGATGCGTGAATCCAGGTGTCATTTCCCTGTACTTTCACTGCCATGGGAGTCGTGAACAGGACTTGATAAGGACCCTTGTATCTTGGTTCAAGACTTCTCCTAACATGCTTTTTCACGACCACCCAGTCCCCAGGTTGCAGTTTATCAGTACCTGTTTCAAAATTAGGATCTGGAATGGAAGAGAACACTTGTCCATGTATTTCAGTTAGTTGTTTCTATAATAAAGCAACGTAGTTCAACAAATCACTATGTACATGCTGTAGTTGCTATGGAAAATAACACCCTGTTCTGTTTGCTGTGCCAAACAGTATCTCATATAGTGTTAAATCTGTGTCTTTCCTAGTAGTGTTTCTTACTGAGTGCAGGACCATAGGTAAACATGAGATTCATGGCAGACGTGTTTCAGCCATTATTTTCTGCATTTTCAATTTCAGAGTACCATTAAGGCGCTCCACACATACCAAGCTTTGGGGTCTGTAGGGGGTGAAGGGCATATATGATTCCCATGTCTTTTGATAGTTTCTGGAATCCTTGCCCCGTAAAGTGTGTCCCTTTGTCACTTTCAATGACCTCTGGTACCTCATATCAGCAGATTACCTCACTCGTAATTTTCTTGGCTACTGCTTTAGCATTTGCTTTCCTATACAGCCATGCCTCCAGCCAGTGAGTAAAGAAATCGACACAGACTAGCACATTCTCAAAGCCCGAGCATTTGGGAAGTTGTATAAAGTCTATCTGTATCCTCTTATAGGGATACTGTGTCTGGGGTGTGCTTTTCCATGGAGTAGGGACAGACTTACCCGGGTTATTCTGTGCACAGATTAGGCATCCTGCCACTAAGGACTGTGCTGCTTGGGCAAACCTTGGTGCTATCCATAACCTGTTAGTGAGTACAACCTTAGTATCTTTCTCCAGATGCACTTTCCTGTGTGCTATACTGGCCATGATGGGATAAAGTGCTTTTGGCAGACACAAACGTTGACCTTTACACCACTCTCCTTGCACTTATAGTGTTCCATGTTTTGCCCAAGTCTTTTTCTCATTCTGTGTTCCTTGCCTCTGCATAAGTTGGAGTCTGGTACAATCAAACTTTGGGTCAGGGGGTCACCATGTAAATAGACTCCCATTGAGGTACTGGGGCTATGGCGGCTTCTCGTGCAGCCTGGTCTACCAGTCTATTTCCTTTAGCTTTGGGGGTAGTGTCTCTGTGTTTGCCTTCACCTTCAAACAGTTTGGAGGACAGCTGGAATGCGGTGAACAGTGCCCTGGTATGTTCAGCATATTGACTAGTTAGCTTGCTGAACCCATAAGGTCCCTACTTTTCTATATAGGGCCATAATCATGCGCAACTACAAACGCATAACTTGAATCAGTGTAAATATTGACTCTTTGTCCTTCTGCATATATGCATGCGAGTGTCACGGCCTTTAGTTCAGCTTCTTGTGCTGACATGTGACTCGGTAGAGTCTGTTGAATCACTATTTCTGTGTGTGGTTACAGCACACCCTGTAAAAGGGACAGGATCTATGTAATAGCGTGAACCATCTACAAAAAGAGTGAAGTCTGCATCTGGTAATGGTTTATCTTTAATGTCAGATAAAACCAGAGATTCTTGTTCATTAGTGCTATACAATCATGTTCAGAAAATGTTCAGAAAAATTTTGTGTTTGCATTTTTTTTTCTTCCTGTTCAAGCTGGGGTGGGCTCCCCCCAAATCCCTAGGGGAACCCCGATATATTCAGGTACTTCTCCCATCTTTTGAAACTTGCTGCAATAAGGCAGCAGGATTCAACATTGTGCACTGCTTAAGTGTAACGTTACAGGGAGTTAGCAGTGCTACTTCACAAGGATAGGCTTCACTAAGGAGCATGTGGAATCCAAGGAAAAGGTTATTGGTTTCTGAGTTCCACAAGGTTCACACTCATTAGATGGGGTGTACAGTACAGCGGTTAAGACACAGGTGTGGTAACTTTAATTTTTCTGGAAGAGAAACACTTAGCTTTAATACACTTTTTAATAAGTATTACTTTAATAATAATTTTTAATAAGCCACATCATCAGTTTTATTAGTATATATAATAATAATAATAATAATAATAATGATTAGTAACAGTCCTTGAAGTACAACATGTATAAGACCTGATACCAATCCTCCTATACCCTTAACCCAATCGGCCAGGTACAGCCATGAAAAATATCCTCCTAGATGTTACAACTAGCGGTCTATTCATGAACCCAGTAGAACCAGATAGAGTTCTTCACTTCTAGCAGCCGCTTTCCCGTAGAGCTCATTATGCTCACAGGTACTCGGATGCCCCCAGATCTTATACTCCCGGTAGTACAGGTGTATGAACGTACCGTAGCATAGGGTAACAGGGTGTGGAGTCTAGTGTAGTCAAAGGCAGGCCAAGGTCTGGGTCCGGAGCAGGTATCGTAGTCAATAGGGCAAAAGGTCAGGGCTGGCAGTAGACAAGAATAATCCAGGAACGAAGCAAGGGTCAGGGCAACAGGCAATAATCGAATCCAAAAGAGCAAGTCCAAAGGTCATACACGGGAAGACAAAATAGAAGTAGGTTCAGGCACAGCAGCAGGCTAGACACAGAAGACTGGAACTATAACCGGCAGGGAGGCTAAGCTCTCCCTGCCTTATATATAGATGCTGGCCAATAGGAGCAGGCAAAAGAGATCAGCCACAGGGGGCTGCTGAGGGAACTGTTTAAAGAATTCCTTGAGGAGTTTGTCAGCATGCAGGCGTCTCTGAGGGACCCAAGAGCGTTCTTCTAGGCCGTACCCCCTCCAATGCACCAGAAAATGGATTTGCCCCTGAACCCTCTTGGTGTCGAGAATCTTTTCCACGATAAACTCGTGAGAACCATGCAAGTTGACTGGTCGAGGTTTGGGTTGTTCCGGATTCTCAAACTTGGAGGACAAGACAACAGGTTTCAGGAGGGAACAGTGGAACGTATTAGGAATTCTCAGAGAAGGTGGAATCTTGAGCCTGAAGGCAACAGGATTAACTTTTTTTTTTTTACAATAGAAAAAGGTCCAATGAACCTAGGTCCCAATTTCTTGCAGGGATGTTTGAGCCTAATATTCCGGGTGGACAACCAGACTTTGTCTCCCACCTTAAGAAAACAGTTCCTGCGATGACGATCTGCAAAAAATATTGACCGAGCAGAGGCCTGAAGCAGGGCGGAATGGACATTCTTCCAAATAATTCTGAGACGGGAGCCTGTTTGGCGTACCCCAGGAACACCAGAAGGGTTGATTGAAGCAAGAGAATTAGACCTGGGATGAAAGCTATAGTTACAAAAGAATAGAGATGTACGGGTGGAAAATTAGCAAGAGTTGTTATAGGCAAATTTGGCCCACAGAAGTAAGGAAGACCAATTGTTATGAAATTTGGAAATATATAATTGGAGGAATTGTTCCAATGACTGATTGACTTTTTCTTTTTGTCCGTTTGACTGTGGGTGGTAGGCAAAAGACAGACTGATGTTGATGCCAAGGTGGCTGCAGAAAAACCTCCAAAACTGGGCAATGAACTGAGACCCACGATCAGAAACAATATCTTCAGGCAGACTGTGGAGATGGAAGATATGGCAGATGAATAATGATGCCAGCGATCGGGCATTGGGTAGACCTGCCAAAGCGATGAAGTGGGCCATCTTGCTAGAGCGATCTACCACCACCCAGATTGTATTATGACCGGATGACCAGGGTAAATCTACAATGAAATCCATAGACAGATGTGACCACGGTTTACTTGGAGTGGACAATGGCATAAGTTGACCCGACGGAGAGCTTCTTGTAGTCTTGGTTCTAGCACAATCTCTACATGAGAGCACAAACTCTTTAACATCAGCGGTCAAAGAGGACCACCAAACAGTGCGCAGGAGGAGTTCAGTGGTTTTGAAAATTCCAGGATGACCGGCAATCTTGTTGTCATGAGCCTCAGATAGTACAGCCTTCCTGAGATAGACAGGTACAAATAATTTATCCGAAGGAGTCTCAGGAGGAGCGATTCTTTGAAATAGGGTGGAGAGCAGCACCCAAATCATGGGTTAATCCCGAATGAATAGAGGATGAGGGAACAATAGGGAGCGGAAAGGCGGAAGGAGCATGAGAGGACACAAAGCTGCGGGAAAGTGCGTCTGCTTTAACATTTTTGAAACTTGGTCTGTAAGAAATAATAAACTTGAAGAGGGTAAAAACAAGGTCCAGCGTGCTTGTCTGGAATTTAGGCGCTTGGTGGATTCAATAAACAACAAATTATTGTGATCTGTGAGCACAGAGATAACATGAACAGCACTCTCCAGCCAGTGTCGCCATTCCTCAAATGCCCATTTAATAGCTAAAAGTTCTCGATTACCCACATCATAATTTCTTTCAGCAGCGGAAAATTTCCTTTATAGTAAGCACACGGGTGCAATTTATGATCCCGAGGATCCTTCTGGGACAGGACAGCACCAGCACCTCTATCAGAGGCATCCACTTTGATAACGAACGGCAATTCAGGATTGGGATGTCTTAAGACTGGAGCAGAGGCAAAGGCAGACTTCAGGGCTTCAAAAAAGGCAATAGCATCAAAGGTCCAATTAGCGGCATCAGCCCCTTTAGGGGTTAGGGCAGTAAGAGGGGCTACCATGTCAGAGAAGGAATGAATAAATCTCCGGTAATAATTCGCAAAGCCCAAGAATCTTTGTATGGCCTTCAGATTGGTTGGGCGTACCCAATCTAAGACTGCTTGGACCTTGCTGGAATCCTTGAAGAACCCATCCGGGGAGATGATATATCCTAGAAATTAGACTTTTTGGACCTCAAATTCACACTTTTCTAACTTGGCAAAGAGTTGGTGCTACCGAAGTTTAGAAAGGACCTATTTCACATAGAGGCGGTGTTGGTCCATGGATGAAGAATATGTCAGGATGTCATCCAGGTATACCACGACAAAGCGCCCTAAGAACTCTCGTAGAACATCATTAATTAGATCCTGGAAGAAAGTGGATGTGTTGCATAAACCAAAAGGCATGACCAGGTACTCATAGTGGTCTGAGTAAGTATTGAATGCGGTCTTCCATTCATCCCCATCCTTGATACGTATAAGGTTGTATGCTCCTCGTAGATCAATCTTGGTGAACACTGAAGCGCTTCTGAGTTGATCAAAAAGGACCGATATGAGTGGAAGTGGGTAGGTATTCCTGATGGTGATTTTATTTAACCCACGAAAGTCAATACAGGGTCGAAGAGAGCCGTCCTATTTAGAAACAAAGAAGAACCCGGCTCCTATCTGGGATTTAGAAGGCCTAATAAAAACATTTTTAAGATTCTCCTTAATATATTCCTCCATGGCCTGCGTTTCTGGAATCGAGAGGGAGTACAATCTCCCCTTTGGGAGTTTAGAGTCAGGAACTAGATCAATAGTACAATTGTAGTCCCGATGAGGAGGTAACGTATCAGCCGCCTGCTTAGAGAATACATCTCCAAACTCATTCTAGGGTAGCAACAGTTGATCCAGAGAGACCTGGAGCAGACGAACAGGCACAGATAAGCAGGATGAAGAAAAAGAAGGACTCCAGTGAATGATGTCTCCCTTGTTCCAGTCAATGACAGGATTGTGGAGCTACAGCCAAGGATGTCCCAGGATCACCAAATGGAAGAACACTTAATAAGATGAAAATACAAGACTTCAGAATGTAGCACCCCCACGGTGAGTTGTAACAGTGGTGTCTGTGAACATACTTTACCGCCTGGTAAAGGACCTCCATCCAGGCAACAGACAGTGATGGGCGACTCAAGCTTAATGGTAGGAATTCCCAAGGAATAGGCAAAGTCCAGATACAGAAAATTTCCTGCGGTGTAAGTAAATCTGGCCGGTGACAAATGTTTTGTTTGTACTTGGCTTAAAATTTATTTTCTGCATGTGGCACCATTAGAGTTACTAGGTGTCCTAGCACAATATCTATACTCTTTTCAAGCACTAAAGCAGCTGCAGCTTATTGCTTTTACTCAGGTGGGTGCTGCTGGTAGTACTGGGTCTAATTGTGCAGAGTAGTATGCAAGCGACCTTAGCTGCGACCATGTATTTGTGTCAGTACCCCTTGTACATGTACACTGACTTCAACACAAAATAATGTGAAAGGCTTGTCATAATCTGGCAAAGCCAGTGCTGGCGCTGAAGTTACTTCAGTTTAAAATTGGTTAAACATTTGGTTCTGCTCAAAGGACAGTGTAAATGGCTTGCTATCATCCAGAAGTGCTAATGCAGGAGCACAGATAATAGCTCTTAAAGTCTTAAATCTTTTTCATTTCTGTACAAATATTGAATTCCCATCAATGCATTACCATACCCACGATACAAAGACTTATTTACAGTATACGACTATTATAGCACAGTAAATAAGGGCAGTGAATGTCTTTACAACACTGATTTAATTGTAATGAGGATAAAAATAAAAACCTTTTGCTATCTGCCATAATTTGACATTACATTGCATTACTTTCTTTCAAACCATCTAATATAAAATTTGGTTAAAAAAACAAACAAACCCAAACACTATTTCATATTCAACTATGTTAGTCTATTTCTCCTTTTCTCTTTAAAAACATACCTTCTGACCTTCTACAACATACAGAAGAACCACTTAGTTCATGCATTTGCCATGCAAATAGCCCATAAAGTCTAATATCTCTTTCCAAAACAAGGTAATCATTACTCAGCAGAGTCTACGTTATTTAAATCCTTCATTAGTTTCTACTTATGTTTGTTGTGGCTGTGGACCAAAACATATTGCAAACTTCTATTCATTGGAAGTTGGATAAATTCAATCTGGATGGAAAGGGTCTTTCTCTGTAGCAAGAGACCTTTTGTGAAGGAGAAAAAACTTTTGCATAGTGATTAACATTTATTCTCTAGGAATTACTGTAACTGTAACATGCTTGTACACTGTTATCAGGTGACCAGTAGACATTTTTGTGCAGTGAACGGCTGCTAATAAGACGCTATGCGTTCCATGCCATGAAAATATGATTTCCTCAAAGTGGCAGTCCCCACTATCACAAACAGAGTATGTCAAAGTCACTCCTCTCTCATCATCACCTAGTACAGCCCCCTTGAATGACTCCATTGAAATCCAGGAAGAAACAATCATTCATCACCAACAGCCTCCGGAAAACTTTCTAAAAAGCAACACTGCTCCTCTAATAATTCAGAGTACTCTCGTTAAACACCACACATTGTGTCTGCAAATCACTCAACATTTTCTCACCAAAATCTCCCATCACCAAATATTCACACATATTTTCAGATTCTGTGATTTCCATGTTGAAAGTACAAATATATTCACTTAAGTCTCGCTCACAGATGGCATTTTATCTCGTAACATTTCTTTAAAGGCATAACAAACCCTCCTTATTTCTGAGAACATTCATCAGCGCCATTTTTCACACAGATTAAAACCGCTTGTTATATCTGCATGTAAAAGCTCACTCCCACAATTCTCAACTTCATTAAAGAGAAAGCTATTTTTCTTAACTTCAGAAACAAAATTATTTTGTTCAAGTACAGAAACGGCTTGTTGGACCTCAGACAGTTTTCTTCTGACATGATCTACATTATTTACAGTCTTGTCCGTCCATTGATTCGTGCAGTGATGGACCAAAGATTTTAAAACTTCTTTTGCATTTCTTCAAAAGCTTGCAATTAAGCAATGCAGGCATTATATTTACAAATGTTGAACTTTTTCACCTTTGAAACATGTATCTTTTAAAAACGGACAAGACAGACAAATGCGGATCTACCTCACACGCAGTAAGACGGAGCATACAGAGAGAGAAAAATTAGCTGATATCTTCCAGCCTACTGCTGTGGAACTACAAGTCTCAGCATTAGACTAAATACAAGTTAGCTTCAACAGGTTATTATCACTCAGCTCTCCGGACATATTTTATCAATTTTACATACATTGTCAGATAACAAAAAACAGAGTCCTTCTTATCTCAACACACTGACATCTTTTACACAGAATAAGGGAGGGCACATTTCACTCTTTCAGCTGCACAGCATCAAACATACATTTATAATATACAACCTACTTGATTCATCATTCAGCTTCTGATGCATTTAGCATATCCACATATATTGCGACTTTCCAGATCTCTTAACTTTCCTGTGCCACCTCAAACAATCTCTTGGGGTTTGATCTCAATACCCCTTTGTTCTTGTCACATTACCACTTGCAACACCCTTGTTTCTCCATCCACACATATCAATTCCTTCTTTGGCTAACCCCGCTTTCTTGAAAAATTCCCTGCAGACCTTCTACTCCCCCATTTCCTAAAATCTTTGTGCATCATATCTATGAGGGAGCTGCTGTCATCTGTTTACTATCTATATTTCCCATATTGACAGTATTCTGTCGAGTCCAAATCAGGACTCTTATCTAGTTTCTGTTGGTTGTCCTTGAGGTGGACATCCAGTTTTGTGGACTCCTTGTACTGGATGTCCGTGCAAAATAGCTTCTTTGACAGTATCTGGGATGAAGGTCTTTGGAATTCTTCTAAACTTTGGGCAGATTACAGAATCTCCCTTCTTTGATATATCTCTGGGGGTGGTGTCTAAAATGTTCAATGTTCAAAACAATAACTCTCTAATTCCCTCTATTCCATTATGTGCTTTCTAAAAGATGTATATTATACCCAAAATAAACAAAACAATCACTATTACAAAATATAGGAATTCAGTGTCCATCTGCTTTGTTGGTATTTAAAAATCTGGGAACTAACTATTGTTCAGACAAAGACAACCCTCCGGCCTCTGGCGCCTGTTTCACGAGTACCAACGAGATAACGCGGAGGACCCTGACCAGACACAGTGGACGACTTTCTTAACACTTCTACTGTGTTTTATTAGCCGTCACTTAATTCAGCCTTGTATGAGCTAGGAAGTCTGAAGACGTTACCCAGTTATCACAGTTCGCGGCAAACAAAGGCAAGCCTCAGTAGCAAACACGAAGTGAGGTCTTATGATCAACGTCTCATTTGACTTTTTATCCTTTATACATCATACAATAGGCACAAACACATGCACTCAAAATTCACTCATCTTTCAAAAATCCTATCAACAATTTAATTACAGTAAACAAATTAACCTCAAGGCCATGGGCCTTCTGCATATCAGCAGAAAAATGAATAATCTCTTTAAGCAAATAATATTTCTATTACAATACATGTCTGAAAAAAGGCTTTATGAGGCCTTAACAAAAAATCATATTTAACATTAGGATAGGGAGAGTTCTGTTTTATGATGAATTACAGACCAAAATGTGCTGTATTTTTCTATTTTAAATGGACAACATATTTAACTTTGATAGATAGATAGATAGATAGATAGATAGATAGATAGATAGATAGATAGATAGATAGATAGATAGAAAGTCAGACTGGGGCATGAAGGGCCCACTGGGGGAAAGCAATGGTAGGGGCCCACTGAAATAGTGCTGTTGAAGGGGAATGGCTAGCTGCCAGAGAGGACCAAAGGATTCTTTGAAAAGAAGAAACATGAGCAAATTGGACATGACACATATTAAACATGCATCTGCCTGTATGGATATTCTTGAAGAGAGGTGTAATTGGAGTATGCCGATTTTAAAAATGACACATATTAAACTTCATCTCATCTATTTTATGCACACAAGTATGGTGGCATTATTTTATTTAATTAGTTTGTTGTAGGTACATAAAAGTTGTAATTCAATAGATGGGCATCTATTTTTATCTCAGAGTTAAGCGCTAGAGGATTCAAAATCCCTATGGTACCAGTGGCCTTCACTATATTTTCTACAGATTGACCTCTCCACTCTCCCCCTCCCCCCCATCACTTTACTATAAACTATTCCCCACGAAAGACCCGTTTTGGAGCTGCTGTCCTGGCTGACCAATGTTAATAAATAGAAACGTTATACAGTTTCTTATCAATGCGATAAGAAATGATAACTAATGTGAGAAAAATATGATGGATCATAAATAGACCCCTAAGACTCCTATAAGTTGGGAATTTCTTTGCAGAGACTTTCAGCTATGATTTTCACAGACATAATCCCTGTGCAAAACTCACCATTGTGACACTAGCGTGTGAGGTGTGTGCAGGTTTGTTTGAAAACAAGCCAAAGGCTAACATCTTACAGAACTTGCTACTAAGAAAAGCATAAAAGCAGATCCAACTTGAACTTCAATAAAAAAATCACATTAAAATCTTTTAATTCATCCAAGCACGTTAATGTATGCTCTGTATACTATAAGGCTATTACAAGATACAGAGGAGGTTGGAGGCTATATAGCCAAGGAATTCCAATATATGTATAACCTCCTGTAAATATTATCGCTACAAATTGTCCTGTGATATAAGTTCTAATTGATGTCATCCCTAGCATTTCATTGAGAATAATAAAGCCCTATGTTGTAGATTATAAGGGTATTTGAAGTCATCATAGACTTCTGTGCTCTGTATATAAAAGCTACATTTTTGAAATGTTTGGGGTTCTCACATTAACCCCCTTTCACATGACTGTAAGATGCTGTACACAGACATGGTTAATGGCAGCAGCAGCACAATCACTGACAGTGCCCAAGCACCCACAGACCTGGCTCCTATAGTTCAGTATAAAAGTTGGATTAAGTGAAGTATATGTCTTCCTAGGACATAATTTTCTATATCTAAATCTCAATCTATTATTGCTGCAGCTTGCCAATAAAAGTTTGCTGGGGCAGATGAGTGATACTTAGTCACCCCGCAATACTGTCTGGCAACAGTAAGAGGACTCTTACAGCTTCACCAGCCAGCCAAGGATGCCTCTGCAATTGCATGACCAGGCATTGTTGGTTCACACATGCACAGTGGAACTAATCTAAAATGTAAAGATCAGATTGGGTACATAGCCTCGTCTGAAAACTCAGCACAACAGTGTAATAATAAAAAGAGGGGGAAAGATGAACAGAAGAAGCACAAAAAGAATAGAAGAAATAGGGTTGTAGAGGTTGAAAAAAGAAGGGAAAAGAAGAGCATCTAAGGCTTACAAGAGGCCTGGCATAGAACTGTTCTTAAAGCTTTACCAAGGGTCCCACACTTTGTGGAACGTGGGAACTGTGTCATGGAGGAGACTAGTCACATATTCCATGGATGCCGTGTGCCAACTTCTTTTCATAACGCCTTTTCAATACATTTAATCATCTTCTCAATCCTCCCACCCCGAACCCTCCATCTACTATCAGTGCTCAGGATCTTGCTTCCTACTTCAAGGACAACATTGACAAGATCAGACTAGAAATGGTATCCTCTTCCTCAACAAGCCATCAGCTCAATTCCTTCCCACTACCCTCTGACACCCTCTCTTCATTTGACCCCACAAATGAAGAGCAAATTTCTACGCTCTTCTTATCTTCCTACTCTACCTCCTGTCCTCTTGATCCTATTCCCTCACAAATTGGTAGATCCATGTCTTCTGTGCTCATTTCACCTCTAACGCAAATCTGTACTCTCTCACTCTCTACTGGCATCTTTCCATCACTATACAAGCATGCAGTGATTACTCCTATTCTAAAAAAACAAAACTCTGAACCAAACTCTCTCTCAAATTACCGTCCCATCTCTCAGCTCCCTTGCCCCTCCAAGCTTCTAGAGAGGCTTGCCTATACTCGCCTCACACGCTTTCTTTCTGCAAACAACCTGTTGGATCCTCTTCAGTCTGGCTTTCGTTCTCAACACTCCACAGAGACTGCGCTGACCAAGGTTGTTAATGATCTGATCACTGCTAAGACTGAACGCCATTACTCTCTCCTAATTCTCCTGGATCTCTCGGCTGCATTTGACACCGTTGACCACTCTCTTCTCATACAAATGCTGCAATCCCTAGGGCTTCAAGACACTGTTCTATCCTGGTTCTCATCCTACCTCTCTAATCGCTCTTTCACTGTTAATTTCTCTGGAGCCACCTCTGCTCCGCTTCCCCTATCAGTTGGAGTACCACAAGGCTCGGTGCTAGGTCCTCTGCTGTTCTCTATCTATACCGCCTCTCTTGGAAATCTAATAAGTTCCTTTGGCTTTCAGTATCATCTCTATGCGGATGATACCCAAATCTATCTAGCCTCTCCTGATCTCTTGACATCTGTGTTGTCCCGTGTAACTGACTGTCTTTCTGCCATATCATCTTGGATGTCCTCTCGTCAACTCAAACTTAATCTTTCTAAAACAGAGTTAATAATATTCCCACCCGCCAACAAGAGCATACCTGACATTTCTATCTCTGTTGATAACATGACCATAAATCCCACCCCACAAGCTCGCTGCCTAGGTGTAATCCTTGATTCACGCCTATCCTTTGTTCCCCACATTGACTTTATATCTAAATCATGTTACATACATCTAAAGAACATTTCCAGAATCCGCACATATCTCACACAAGACACTGCTAAAACCTTAATTCATGCAATAATCATCTCCCGCATTGACTATTGCAATTCCCTCCTTACTGGTCTTCCCAAAAACAGACTCAAACCCCTAAAATCTATTTTGCATGCTGCGGCAAGACTGATTTTCCTTGCAAATAGCTATTCCTCTGTTGAATCACTCTGTATGTCTCTACAATGGCTTCCTGTCTTCTACCGAATCCAATATAAAATACTTTTACTAACCTACAAGGCCATCAACAAAGCTGCACCAACATACATCTCCTCTCTTGTCTCAAAATATCTCCCAACTCGGCAACTCCGTTCTGCAAAAGATCTGCGTCTCTCATCCACCCTCATTACATCCTCCCATTCCCGATTACAGGACTTTTTTCGGGCTGCACCCACTCTATGGAACTCTCTCCCTCGCACAATAAGACTCTCCTCTGGTCTACAAAATTTCAACCTACCTATTCAGACAAGCTTATAATATTCCTCAATTACCCTCTTAACCTCACTACCTTTAGCCTGTTACACAATTTCACACAAGACAACTACCCCCTGACCAACATTGTTGTGTGACAGGATCATTTAGCTTATGAGTCACCTTACCTTTGCAGTCTGGCTGGGCCAAGATGCAAAATGTATACTTAACTTCATGTGTCAATCTCCCATTGTCCCATAGATTGTAAGCTTGCGAGCAGGACCTTCTCACCTCTTTGTCTGTTTTACCTAGTTCGTTTATTAGTTTATTATGTTTGTCCCCAATTGTAAAGTGCTACGGAATATGTTGGCGCTATATAAATAAATGATGATGATGATGATGATAACACCCTCTCTAGAAGGTTGTGAGGTCTTCTTCCATTCGCTAGCTATTTGTAACTTAGCTGCATTATATATGTGTCGGATAAGCTTATCCGATGTCTTGGTAATGCCCTTAATGGGTTGGCATAGAAGCACCGAAAGTGGATTCTTAGGCATATTAATTGAGGTAACCTGTCGAACCAACAGTATTACCTCGTCCCAGAATTTAGCCACCAGAGGGCAATCCCACCAAATATGAAGGAAAGAGCCCACCGCCCGACAATCACGCCAACAAAGATCTGAAGTATGGGGAAAGATAGAATGAAGTCTCTCAGGGACCATATACCATCTAGTATAAACCTTATATGTGTTTTCACGGATGGCTGTATTAATAGAAGACCTCGAAATTCTTTCACGAATGAGCGACCATCCCTCCTCGTCAAGGGTCACCCCAAGATCCTGTTCCCATGCCCGCTCAATCGGTTCCTTAGGAGGCGATGAGGAAGACACGAGGGAACTATATAGGATCGATATATAACCTCGGCGACACAGACAATAAATACGGTGCCTCTCGAAGGGTGTTGGCAACCGCAACTTAAATGATTGAGTCTGGGCTTATATAAAGCTTTTGATTTGCACATAGTGAAAATATAGGTTGCTTGGAAGTGCATGTCTCTCACTCAGGTCTGTGAAGGAGCGTGGTGCATGTTCACCCATCAAATGAAAGAATCGATCTAACTCTGCTTTCCACCAAGGGTAAGCAAAAGCCTTAATGCAACCCTGTGGGAAGCGAGGATGTCTCCACAGCTGGGTGAGAGGCGAGGGATAGGGGGCCAGTGTATATTTTTTATTCAATTTGTCCCATACTTTCAATGTAAAACAGATGGAGGGCATAACAGAGGCTGAGGCTGGTCTGACATTCCTAGGAATCCAAGGTAAGAAACAAACTCCTATATCTGGAGACAACAATTCTTCAATATCCACCCATTTCTTGAGTCCTAACGGTTAGAGCCAAGAAATGAGGTGAGTCAGCTGTGTGGCTTGGTAATATTTGTCAAATAAGGGAAGGCCTAGGCCACCATTAAATTTAGATTTAGCTAGATAAAGTTTACTACGTCTGGGTCTCTTGCCTTGCCACACGAACTTGCCACAAATGGACTGAATAGAGCTTAAGAAAGAGTCAGGGACTTTAACCGGAAGGGTTTGGAATAAATATAAAATTCTGGGTAACACATTCATTTTGATGGAATTGATTCTCCCAAACCACGAGATGTAGAAAGAACTCCAGGCCAACAAGTCTTGTTTTATTGTGGACAGCAATGGGGGGTAATTAGAGTTTTGTAGGAGGTTGTTATATAGACTCCCAGGTATCAAATTGCTCGGGGACGCCACTGAAACTCAAAGTTGAGCTCTAATAATTTCTTTATGTGAGGTGGAAGTTGTAACGCAAGCGCTTCTGACTTGGAGTTATTCACTTTATAACCAGAAAGAGAACCAAAATTTTGCAGTTCCGCAAATAAATTAGGGAGAGAGGTTTGAGGTGATGATAACGTGAGGAGAACATCACCTGCGAACAACGAAATCTTGTATTGACTACTCCTGAATTCCCTTCACATCCGGGTTCAGTCGGATCCAAGCGGCAAGTGGTTTGATGCATAGTGCGTAAATATTAATGCCAAACACGGATGAGCTCAAAACATTTGTCGACACCGAGGAAGATGGGTTATGATATAAGGCTTTAATACCTTGAAGAAAATTACCAAAAAATCCAAAGGATTGGAGGGTTTCAAACATAAATGGCCAGGAGAGCCTATCGAAGGCCTTCTCTGCATCTAATGCCAAAACTACAGAAGGGAGTATGGTTTGGTTTATATAAGAAATCAAATCTATAGTTCTCCTGGTATTGTCTAGGGCTTGTCTGTTTGGGACAAAACCAACTTGATCTGAGTCTATAAGGTGTAACAAATGATTGTTCAACCTATTCGCCAAAATTTTGGCAAATAGCTTAATATTCAAGTTAAGCAACGAAATGGGCCGATAGTTAGCGCAAACTGTGGGAACCTTATTGGGCTTGGGTATTACTATAATATTGGAGCGTGTGGTGTCTCTATGAAATTGCTCCCCCCGTAGGATTGAGTTGAAAAAAGAAAGTAGGTGCGGAGACAGAATATGCTTAAAAGTTTTGTAGTAAGAGGTGGTGAATCCATCAGGACCAGGAGCCTTGGAATTCTTTTGGGATTTAAGAGCTACCTTAAGCTCCTCTTCACTGATCTCCTCGATCAATTTAGAAGCAATGTTCTTGTCTAGTTTTGGGAGGTTACACGTCCTTAGAAATTGTTGAATGACAGATGGTGAGGGGGGTAAAGGGGCGCCCTCTTTATTCAAATTGTATAAAGACTTGTAGTAACTATAAAAAAAGTCGTTGATAACTTTCAGGTCGTAACTCAACATACCCTTCTTGTCTCTTACTGCCATTATTGCCTGAGCTGCTCGTTTTGCTTTCAGTTTATTTGCTAGCATAGTGTCAGATTTGTTGCTTTTCTCATAAAATTTTTGATTGAGCCAGCGAAGGGCTCTCTCAGTCTATTCCGCTAACAAAGATTGGATTTCACCTCTAATAGAAAGAATTTGCTTATAAACTAGTTTTGAGTGATTTTGTTTGTGAACACCCTCGAGCTGTTGCAACTGGGCAGTAAGAGAGTTTAATTTCAAGGTTTGTTGTTTTTTTACGAAAGGAGGCAAACTTAATAATGGTCCCTCTAATAACTGATTAGAGGGAGCAGATTATCAGATTAATGTCAAAAAATTCTTGAAGGTGAGACTCTATCTGCTCTTTAAACCCGGGCAGTTTGAGCAAAGATTTGTTTAATCTCCAGGATGAGCTACTTTTAGATTTATCCAGCAAGTCAAATGAAGCCGTGATTATTGAATGATCCGACCAAGTGTTGGGGAGTATGTCAGTGTGAGTGAGAAGTTGTATAACTTTACTACAACCCATAATCATGTCAATTCTGGAGTAAGAATTGTGTGGATGTGAGTAGAAGGTATAGTCACGAGAGGAGGAGTTATGGGCTCTCCAAGAGTCAAACAGACCAGCCCCAGCCATGTGTTTGATCAGCGCTTTTGTTTGGGTAGTAGGTGGGGGGACATGCCGTGTTCCTGACCTGTCCAGTTCCTCTGACAGGATAGTGTTAAAGTCCCCGCCTAACAGGAGAAGACCTCTCTGTATTTTACTTAGCTCAAGGAAAAATTTGTTAAAAAAGCTAGACTGACCAGTATTAGGGGCATATTCATTCACCACAGTAATAGTTTGATGTCCCACCTGACCCACCAGTATGATGAAGCGGCCCTCGCGGTCTAGACTAGACACTGTGAGCTGAAAGGGCACGGAATTCCTGATCATGACGGCAACTCCACATCGCTTGACTGGCACAGAGGCATATTCCACAGTAGGAAATCTACGGGAGGACAAGGAGGGATGGTCGCCTTGTTTAAAATGAGCCTCCTGTAACAATACAAAGTCAACTTTCAAATCTTTTACAGTTCTATGTAGTAATGATCTTTTTTGTGGGGTGTTAAGCCCCTTAACGTTAATGGAAGCAAAGGTCAAAGACATGATGCTCTACGAAAGCACTAAAGGACGTACTAAATTAAACAAGGGGAGCAAGAAGAGCTTGGATAGCAAAGAGAAAAGAGAAAGAAAGGAAAAGAAAGAAAGGGGAAGGGAAAGTTTGAGAGGGGAGTATTGGTGAGGGGATGAGGATAACTAGTGATCGACCACCTCCCCAACAAAGAGTGGGGGAAGAGGTGAACACTGAGGTTGAGCCCACAGAAAAGTGGGAATTTAAACCGTCACAAATAGGACGGGATGAATGGTCTCAGGAGTTGGGTTTCAAGTAACTAAAATTAAAGTAATGTGAACAGGGAGATTGTGAGGACTAACCTGCCCACACACTCCTATGACCCAGTGTATATGGGGTGCGAGGCCGAGCAGACAAACCTAGCCCACCCCACCCAGAAACACGTATTACAAACAGAAGTATAAATCCTGCTAAGGAATTACAATAAAACAATCACATGCATGTAGGAACATTTTAAACAATATTAAGGGCTTAAATTCTAAAACAAAATTCTCAGGGGACCTTAAGTCTCCATCCAAACTCCAGCACCAGGAGGCGGCCATGTCCCACGAGCAATCCAACCGAAACCACAGGTATCGACTGTAAACAGAACCATAATATCGAACAGGCCCCATCACTCACAGAAGAGCCCAGGAGACATGGCTGACCCCCAACAGCAGAAAGTTATCCTAAAGAACAATTTGAAAAACAAAGTGTAAACAGAACATAAACACATTTAAACGTGCAAAAGCAAGAATAACACATGAAAATATGAGCAACATATTAAATATGACATATTTATAGAACTGACTAATTAATATAATTTGTAATTCAAACTATACTAAACTGCTACACATAGTTCTTTTCAGTTGAGAATGTCAGGAACAATGGTACTTGCCCAGGACGGTAGATTACGATTTATGGAGCCGTTACACTAGACAAGAAGTCGTAGATGCCCAATCTCTGATCCAGAAGGCTGACGTTTAGAATGGTCACCTAGTACCAAAGGAAATAAAGAACTACTATCCCTGACTGGAGATTGGATCCGGATGGCCCAAATCAAGTTTACGTAGCAAGTCCTTGCCTTCGATAGGATCCCTTATGGTGATTTGGTGGCCACCAGCGTCTACAATTAAGCGAAAGGGAAAACCCCACTTATATTTATAACCATGCTCTCGTAAAGTTCTTGTGACATCCTTTAATTCCCTGCGCTTCAAGATTGTGGATGAAGCCAGATCCTGGAAGATTTGAATCCTGGAGTCTTCAAATAGAGTATAAGGAGAGTTCCTGCTTGCTGTAGTTATGCTTTCCTTGGTTTTAAAGGACAGGAACCTAATGACCACATCCCTGGGAGGTTCTGTGTCTTTAGGCTTAGGGCACAGGGCCCTATGTGCGCGTTCAATGCATATGGTTTGTTCTGAGAGCTCAGGAACTCATTTTTGGAATAATCGGATCAGATAGGGTTCCAACTGCTGATGGTCCACCGATTCCGGGATATTACGAATCCGAAGATTATTCCGGCGTTCTCTGTTTTCAAGATCTTCTGATTTCTATTTATAGAACAACAGCTCCCTATTCAGATAGTCAATATCTTGCCTTGTTTCCTGCAACACTTTAGAGTTGGATTCCACTTTATGTTCAATAGAAGCAGTACGCTTGGTCAACTGCGCAATTTCGCCACGGAGATCTGCCGACAGTTTTTAAAATTTAGTTGTGAAGGTGTTCTGGAGTGAAACCATCATAGCCTGAATAGTGGTTAAAGCGTCCGCAGAATCAGACAGGTTTCCCGTTGAGGCTTGAGGAGACGAAGGGGGAGAGGTGGTATGCATGGGAGAATCCTGTCTTCTCCTGTGTTGGAGGATTCCCGTCTGCATCCCCCTTTTACCTCTGGAGCTGTTTTTATGCATGATTAATAGCAAGACTCCAGGCAGGATTTATAGGTGAGAACAAGATTGTCTCCGGGTGGGCCGGGCCAGATAGTATTATTTAAACGGTCATGTCGAAAAAGCAAATGACCAATCTGAAATGGAAAGTAGAAGATGTTGTTTAAGGCTTGAGTGGTTAAAAGGTTACTTGGTTGTGTTAAACTTGCTTCAGCTGAACTGTCGTTGTCTGGCCACTAGATAGCAGTATAGACACAGTAACAGAGAAACTGTATTGTACAGTAGGCATAAGGCAACACTTTCAATTATAAATTTTGAGTTAGACAATAGAGGGTGGTAAATCAGAGTTGAACTGAATATACTTGATGTTATCCTCTTAATGTCTTGAGCCTTTTTGTGTCTGTAGATTACGGGGAACTGGTGCTACAGTATCCTCAGATCAAACACTTGGGGATTCCCATGTGTTTATTTGTTGACAGCACAGGTCCCCCTGCTGCAATAATACTGTACAATATGCCCAGAAATGATTAATTTGAAGGAAATCACTAATCACAGCTTCCATGAACTGGGCACTTCCCAAAAATACATACACAGAGCGCTGATCCCCACCAGGGAGTAATGCAAGTCCCTTTTTATATATATATTTCTTGTGGGGACACCGCTGGGCTTGAGGGGGAAAGGGCACAGACTCACCACAGACAGGGTGTTTGCAGAGCTGCGCCGACCGGAAGTACAGTGCCGATAACCGTAAGTGCGGCTGGTCGGCTTCCGATGGACCTGGAGACCGCAGGCAAGGCACAGAATGAGGGCCGCAAGTGGCGACAATGTCGGGCAGGTGAGTGTCTCTAGCCTGTGAGTGACAGGGCCTCCAATGGGGATGGATGATGTCAACAAGGGGCCAGGTATGCGGGGACCAGCCCCGGAGTCACCAATTAACGCTGTGCCGGGTGAGCAGGCGAATCGCACAGTCCCGATTTGCCCTCCAGGCGTTCCGGCGTTGCCAGTAAGATTTTTTCCTCGCAGTTAAAGACACATTGAGGCGGGCATCTATCTGGGGACTCCGGATGCGCCTGTTGGCGCCTACACCGCTTGCGAGCTCAGCCTCCAAGTGGTTCACCGTAGTCAAGGGGGGTTCTGGAATGCTTTTTGGATGGTCAGAGGGGCAAATGAAAACCTTTTAGGGTCCAAATACAACCCGAATGCACAGAGCTCTCCTCAGCTGCTGCCTTTCACGATGGCTGCCAGGCCACGCCCCCGATAAATAGACCCTTTAGACTTTCCATTGATGATGAATGCAAGTATCTTTGGAACTGGCTGATAATTACATCCTACACAAACTGAAAGAGCTTTGTACATGGCTGTAATGTTTTATGCCAAGAAGTCAATTGTGCTTAAATGGAGATTCACTGATCCACCCACTATCTCATCATGAACCAAAATGAAAAATCAGGAAAATCTGCTGTTCATTGTAACCCTGCACAATGTATTTTTTCGAACTATTAATAAACTATCATTCCATATCATTAAGCTTAATTGAAACAGTAACTGCACTAATCTGGCCAGCCAAACAATAGTAACTTGATTTTACAAATACCTAATTTCATGGGTCTCCTTCTCAACAATTTCTAGTTCACCAATTAGCATTACTATTGCCTCTTCCTCACTGGAATAGACATCCCCCCTCCCAACCTCCCTCCCATGTTTCTATCCAATCCCACCCATCTCTGTTTTCCCTGCAATACCAACATTAAGGATTCAATGAGCCACTCTTCTTCTTTACTCTCTCCTGCACATCGGTTTGCTCCACCCCACAGGTCTTCCACTGACACCTGTCACAATGTCATTAGTTGATATCTGCAACACTTAAAGGTACAGGTAGCTGGGTGTTTCTCAACATTGATGCTAGAATGCACGGTCTGGTCCCATACCTTCAACATACTCCTATACTCACTACTCTATCATAATAACTTCTTCCCCATCAATAATCCACTTATGAATAGGCCCCACAACAATTATTGGCTTTTTTTAATGTCAGTGATTTTAACATTTACATTTTACGCATTACCTAAGCTACATATACAGCAGGATCACGGTCACTCAGTTGTTGAGTCACATAGTAGTACACACAATTCATATTATGCCACAGTAGTGTCCACAATTTGTATTATCATCATGTACAGCGCTGCCACTAATTCTGCAGTGCTGTATATTATTATTATTATTATTATCCTTTATTTGTTAGGCGCCACAAGAGTTCCGCAGCGCCGTACACAGTACAAACAGTAGACTATACAGGGTGAGACATAACTGAACAGTAAACAATAAATACCAAACTTCAGAGGCTCCAGGCAGGCTGATGCAGTACAGACGGAGCAGAAGAACAGGTATGGAGAAAGGAGGGAAGAGGGCCCTGCTCAAATGAGCTTACATCCTAAGGGAGGGTGAACAAAACTCAAGCACAAAGGGAGCCAGTTGACGTGTAAGGGAGAGAAAAGGGGCAGGTAGGATTGGTTAGGTGGAAGATTGGTAGGCTTTAAGGAACAGGTGGGTTTTGAGTGCCCGTTTGAAGGAGCTTAGATTGGGAGAGAGACGGATGGAGCGGGGGAGGTCATTCCAGTGAAGGGGGCTGCACGGGAGAAGTCCTGGATTCTGGAGTGGGATGAGGTGACCAGGGTGGAGGAGAGGCGACGGTCATTTGCCGAGCGCAGGGAGCGGGCAGGAATGTGAATGGAGAGGAAGTTAGAGATATAGGGGGCAGTAGACTGGGAGAGGGCCTTGTACGTGGTGGTGAGGAGTTTGAACAGGATTCTGAAGGGGATGGGGAGCCAGTGGAGGGCAAAGCAGAGAGGGGAAGCGGAGAAGGAGCGGCGAGAGAGGAAGATTAGTCTGGCCGCTGCATTGAAAATAGAGCGGAGGGGGGCAAGGTGGGAGAGAGGGAGGCCAGTAAGGAGGAGGTTGCAGTAGTCGAGGTGGGAGATAATGAGTGCGTGGATGATAGTTTTGGTGGCATCCAGAGAGAGGAAGGGTCGGATGCGGGCAATGTTGCGAAGTTGGAAGCGACAGGCTTGGGCAAGGGATTGAATGTGGGGGGCAAAAGAGAGGGAGGAGTCGAAGGTAACGCCCAGGCAGCGAAGTTGGGTGACAGAGGAGATAGTGGTGTTGTTGACAGTGATAGAGAGGTCAAAGTGGGAGGGGAGCCTGGCGGGAGGAAAGACAATGAGTTCAGTTTTGGAGATGTTCATTTTGAGAAAGCGCAAGGACATCCAGGAGGAGATGGCAGAGAGGCAGTTGGATACACGAGAGAGGAGGGTGGAGGAAAGATTGGGAGAGGAGATGTACACTTGGATGTCGTCAGCATAGAGGTGATACTGAAGACGGAAGGAGGAGATGAGAGAACCAAGGGAGGAGGTGTAGAGCGAAAAGAGTAGAGGGCCGAGAACAGAGCCCTGAGGGACTCCAACAGGGAGAGGGGAGGGGTCAGAGGAAGAGCCAGACGTGGATACAGAGAAGGAGCGGTTCGCAAGGTAGGAGGTGAACCAGGCGAGGACAGACCCAGATAGGCCAAGAGAGAGAAGAGTTTGTAGCAGAAGGGGATGGTCAACGGTGTCAAAGGCCGCAGAGAGGTCGAGGAGGATGAGTAGGGAGAAGTGACCCTTGGATTTGGGTGTTAGAAGATCATTGGTGACTTTTACCAGGGCAGTTTCAGTGGAGTGGAGGGGACGGAAACCTGATTGGAGAGGGTCGAGGAGGGAATGGTCCGAGAGGTGTCTGGTGAGGCGGCAGCAGACAATCCTCTCAAGTAGTTTGGAGGCAAAGGGGAGAAGTGAGATAGGGCGATAGTTAGCAGGGGAGGTGGGGTCAAGATTGGGTTTTTTTAGGATGGGGGAGATAAGAGTGTGTTTGTAAGAGGAGGGGACTATGCCAGAGAAGAGTGATAGGTTGAATAGGTGAGCGAGGTAAGAGCAGACCGTGGGAGAGAGAGAGCAAAGGAGGCGAGAGGGGATAGGATCGAGAGGACAGGTAGAGGGTGAAGAGGATAGAATAAGTGAGCGAACTTCATCCCCCGATGTGGGGCAGAAGGAGAACCAGAGTTGGTTGCTGGGGGGAGGTGTAGAGGAAAGGGAGGATGGAGAGGAATGGGAGGAGGAGATGTTGAGTCTGATGGCCTCAATTTTGGAAGAGAAAAAGGTGGCGAAGTCAGAAGCAGATAGGGAGGGCGGGATGGGAGGGGGCAGAGGAGAGAGGAGGGAGTTGAAGGTGGCAAAAAGGCGACGGGGATTGGAGGACTGAGAAAAGATGAGGGACTTAAAGAAGGATTGTTTGGCAAGGGAGAGGGTGAAGCAGAATGAGGTGAGGATAAACTTAAAGTGAAGGAAGTCGGCCAGGGAGCGGGATTTTCTCCAGATGCGTACAGCAGTGCGAGAGCACTTTTGGAGGAAGCAGGTGAGTTTGGAGTGCCAGGATTGGGGAATGAGGCGGCGCTGGCGGATAGAGGAGGCCGGGGCTACCGTGTCCAGGGCAGTAGTGAGGGAGAGGTTGTAAAGAGAAGACGCCTGGTCAGGGCAGTCCAGGGAGGGTAGAGGTGAGAGGAGAGTTTCGAGAGAGGAGGAGAAAGTAGTGGGGTCAATAGCATCAAGGTTGCGCCTAGTGAAGGTAGATTTAGGCGAGGTGGGAGCCTGGGAAGCGGACAGAGTGAAGGAGAGAAGATGGTGGTCAGAGAGAGGGAAGGGAGAGTTGGAGAAGTCAGAGATATCACAGAGATGGGAGAAGACGAGGTCTAGGGAGTGACCAAGACAGCGGGTGGGGAAGAGGTCCACTGAGTGAGGCCAAGTGAGGTGGAAAGGGTGAGAAGTTTGATTGTGGTAGGGTCAGAGCGGTTGTCAATAGGGATATTAAAGTAGCCAAGTATGATGGAGGGAAGGTCAGAGGAAAGGTAGTGAGGGAGTGTATAGAGAACACACTCACATCAGTCTCTGCCCCAATGGAGTTTACAGTCCCTAACACACGCACAATAGG
This sequence comes from Mixophyes fleayi, assembly GCF_038048845.1. NCBI lineage: Eukaryota > Metazoa > Chordata > Amphibia > Anura > Limnodynastidae > Mixophyes > Mixophyes fleayi. The sequence continues at coordinate 113,076,488 of NC_134406.1, read as the reverse complement.
GACAATTTTTGATAAAAGCCAATTAACTTACCAGTATGTTTTTGGATTGTGGGAGGAAACCCACACAAACACAGGGAGAACAAGTTCCACACAGATCTGACTATGGTTGGAAAGTGAACTCATGGCCACAGTGTTATGAGGCAGAAGTGCTAACCACTAAGCCACAAGTGCTTACCACTAAGCCACAAGTCCTTGTGCAGTCTGGCTTATTCATACAACATGGGAACCATCAAAAATGAGGCTTTACTGTACCCACTATTTCCAGTACAAGTCAGGATGTCTATCTCTCCGTCTATCTTTAAAACTGAAATATGGTATCCTTTTGAAATAGAAAATAACAGCACATTTTGGTCTGTAATTCATTCTAAAAAATAATTCTTACTCACCTAATATAGGTGTTTTTTATGTAAAGAGGCTAAAAGGAAAAACAGTTATTCAGTGTATATGCATATTTGCTTAATCCATGTCAATCATAGAGGGTTATACCTCACAATGGAATTCTGTCATTGGTGAACTTACTTGACAGACAGCACAGGGGAAAGTATTAGCAAATTGAAATATGGTGATATGCGAATTTGAAAATACACTATAACAGAGTATGCCATGCCTCTGGTACTACTAAATAACAGCTTGGGAAGGCTAAATATGTGTAGGCTGTCCTAGTACTAAATTTAATCCAAGTAATATTAATAAAGTGATGTATGTTTGACGTGGGAAAGCTGATTGTTAACAACACATGACAATATAATCTTCCTATCTTTCTTAAGGATGTCACAGAGCTGATCAGAAATGTAGTCTTTTTTAAAAAAAAAAATTTGCTCCCTTTGAGATGTTAGAGTTGCACATTTGTATGGCTATAGACCATACAAAGCAGGTGTAACCAGGACCGGATTAACTTGACGTCTAACTGGGCTACAGCCCAGGGGCCTCAGGCATCCAGGGGGCCCTTGAAAGTGCTGAGCCTGTCACTGTAGTCTTTCCCCGATGCGCAGTAATCTCCTTACTTAGGAGATCTCGTGAGAGTGAGACTATGAGTCTCCTCAGTAAGGATCTTACAGCGCACTGCAGAAGGACTACAGTGACAGGAAAAGGAGGTAAGCGCTTGGGGGGGCACACAAAGTAAGCCTCATGGGGGAATGGAGGCCCTCTTAGCCCAGGGGCCTCCCTTAATCCCATAATCCGGCCCTGGGTGTACCCATTGGCTTGCTCTATCATTATGCAATGTACATTGCATAGCTGTTTCAAACATGGTAATTCTAATACATTAAATGATATCAAAGTGGAGAATCAGATAGTGTGTGTGTGTGTTTATGCTAATAAGAGTTGAAACTTAGTTTTTTTTAAACCACCTTGTTGCCTTTGAGAGGTTAAAGCTGGCTTCCTTCATCACTGTGCAGTGTACATTGCATAGCTGTGTGATACTTGGTAATTCTAATACATTAAATGACTCAAAGTGGAAAATCAGGTTGTGTGTATGTCTAAGCTAATATCAAGTGCTTGTGCAGTATGGTCTATTCATCCAACATGGAAACTATCAAAAATGAGGCTTTACTCTGGCCACTAAATAAATAAAGCATTAGCCTGTTGAAACATTGTGATGCAAATGTGAATATACACTAAAACAGAGTATGCCATACCTCTCTGGTATTATTAAATAGCTGCTTTGGAGTACTAAATATGTGTAGGCTGTCTCAGAACTATTTTTAATCAAAGTAATAATATAGTGATGTTCCTTTAATGTGGGAAAGCTGATTTTTTAACAACACATCCCAGCTTCATCTCCCTAACTTTCTTAAGGGTGTCACAGAGCTGATCAGAAATGTAGACTTTTTAAACATTGTCTTGTCTTTGAGAGGTTTGAAGTGACTATGTGTATGGCTATAGACCATCGCAAACAGGTGTACTCACTGGTATTTGTCATCATTGTGCAGTGTATGTTTCAAACATGGTAATTCTAATTAGTGATGGGAAATCTAGTTCATTTTGGAGATTGGTTCATTTTGATCTAGTTCACACAAAAGATTAGTTCATTTGGCTCCTTTGACTCAGAAGTTCATTTGGCTCATTTAGCTCAGTTAGATCACTAGCTCTGGAACACTGCTAAGAGAAGTGATTGGAGACATAGATCTAGTATATTACACATACTTTAGGCATATCTACTACTACCTCATTAGATGAGTTATAGTCCTGTTAAAATGATCAGATAATTTTAATATGTCAAATCATTTTTAATATATTAAAAAGGGCAATCACTTATACAAAAACTAGTAGTGACATGTTGAGCTCTGGAAAGTTAATTACATTTTCATTATTTTTTACTTCCATAATATGCAAATGAAAAAGACCCAAATTCAGAGTATTATAAAGTGTCACTTTTTTGCTTTTAAAATACAGTGATTAGATTAAAAAAAAAATTACCTTTAACCTAATCTTATTTTTCTAATTTCAACCATTAATGTCACTGAATGTACGCTGTAAAAAGACCCAAAACAGGCATCACGTCACTGGGGGTGGGGCCAAAATGGTGCAATTCACGAAGCCCCGCCCCCTTTCGCCCATACCCTGCTCCATGAGCTCCCAGACGTAACCAACATAATGCTGGCAATTATGACTAATCAGCTTCTGTCATTTATCTAGAGTCTATAAAATGGCAGAAAATTATTGGTTGCTATGGGCAACGTTTTCCACTTTATCTCTCTTGAAGGTTTAATACATCTCCCCAGTATATATGGTGGAGTAAACAGAACTACAGTATATAGCATGCAGCACTCAGCAGTGCAGTGTGTCTTGAGCTGACAGGGATCGGAATGTATCCTGTGACTCCTGAGCTAAATGATCTAAATCGGCGGTTCCCAAAGTGTGCAGCGCGGCTCCGTGGGGTGCCACGGCGCTGTCACAGGGGTGCCGCGATCCCTAGCAAGAAGAAGAAAAAAAAAAACAACTTACCCATCATCCAGCGCCGGATCCTCCTCCTCACTGACTGCCGGGCGTGACGTCATCACGTCCGTCAGCCTCAGTGAGAAGGAGCAGCAGCAGAGAAGACGTCCAGGAAAGCAGGTAAGTAAAGGAAGTGAAGGGCGGCAAAGAGTGACACCATGAAAGGGGACAGAGAGAGACACCATGAAAGGGGACAGAGAGAGACACCATGAAAGGGGACAGAGAGAGACACCATGAAAGAGGACAGAGAGAGACACCTTGAAAGAGGACAGAGAGAGACACCATGAAAGGGGACAGAGAGAGACACCATGAAGGGGACAGGCTGGAGGAGGGGGACACAGAGAGAGAGGCTGGAGGAGGGGGACAGAGAGAGAGAGGCTTGAGGAGGGGGACACAGAGAGAGGCTGGAGGAGGGGGACACAGAGAGACGCTGGAGGAGGGGGACAGAGAGAGAGGCTGGAGGAGGGGGACAGAGAGAGACGCTGAAGGAGGGGGACAGAGAGAGACGCTGAAGGAGGGGGACAGAGAGTGTGAACTGATGAAGAGGGGGACACAGGGTGTGAGATGGCGAAGAGGGGGACACAGATTGTGAGATGGCGAAGAGGGGGACACAGGGTGTGAGATGGCGAAGAAGGGGACACAGGGTGTGAGATGGCAAAGAAGGGGACACAGGGTGTGAGATGGCAAAGAGGGCGACACAGGGTGTGAGATGGCGAAGGGGATACAGAGTGATATGATAAAGGGGCACAATGTGATGGTGAAGGGGTCTAAATACATCTTACGTCATTTTGACCCAACTACTTAAACAACCTCCCTACCCGGTAATTATTTTTGCTTAGGGGTGCCTTGGAAAAATTACGGTGACCCTAATGGTGCCTCGAGCTGAGAAAGTTTGGGAACCACTTTTCTAAATGATTCAAAAGAGCCAGAAGAGTGAAAAGAACTAGATGAACTATTGAACTCCTGAGCCAGTAGAATGACTCATGACTCATAGTTCAGTGATCAGCTCTACAGAGTCTTACACAATGTCTGAGCAGAGCAGTGCCACCTTCGGTAGTTTAGAGGTACTGACCCATGAGTATTACATGTGAGCTGAATAGCAGTGCTGCTGTATTAGCAGCTATAAACCCAGTAGCATATTTAGCAAAGATATAAAGTGTAGGGAGAGGAAAGTTCAGGATCCAGTACCAAAGCCAGAATTAAGACTAATAGGACAGTGATTTTATCACAAAAAGGTGAGTAGCATGAACATACAGACAGTCACACTCACACATAGGCTTTAGCTAGTCAGTGCAATTTCAGATGGTTTTTTTAATTCGATTTGTATTTTATGGACTGTGTTGTGCTTTCTACTTTACTTTTACAGTTAGAAACTAAAGAGCCATTATGAATGAGACAGTGAGTGAGGCTGCTGGAGCTGCTCTGCTTTATCTGTAACTCCTCCCACTTGTTTTAGTTCCTGGTGAACTTATCTTTGCCAAAGCTGTGAACTAAATGAGTTAGTTCACTTTGAAGATTAGTTAATTTTGAACTGATTATTCCTGAACTACCCATCACTAATTATAATACATTAAATGATTTTAAAGTGTAAAATCAAATTGTGTGTATGTTTATGCTCCTAACAAGTGCTTGTGCAGTCTGGCCTATTCATACGACATGGAAACCATCAAAATTGAGGCTTTACTGTTCCCACTATTCCCAGTTCAGGTCAGGAAATCTATCTATCTATCTATCTATCTATCTATCTATCTATCTATCTATCTATCTATCTATATATCTATAAATCTATCTATCTATTTTTAAAACTTAAATATGGGAGGACTTCCGGAGGGAGAAGGCACTGAGTGTGTGTGTCACACACCGCTCTCCGGGTATCTCCACCCGAGCATCAAAACACAGACTCTCACTTTAATTCTCCTCATTGTGCAGACTGTCAGCAACGGTTTGCACCTGTGCTTACTTCACCTGTGTTTGGCCTGTTCAGCCATTGGTCAGTCTTCCTTTAAAAGGCTCCTCCTTTCACCGTTTCATTTCTTCTTCTTCAAGTCTACACCTGGCCTGTTTCAGCTTCCTCTCTCCGTTATGATCAATGCCGCTACCTGCTCTGCATGCACCATTGACTACTGCTGATCTGTTCCACATCCCTGTGGTAAGCCGTGGCTCACCGTCTGCTGCATATCTGGATATCGCTGATCTCTACTCACCTGCTCCACTCCTTACTGGTACCCGCTGTGATCAACGCCCGCTACCTACTCTGCATGCATCGCTGACTACTGCTGATCTGTTCCACATCCCTGTGGTAAGCCGTGGCTCACCGTCTGCTGCATATCTGGATATCGCTGATCTCTACTCACCTGCTCCACTCCTTACTGGTACCCGCTGTGATCAACGCCCGCTACCTACTCTGCATGCATCGCTGACTACTGCTGATCTGTTCCACATCCCTGTGGTAAGCCGTGGCTCATCGTCTGCTGCATACCTGGATACCGTTGATCTCTGCTCAACTGTTCCACTTATTAGTGGTAATCACTGTGATCAATGCCCTCTACTTACCCTGAAAGCACCGCTGACTACTGCCAATTCGTTCCACATCCCTGTGGTAAGCTGTGGCTCATCGTCTGCTGCATATCTCATGCTCATTGAACGTTGCATAGATGTTCCACTCCTTAGTGGTATTTGCTGTGATCAACGCTCACTATGTATTCTGCCTGCACCGCTGAGCTTTGCTGATTGTTTCCACTCTCCAGTAATAACATCCAGGGTCCCTCATCTGCAATACACTCTCTGTTCCATTGAACTTTGCATTTATGTTCCACTCTTCAGTGGTAATTGCTATGATCATCATCTGCTATTAGAACTGTATCTCTCTGTATGCTGCCTAACTGTTTCTCTAATCTGTTTCACTGGGAACTTCCCTGGAGGGCCGCGACTTGCAGGGTGGAAGCCGCTGAAGCCCAAATTTCCTTGCGGGAATCACTGGTGAATACCTTCCATCCTGTTAGACTTCGCGCCTCTAGCGAAGTCTAGCCAATACCAGTTGAGACAGCAGGATCTCACTCATTCTTCGTGTGCAAACCTGACAGTGTGCTTGTGTTTTTATCTGAGCTCCATGTTCGAGTGTTTGGCACTGAGATCTTTGGCTCGCCTCTGTTTTAACCTTCCTGAGAGTGGATCGTAGAGTATGGAGCGGTGGGGGCAGTACTGAGTGACATAAGTTTGGCTTTTGATCATCTTTATTAGATCGTTCCATCAGCTATCATCTGACAACTGGTGCCGACGCTGTTGCCAGCCAGTGTGTGTGGAGCATTATTATTTATCTCCCCCGGAGTCTGGCCAAATGTGAGTGGTTTCCCCGAGATGTCCCATACGATGGTGCTTGCAGATGCCAGAGATCTTAGAGATAATCTACTTGGAGATATTCTATAGGTAGCTGGCAGATATCGCAGCAAGCTCACAGCTGTTTATAGTTGTTTACAGTCACTGGAGTTGTCTGAGACCCTCCGTGTAATTCCATTGTTATCCAACGTTGACGTTTTGAGAGCACATGGACAATAGAATGTGGGTTAAAAAAAAGTCTGATTAAACAGATCCAATTAGAAGATCAAAGAGCATAAAAGCTAAAATTATTGACACAGTTGTTGAAAAAATAGGCCGTTCAATGACTCAAGTTTTGAAGGATTACATTACAGTGCAAGCATTATATAGTACTTCATAGTAAACCTTAACCAGAAACATTTAACCTTTAACCAGACCACATAGTTACATATTAATAACCAATGCTTGCCTGCTTGAACTGTTGTCTGAGTTTATTACTCATATCAAGGTTTTTCATCAAAAGATGGGTATCAGAGGGGAGGGCTGGCAAATTTTGGCCCCCGGGGGTCAAGTCTCGACTCAGCAGCCTATTTAAAGGAAAACAATGGACGTGGCCCAGTGACCCGGCCCAAAATAACCCTGTCACAGGCACTAGGAGTTTTGACCCAGAATTTACCAGATGTAGCTTTACTCACCAGAGGCGCGGAGTCTTACACAGTGGCTGGTCTTCTCCAGGAACTCCCGCAAGGAAGTATGGGTTTTAGCAGCTTCCACTGTGCAGGTCGCGGCCCTCTGGGGAGTATGGTAAATATGCGGATACAGCTATACACAATGAGAACACGGATCTCCTTGAGCTGGATAGGAGAAAGAATGCCAGAAGATATATAGTCTCTGAGTAGTAGAAAAAGTAATGACACAGCGAGTATGATGACCAGTAGTAACTGAAATGAGGAGTTCTGAAGTGCCTAGCATGCAGGTAAACTTGAAACAGACAGATGCTTGACAACTGAAGGAAAGTCTATACGAGCAGCCAATAATACAGTGTAGTAGAGAAGTCAGTGACTAGCAGCTATCACTACAGATGCACAGTAGAAACTTAGTCCCGATAATAGATAACATACAATGTAGCTTGGAGTGGGCTGTGGCTGACAGGTATTACCACTGGCGTGGAGTAGAGACTTGCCCAGGAGCAGGTACAATACAAGGTAGCATGGAGCGGTCTGCGGCTGACAGGTATTACCACTGGTGTGGAGTAAAGACTTGTCCGGGTGCAGGTAAGATATGAGGTAGCATGGAGAGGTCTGCGGCTGACAGGTATTAGCACTGACGTGGAGTAGAGACTTGTCCAGGAGCAGGTATAATACAAGGTAGCGTGGAGCGGTCTGCGGCTGACAGGTATTACCACTGGTGTGGAGGAAACTTGTCCAGGTGCAGATAAGATACGCGGTAGCATCCACAGCAAACAGGTACCATAAACAGGAACAGGGAACTCCTTGGTACCTCAGCAGAATGAGGACCAAGAACAGGCAAAGGTAGTAGGACTGCAGGTGTCTTAAACAGTGAGAAGTAATTAATCATCCAATGAGGAGAGGAACAAGGTTTTAGCAGTCTGTAGGTCTGCACATGCGCAGACCCCTGGTCAAGCTGGCGGGTGGCCGCGGCGCAAGACAGGCGCCGGCAAGACAGGCGCCAGCAAGACTGAGAGAGACCTAGGTGTTGAGCCAGAGGAACTAACAGTCCGGTGAGTGACAAACCCACTGTGGGACTGGCCCGGGGGGCAGATGGCCCCCTGCCCCCCAGCCCAGCTTACCCCTGGATATCATTCCTTTAGAATTTGCATAATAATCATTCATTCATGTGTTATGCTCCAGTGCTCATGGTGCCTACTGGAAGACTATTTTGATTGTTAAAATAAAATACTTCATGCACTCTAAAGATTAATGGTTTAGGGGACTGAATCATTTTTCTTTTCTTTTTCCCTTCGGACTTACAGAGCAGCAGAGCTACAGAGCTACAGACTCTGAATTTATAGAGTTTAATCTGATGAACTTATCCTTGGACTTTTGGTGAAGCTGGGTGAGGTTGCTAGATTGGTGATAGATTGGTGCATCTGCTTTCTTTTTGTATTTCTTGAACGACATTGGATCATTATTTAAATTTAATAATTTAATAATCTAACAATTACCAGCTAATAACTACCAATAACTACTGAATGAACCAATTTGACACTGCTTGAAACCCATAGCAAATCATTAAAGGAATATCAGCCCATCAGTGTCATACCTGCACACCATATACATGTGTTTATCTGTTATCATTGTGAATCTGTGCCTGTTTAGTTGTGGCTTGTTAAGACAATTATTTAACACCCTAGCATGAATTGGAAAATTGAGCTGGACATTTTTTTTCCAGTAATAGGCTGTTCAACTTCATCGAACGTTTGAACTGCAATATTATGTAGGCTGGGTTTGGGGATCCAACGCAAGAGCTCGGTTGTAACTTAATCTTTGATAGAAATAGGCTGCTCAACTGTGTTTAACAAGCACAATATAAATTCAGATCAAATTTTTATTATGCACAGATACATAGAAAAATCTGCTGGTGGAAAATCAGGTAAATCTAAAAATACATATACTATATCTCAACGGGCTATAAGCACCGCTCCCCTTCCTGAGCCCCTATCCTCATCGGTAGCCAACTCTGAAGTTATGTCTAAAGCCGCTCCTGATAACTCTTTGTCGGTCTCTGATACTGCACGAGAAATGCTCGCAGACATTATGCCTGTTACAGAACAAAAATTGGATAGTGTACAAATTGCTGTAGCAGCAGCAGTCATCCAACTTGAGCACAATGTAAAACAAATTATTTCTTTGGAATCTCGGGTGAGCGACGGGGAAGATAATCTAGCAGCTCTACAAACCACCTAGACTGCTCAATTTAAAATCATTTTAACTTTGACAGATAAATTAGATGATCTTGAAAATCGTAAATAGATGGAACAATCTACATTTTGTGGGTATCCCAGAAACGGTTAAAGGACTAGACCTTTCTTTATCGCTTACAAACAAAATTAGTTCAAGCCTTTGGATTGTCTGAAAGGGGTCTCTCAGTCATTTCATCCGCAACTATTGAAAGGGCTCATAGATTTGGTCCGGATCACAGTATTAACAATAGGGATAACCGCCTTAGAGCGGTAATTGCCAGATTTCTTAACTTCAGAGATAAAGAGGCAATACTGTAATCCTATAGGGGAAAGAACCCTCTTATTATTCAGGGCTTTAAAATATTAGGATTTTTCCCCTATATAGTTTCACAGAAGAGGAGGGAGTTTGCACCTTTATGCAAAATAGTTTTTGATAACTGTGACAGGATGGACCGCCTATGCCACCCTGTCTGTTGTTGCTGGGAACCGGCTGGGCTTACTTTGCCACTGTTCCCTTTCATTATCCCAAATGAGCCTTCTTGCCGCAGTAGGAGGGGCTTACAAAGGCTGCCACCACTGGAATCCTATACCAGCATCCAGAACCGGGTTTCTTCTGGGTAACTGATGCTGCGAGTGTACCCCATTAGTGGTATACCTGGGCTGGTACTCCTGACCTCTTACTATGGATCAGGGATGCTGTGGATGGATGCCCCCTGGCCTATCACACTGATCAGGGCTGCAGGGTAGCAGACAGAGCGGTGGTACCGGAAAAGCTGGGTCCAATCTCAGAAACTGCTGGAGAACGGATTAGATTTAGGGTCTAATCTGCAGGTAACAGGAATACAGCAATATTGAAGATGTTTCCAAGCAGGTCTTTGAAGCAAGATGTTTATCATCATCATCATCATCATCACAGTTTATTTATATAGCGCCACTAATTAAGATGTTTATTTGCTCTCACACTGGTTGGATGTACCAATGATCAGGTCAGAAACAAGAAGAACAAGTTTTCAATACAAGCCAGTGCCTTTTATACAGTCTAGACCAGGGTTGTCCAAGCATGTGGCCCAGCACGCCTGTAAATGTGGCCCAGCACGCCTGTAAATGTGGCCCAGAAGGAGTTTTGGTTATGGCAAGGGGGCAGCACTGTTAATGTAAATAAAAAATCATGCAAAAAAAAGAAAAGAAAATACTTACCTTGTGGTCACGTCAGCTGGTACTCCGGCTCCCTCCCTTGTCTCCTCCTCCGTGAGGTCCTCGCAGTGAATGTCGGGCGTGATGTCATCACACCCAACATCCATTGCGGAGGGTAGCACAGAGGAGTCACCCGCGCGAGAAGAACAATCAGCAGCACAGAATTGGAGAAAAGAAGAGAAGAGGACAGGAGAACAAGACGATTAAAAGGTATGTTAAGGCAGATTTTTTTTATTATTTCAAGGGACGCTGACCAGTGAATAAAAGTCCTGGAGCATCATGGACCTTATCTCCCTGCTACATACTTCTACTTGTAATACTAATGGGGCATTATATATTATTCTCTTTGGCCCATTATAAGTTGTTATCCCTTAACAAACATAGTGTAATTAGCAAAACAGGTCACAATTTGGGGTCACAGTGATGTATATGTCAGGTACCGCAGGACTGGTCAGGGCACCCTGATATACAATGCCTGGCTTAAATGCACTTTATTGATATTGCATCGAAACAATACAAAAAGTGATTATAGTATAATAACTATAGAGGATTTTTTGAACAGGGCGATTGAAAGGTAAGTATAGGGGGATTTGAAAGAAAAGTGATATTATATACATATATATATAATATATATATATATATATATATATATATATATATATATATACAAGTTAACCTGTGCATGATACTCATGCATTCTAGTCAAATCAAGCTACTTAAGGTCTTAAAAAGGTTCTTGTCATGCATTTGGACCTAGCCCAGGCCTCCTCAGGGGAAGAGCGTTAGTTCCCGACGCAAGCGGCCTTTTTAATGTGTGTTCATGAGGTAAAATTACCTCATGAAAATGAGTTTGACCCCTCAACTCGTAAATTTAGCCTTTACTACCCCTCCCACGGGGGGAAGGGGGGATGATGGAAGTTAACTGACTTGACTATTCTAATTTTTTTGTCAAATAATGTCAGTATACCAAATTTCAGGTCAATTGGATGAGCCCTTTTTGAGAAAATAGTTTTTCCACACACACACACACTAACGCACGCCTCTACACATGTGTGTTCATGAGGTAAAATTACCTCACGAAAATGAGTTTGAGCCCTACCAAATTTCAGCCCTTTTTGAATTTTTTTTCCCACACACTAAGAATTTAGTAGGTCAGTGTATAACTCTGCCCAGCAGGTGGCGGTGCAACTTGGTTTTTATTTTACACACACACACAGACGCCACTAAGCATTTATATATTATATATATATATATATATATATATATATATATATCACTTTTTATCTCATATATATATATATGTTAACTATGTTTTCTATGCTTTTTTGGATGATCAGCTATCGTTATTGTTAGTGTATCTTATGTGCGGCCCAAACCAACTCGTCATCTTCCAATGTGGCCCAGGGAAGCTAAAAGGTTGGACACCTCTGGTTTAGACACAGACTATTTTTAGAATCAGGATGTAATGTGTTTACACAAACATGGATTTACATGCATTGCAAAGCCAACAATATTTACACTTATCTTATAGACGCTGTGATGTCCTGCATCACATGCTGTTTACAATGTTCAGAAAGGTTTGAACACTCTGATAAAAGGCCACACAGTAACAACCTCCTTGCTGGGCCTTTGGCCAGAGCAGGCATTTCCTGCTATCAGACTCCCTCCCCATATGCCTAATTGGAGGTTTCCACTAGCAACCTTACAAACCCCAAACAATGACACTTCCATACAAAACACATCCCAATACACAAAAGAGCTCCATCCACAAAGGCTCATTGTATCAGATATATACATCCGAAATAAGCCATTTTCTTTAGAAAGGTTAAAACAGAAAAACTAATTTTCTACCCTGGTCTCAGAAATAACGATTTCCTATCTCAAAATATACACAATATCAAAAATAAGTGCATGTGCAATTATATAAATAAGCGCCCTGCGCTATTTCCATTAAATAAATTAATACCAGAAGTTATTTATCAGTGATCCAGTCACAATAACCATGTTAGATTCTCTCTTATGTACCCTGCTAGACTACGTATTGTGGATAAAGGTCAGATTTACATCTTTACTGATCCTGGCAGTGCTAATGAATTTATGCATTGTACCAAATAGCGGGTAAAAGAGATCAATTCCCTTGGCTTAAAATGTGTAGGTTCATGATTATGTTTGTGTTGTATTTCATGCATTTGAATTTTTTCAAACCCTTTTTTGGCAAAGTTGGGGTTTATTATGTAACAAGGTGGGAAAACAAAAAAGGGAGATAAAGAAAGGCAAATTTGTTTATACTGTGCTCAACTTTTTACAGGTTGTACCCTTGGTCGGGTTTAACGACCTATTAAATGTTTGGGGTTTTTGGAGGGTTTTGGGAAAATACAAAGTGGTCAAATATTTTTTTTGTTGGTTTTTCTCAAAAAAAATCACATTTTTTGTTAGGTAATTCCAATTTGGGCTAATACAGATGACTGTTTGTTGTGGGCTATCTTTTGATTGGGAATCCAGGTCCGACCTGAATCAGCTGTTATATATAGCAAAGTTATTAGTCTTGAATATAGGAGGGAAAGCTCTTTCTTATGGATTCATTATTTATGCATCATATCTCATTTTTGTTTAGATTATGGCTAGTGCCCATTATGAACATATTTCTGGCATACAGGAAACAAGGGAATTCCAAGTGGTTTCATGGAACATGGCTGGTTTAAATTCGCCATTGAAATGCAAAAAGGTCAAAACAATATAATTTCTCATATGATATTGCTTTTCTCCAGGAAACCCACTGGAATCATACCCAGGGCATGTCACTCAGGGCTATGTGGATATGGGATTGCTTTTCAGCTTCTTATACATCAAAAAGGAGAAGAGGAGTAATAGTGTTCCATAAACGGTTAAACTACACGATTGAAAGCTCTGTTCAAGATACAGAGGGAAGATATTTGTTATTACAGGTTGTTATTGTGGGTGAGAAGTTTACTTTGTTAAATAAATATGCTCTAACTGCTTCTAATCGGCAGTTTTTTTCTCATATCTCTCAATTATTTGTTACAGAGTAAATTTTTCTAATTTGATAATTGGGGGTGATTTTAATACAATTGATAATCCAAAACTAGATAAATCAGGTCCTCTCTGGTTCCCTTTGAAATAGTATACATTTATTAAAAACATATCATGCTTTATCAGACCCTTGGAGATTACATAATCCTTTGGATAAATCCTATACTTTTCATTCTCAGGTCCATAATACTTTGTCAAGGATCGATCATATTTTAGTTGCCAACCATATTTTTTCATGTGTGGTTAAGCCACAGCTTCATAGTATTGTTATTTCGGATCATGCTCCAATCTCTGTTCAAGTTAATTTTTGTTCCCCTCATATATCGCATAGGTTATGGAAGTTTCCCTCATATCTCAGTCAATCAGAACAGTTTACTGAATATTTACATAGTAAATGGGCAGAATTTACAGACACTCTTTTGGAAGACCTCGAATGTAGTCATGCGAAGACATATTATTGCCTATTTGGCTAATAAAAGGAAAGTCACCAAAATTAAATACAATTCTTTCTATCAGTCTATGAAACAGGCATTTGATACGTATACTGCATGTCCCTCTATGGTTAATTTAGACATATATAATTCAGCTAAACAGTTGTTAGAAGTTTTTTGTTATCTAATGCTCAAACTAGTGTTGATTACACTAGAAACAAATTATATAGGTGGGGAAATAAAGCCGGCAAATTATTGGCTAATATGACTAAGTCACAAAAGAGACGTAACCGGGTTCCCATTTCTTTACAACATCAGATATATTATCTCAGTTTCAAGCATATTATAATGAGCTCTATAAAGCTCGCCCTGCGGACCTAAAATGACATCATAAGCTCATTGGAGAGGCTAATCTACCTAAACTTAATAGTGTTCAGAGGGAAAAGTTGAACTCAGATATCACAGAACAGGAGATGGAAATGGTAATAACAAAAGCTGGCTTCTAACAAATCCCCTGGCCCTGAAGGTTATAATGGGGACTACTACAAGCTGTTTCGTCAAAGTTTGGTTACTGTCCTGACTTGCTTATACCATAAAATATTTAAAGATCACCTACCTCATTCAAGGTTTACTATTATTATTCCTAAGCCAAGTAAGAGCCCAGATTTGGTCTCTGAATATAGGCCCATCATCTTGTAAAACTTAGATTTTAAAATCTTGGCTAAGGTTTTAGCAAACAGGTTACAATCTATTATTACCTCACATCAAATGGTTTTTACCCATAACAGATATTCAGTTAAAGGGGTCAAAACTGCAATAGCAGCCATTATGGCCGAGGCTGCTAAAGTAAGGAAAAACTCAGATATTATATTAAGCCTCAATGCCGATAAGGCCTTTGATATGGCCTCCTGGCATCATCTTTATTCAGTACTGGAAACAAGGGCCTTTGGGCAAGAATTTTTACAGATTATTAGGTCTATTTATACTAATCCAAAAACTTTCCTCTTTATTAATGGACAACTTAGTGCACCCATAACAATGACATAGGGCACCAGACAGGGTTGCCCTCTTTTGCCACTTTTGTTTAACTTGGCACTGGATCCTCATTTGCGTATTATACAAACCCATCATAAACTATCTGGGATAAGGGTAGGTAATCAAGAAATTAGATTGGTTGAATTTGCTGATGATTTATTACTGTTTTTATCTGACCCCCATATATCAGTGTCTCTATTATTTGACAAAAACAGCGAATACCAAAGAGTATCAGGTTTTTTGATCAACCAGTCTAAGTCAGTTGCGATGTCACTGGGTTTCATGAACAAGCCATTATGGAATTGTTAGTATTCTTTGTCTTGGGCTAATAGATATATTACCTTTGTTGGCATTCAACTGCCAAAGCACATTCAGGAGCTGTATAGTCTTAATATGAGTAGGGTGGTTAAAGCGGCAGTGGAGAAATGGCTGCTTGGAAACACTTAAGGTTTTCTTATCTGCGTCGAGCCAATTTGATCAAAATGATAGTGCTTCCTAAAGTAGTGTACCCTTTACAAATGGTGCCTATGCTAATTTCATCATCAGATGAAAAAAGACTGAATAGAGAATTTAGAAACTGTATATGAAAATCTAAGCAGCCTAGAATAAGCCTACCTAAGCTCCAGCAAAGTATGTCAAAGGGTGGTATTATAATTTGGAACAATCATTCCTCTCTGGTATGAGCCTGGCTGTTTTTCTTCAGCTTCATAGACATAAAATCCCAAGAGATATTGTCGATAAATCTACTGTTGGTGACAGTCTGGAAATCTTGGCATTTTATTTGACGTAGGTTTCATTTAACCAGTAATTATTCACTGTACTTACCCTTTTTACATAATCCATCTTTTTAATTTTGTCACGCCTTTCACCCTTTTAATTATTTGTATGAGTTGAGCATTAGGTGCATCAAATCGTTGGTTGATGCTCCTTAACAGGTTTCTCTCACTATACCTCAAATCTTGGATAATTTGACCTTTACAGGTATTTGCGATATTTCAGGCTAGACATTATGCAAATACTCTGTTAAAGTCCTTACACCCTGCTGATTGGAACAAATACCTAGATTGGTTGTTAGACAGGCCATGTTTATGCAGGAAAGCTATCTTATTACATTATAAATTATTGAGAAGCTCCTTTGAGTTTGCTAAAACATCTTCAGGATTATCCCATTATTTGAACGTTTTTCCTCATATTTCAGCTGATGCAATTATTAAGACTTTAGTATATTCATCTCACACTCTATCTTCTAGTTGTTATAGAGAAATGTTTTATAATATCTTTCATCGAGGGTATCTGTCTCCAACGGCAGATATAACATAGGCCTTTCTGATACTAGTAGTTGTCTTAAATGTCATGTTGATAAGGCTTCTTTTTATCACTGTATGTGGGACTGTCCTTATATTAAACATTTTTGGAGTTTGGCACATCAATATGCTTCAGATATTTTATTGAGCTAAATGCCTCATTTGACCCTGGAGTGGGCGGTCCTGGGATTCAGCCCCATGACATTTAGAGCGACAAAGGGAAGCAGGAAGATATTATAGATTATTTCTGCGGTTGCTAGAAACAGTATATTGCAGATGTGGACTCAAGAATCTCTACCATCTCAGCAATGTTTAAAACTGAACTGTATTATATTTTTGGATAGCTTGGTTGGAATCTTCCTTGTTTAAAGAAAAATTGACTAAATGATTGTTTCAGCTTTGGGAAAGCTATATTGATTCACTGCTTAGTTTTATCAAAAGTCAAACTAAGTCCATGAGTCTAGAATATTGGCAGATGACCCTCCTATTGTTTTTACGAGTGGTTAATATTTTTTTTTCTTTTCTTTTTTCTAATCACCTCTTTCAATTTGCTATATCTGATCAGACCTGGGTTTCAGGGTTTTCGGGATTTTATAACCAGGGATTATTAATTCAAAGATTGTATATTCTTAATACTAAGTACTTAGATTTTTTGATACCTTATAAGTTTTTAAACTTTATAGTATTTATCATAATGTAAATGGATGATTATACTGTTCCTTACTTTTAATTTGCAGTACACAGTATTTTTTGTATTTTTGCCTCTGCAGATAAAGAATTTGAAAAAAAAACAAAACTGAAATATGAGGCACATTTAAAATAGAAAATAACAGCACATTTTGGTCTGTAATTCATTCTAAAAGAGAATTCATACTCACCTTATATAGGTGTTTTTGGCAATGCTATGTTATTTGATGTTAAGTATTCTCTCATTTATGTAATGAGGCCAAAAGGGAAAACCGTTACTCAGTATGTGTCTGGATCACTTATAAATATCTTATTGTAGCAATATATTTAAATTATTAGCACAGTGTGCCAATTTACATCATTAGAAATGTACTGATTCTTGATACTGCATATTATTATTATTATCATTTATTATTATCATTTATTTGTTAGGTGCCACAAGTGTTCCGCAGCGCCTTACATAGTACAAACAGTAGACCATACAGGATAAAACATTACAGAACAATAAACACAAAGTACCAATGCTTCAGAAACTCCAGGCAGACATATGAAGTGAGGGCGGAGCAGAAGAGTAGGTATGGAGACAGGAGGGGAGAGGGGCCCTGCTCATGCGAGCTTACATCCTAAGGGAGGGTGGACAAAACAGGCACGGAGGGAGGCAGTGATGCAAGGGAGAAGAGACCAGGGGAGAGGGGGGAGAACAAGCAGTGTGGATGAGGGGTTAAGTGGATGGTTGCTAGCTTTCAGGAACAGGTGAGTTTTGAGAGCCCGTTTGAAGGAGCACAGATTGGGAGCGAGACGGATGGAGCAAGGGAGGTCATTCCAGTGCAGTAGGGCAACTCGGGAGAAGTCTTGGACTCAATTAGTATTAGTAATGTACTTACTTTTTTATATTGTATGTATTTTGGTATAGGAAATGTATTTATTTCTGAGACCAGGGAAGGAAATTAGTTTTTTGTTTTAACCTTTCTAGTGGAAATCCCAATTAGGCTAATTAATTCTTTGTCATTTTTGAGTGACCAACACTTAAATACACTGCAGGGAGTCGTTACCTGTATCCTGCCTGGATAGAGTGAAAGGAAACCTCTGATCAATGTGATTGATGTGAATTTTGTTAAAATTATAAAATTGCGTTACCTCCAAGTGTAGAATATTTTACATCCTGATGTTAATCTTTGAATGGAATATTTCAGTCATTGGTGAGCCATCTCGAATCAGGGGGCTGGCTTACCTCCTGCCAGGATTTCTGTCAGACTCTGTATAAAAAAGGAGAGCTGTGTGACCATGTAATGTATTATTGTTCCATCTGACCTTCTGATCACTGGTACCTTAATGCAGTGTGAACTGTCCTTATTAGGACACTTGAGCTAATAAACATCATTTGCTTCAAGATCCTGCTTTGACACCTTCTTACTTTGTCAGTCTCTACATTGGTTACCTGTTTTTCAAAGAATCTAATATAAAATTCTTCTACTAACATACAAGGTCATCCAAAAAATTGCACCAACATACATCTCCTCACTTGCTTCAAGATATCTCCCAACTGGACACCTACGTTCTGCACAAGATCTACGTCTTTCTTCCACTTTCATCACTTCCTCCCATTCTCGGTTGCAGGACTTTTTTTTGGGCTGCACCCACTTTATGGAATTCACTCCCTCGCACCACAAGACTTTCCTCTAGTCTTCAAACCTTCAAGCGTTCTCTGAAAACCCCCCTTCAGACAGCTTATAATATTCCTCTACCACCATCTTAATTTCTCTAGGTTACCCTATTACCACCCTCTACACAGCTAACACAAGACAACAACCCTCTGACCAACATAGTTATGTGACTGAGCACATAGCCCACTAAATACTTACCTCTCTGTATGTATTACCAAGTATTGTTTTATAACAGTTTATTCCCAATTATAAAGCACTACAGAATCTGCTGGCGCTATATAAATAAATAATGATGATAATCCATTTTCTGCTGTTCTGAGATTTGGACCCAGCTTTCCAGTAACAATGCTTTGCCTGCTACCTGCAGCTCTAGCCAGTATGCTAAACCAAGAATACCATCCACAGTAACCCTGATCTGAAAGCAAAAGGAAAGAGGTATCAGCCTAGGTGTAGCAGCAAGGGGGTACACTAGCAGTGACACTTACCCAAAAGGATGCAGTTCTGGATGCCGTTAAGGAGTTCAGTGGTGGCAGTAGCTTAACCCCCTACTACTGCAGTTAGAGGGCGCAATTGGGATAATGAAATGGGGACGGTGGCAAGGCATGCCAAACTGGTATCTAGCAATGCAACAGACAGGGCGGTATAAGCGGTCTTTCCTATCACACAGTCTATTTGCATATTTGCTTAAAGCATGCGAGTCATAGGTTATATCTCACAATGGAATTCTGTCATTGGTCAATTTACTTGACAGACAGCTCAGGGGAAAGCATTAGCCAATTGAAATATGGTGATATGCAAATGTGAAAATACACTGGAGTAGAACATGTCATGCATTTCTGGTGCTATTAAATAGCTGCTTGGGAGCGCTAAATATGTGTCGGCTGTCCCAGAACTATATTTTGGGGCATATTCAATTGTCGGTGTAAACACCGAAAATCTCGGGGCACGTGCACTATTACCGTTATTACAGTAATAGTGCGCATAAAAACCATTATTACGTTAGTTTTCTCACTGGATTTCCCTGAGCCGCGAGCTGAAATCCAGCTTACTATTACCGTATTAAGGGTACTAGTTTTAACACAGCGGAAAACGGCGAGAATTGAATATGCCCCTTTAACTAAGTATTATTAAAATAGTGACATACCTTTGACGTGGGAAAGCTGATTGTTAACAACACAGCCCAACTTCATCTCCCTAACTTTCTTAAGGGTGTCACAGAGCTGATTAGAAATGGTTTTGTTTTTTTATGTTATTTAAAACCTTTGGGGGTGTATTCAATTGTTAGCTTTAACACTAAAAAACGAGCGCTCAAAAAATATTACTGTTATACGGTAATATTGCGCACGAAAATCATTAATACAGTAGTTTACTCGCGAAATTTCAGCTCGCAGCTCAGGGAGCAGCGAGCTGAAATTCCGCGAGTAATTACCGTATTAACGCTAAGATTTTTTGAGCGCTCGCTTGAGAGCGTTAACGCTAACAATTGAATACGCCCCTTGGTGTCTTTGAGAGGTTAGAGCTGGCTATGTGTATTTGTATGTCTATAGACCATAGCAAACAAGTGTACCCACTGGCTCGCTCTATCATTGTACTGTGCATTGCTGTTACATACATGGTGATTGTAATACATTAAATGACTCCAAAGTGTTCATCAGATTGTGTGTATGTTTTATCTAATAACAAGTGCTTGTGCAGTCTAGCCTATTCATACAATAATACAATAGGAAAACCTTTAAAAATGAGGCTTTACTCTGACCAATATTTTCAGTTCAAGTCAGGCTATCTATCTATCTTTAAAACTGAAATATGTTGTCCATTTAAAATAGAAAATGATGGCATGTTTTGGTCTGTAATTTATTCTAAAATAGAAATTTCCCTCACCTAATATAGGTGTTTTTGGCAATGCAGTGTTATTTGATGTGAAAAATTCTCTCAATTATGTAAAGAGGCTCAACAGGAAATCAGTTATTCAGTCTATATGCATATTTGCTTAAACCATGCAAATCAGAGAGGGTATCATACATCACACCTTTCTAACTCCATGTTGGACGTTGTCATACCTGCTGCCCTGGACAATCATCTCATTTCGTACTGCACAGCATTCCTCCTCTCTCTATCAACATCTTGCCTGCCCTGCCCTGCCCGGCTGTGCATGTGCAGTCGCAGCACTTTTCAAACTTCTCCTGGATCCACATTGGCTGACTACCGGCCTGTTCAGTATTTTAACCACTTCCTCCTATCTCCCATTGTCAGATCTTTAGGTCTCCTACTCGTACGGATGCAGTTCTCCCTATTTACTGTTTGCACTCTAACTCATGATCGCTTCCACGCACACCTGCCTGCTGTTTTCTGTGACACCTGTATCATCATCGTGATCCATGGCTGTATTGCTAGTACATCACGTCTTACCATCGCTACTGTGCCTTGGTTATAAGCCTCACAGGGATCTCAGCACCTCTGTCCTGTGCAGTACATCACCCTCCTGGTTCTAACCGGTGTCACCCGTTTCACAATCAGATCAGTGGATATATTGCAATGCCTCGTGCCTTACCATCATCCTTTCCTATAGGCTATCCAGCCCGCAGGAATCCAAGTGATCAGTCATCTAGTACTCATCGTGTCCTCGTTTCTCATACCTGTTCTATTCAAGACCAGTTATTATACTGCTGAGTATCGCTTCTCATCATTAATCCTGCTGGTGGTAGTCAGCATATTGATGCTGACTACCCCGACAACACTTACCACGGCATGATGATTCCGAAGGGCTCCTTACCGACGATCACCGATGACAACCACTGTTGAAAGCGACTTGAACCAATCACAAAGAAGTAATAGCTCCCCTTCATGACGTCATTCACCATGGCGACGGGATTATCGCTTCTGTCAATGGTGTAATGTAAGCATGCGCCTATGTACAATGAAGAAGCCTTTGTAAACTACATTGTACATAGGCGCATACTTACATTACCCTATTAAGAACAGCGATAATCCTGATCGTTGGTAAGGAGCCCTTCGGAACCATCATCACTAAGTACTCCAGATGGTTCTCCCTCACAAATTGTCCAACATCTAGGTAAAACCAAGGTGTAATCCAGTTGTAAGGGAAGGAGTTGTCCCACTTGTCCCAATCAAGAGACCTCAAAAGAGGAAGGAGGAAAAAGCGAGACATGGACTTCCTAGCAGAGCAAATGTTCTTTTCAATCAAAGTCCTGCGGATACAGTTACAA
Organism: Mixophyes fleayi; assembly: GCF_038048845.1. Taxonomy (NCBI): domain Eukaryota; kingdom Metazoa; phylum Chordata; class Amphibia; order Anura; family Limnodynastidae; genus Mixophyes; species Mixophyes fleayi. The sequence goes on along the minus strand of NC_134406.1, from coordinate 113,054,720 downwards.
ACGAAGAAGGCTTGCAGCATGATGGGAATATCAGGTATCCCTTTCCCACCTTTGAGGGGCTCCTTGTACATAACCGACCGCTTCACTCTATCCACTTTGGAGCCCCAGATGAAGTGGAAGACTGTCCTCATGATGGTCTTGCAGACAGCAGCAGGAGGTGACCAAGCTTGGGACGTGTACTGCAGAACGAGAAGAATCTTGTTGTGCAGCACCAGTGCTTTCCCTTCGATGGTAAGGTCTCTGAGGCTCCACAAGCCAACTTTTTGTCTCACAGTGGCGAGTCTCTCCTAACATTTCAGGGCCACTTCCTCTCCACCAAACCAAACTCAAAGAATCCTGATGAAGTCTGACTTGATTGTGAAGGGGAATGGAGCGGGGGATGACAGGTGCCATTGCCCGAAGAGCATCGCCTCTGACTTCCCGCAGCTGACCTTTGCCCCTGAAGCTTGGCCGAAGTTCTTGCAGGTCTGGAAGAGTGCTGTCACCAAACGCTAGACAGCGCAGAAGACAGTGACATTGTCCATGCAGAGCGAACACTTGGCCTCTAGACGGTCTGGACCCAATGCTGTGATACCTCTTATTTCTGGATTTTGCCTGATGCTCATTGCGAAGAGCTCTATACAACAAACAAAAAGAAGAGGTGAAAGAGGGCAGCACTGTCTGACCACAGACATAACTGAAAAGGGGTCAGTCTTGCACACATTCACCAACACTGAGCTGAAAATGTCAAGGTACATCAGATTAACATATGAACAAACCATATCTCCTAAGACAAACCTGCCTAACACCCTATGCATAGAATCATGAGAAACACGATCAAAGACCTTCTCCTGATCAAGACTCACCAGGGCCACATGCGCATGACGATCTTTGATGTAATGAACCATGTCCCACAGCAACACAAGGCTATCTACAATCCTGCGACCAGGAATGCCAGAAGTCTGATCCAGGTGAACAATCTGCCCAATGACAACCATTAGCCTGTTGGCTAGTACCTTGGCGAGGATCTTATAGTCCACATTCAGGAAAGAGATGGGCCGCCAATTATTAAGGTCACATCACACATTCCCCCTTGCACTTATACAGAATTGTGATCAGTCCTTCTCTCAGAGTAGGAGGCATTCTGACCTCCACCACTATCTCCTCGTACAGCTCTAGCAGGTCCGAGCCAATGAGGTCCCGCAGCGCTATATAGAGCACCGTTGGGAGACAATTACTGCCTGGGGTCATACCCAACCTAAAAGATCTAGCAGCAGAGATGAGTTCCCACAACGCCTAGGGGGCGTCCATGACTTCTTTACCTGCAGGAGCAATAGTATCAGTGATATCTGACAGGAATGAATCAGCCGCATCTGTGTCGGTAGTCTTTGGGGAGTAGAGGTTGCTGTAGTAGTCTGTGACGACTCCCATAATGCCCTCTTTTCCCTTTCTGGGAATGCCGATCTCATCTCGCAGGTGAGTCAGGGGTGTGTGGCCGGAGTGGAACTTTCTGAAAAAGAAAGAGTTACATTTCTCACCCTTTTCCAGGTTCTCCACTTTTGAACAGAAGATGATGTGCCTGGCTTCTTCCTCAAAGTGCCTTTTCAGGCCCCCCTTGGTCTCCACCAGATCATCCTTCACATCCCAGCCGCAAAGTTGGAGATCCAACAGGGACTGCAGTTGACGTTGCAGGCTTCTAAAGTTTCTCTCTCTCTTCCACACCTGTTGTCTTCCCTTAGTCTGAAAGAAACTGCAAATTTTGACCTTAACATATTCCCACCAGTTAGACATGTAATCAAAATAACATTTGTCATTCTTCTCCATCATGTAGGCATCCTTCAGCTCATCCAACACATTCTCCCTCTCCAGCAGAGTACAATTCAATTTCCAGGCGCCTGGGCTGGGAGGAAAACCATGGCCCAGAACCCCCTCGAAAAGAATGGCCCTGTGATTCGAGAAGAAGCAGGGAAGCATGACATGCCTGTTCTGCCTTACTGCTCTCGATGTAAACACAATGTCAATCTGGGAATGCACTAAGCCATAGGGGTGGATCCAAATATAATTTACAGAGCCAGCCCCCATGGATCCCACTGCTTCCCGCAAGGATGCTTCGGCTACCATCTCCTGCAGCAACCTAGAAGAAACATCAAGTTTAGCAGTGCTGCTAGTAGTACTTCCTCCTTCCTCTTTGGGACAGTTAAAATCTCCGGCCATCACTACCGCCCTGATGGTCGTTAGCTGGGCCCGCAGGGTCTGGAAAAGCTTCAAACGCTCATCTTACCATAAGCATATTTAGCTTTGTGGTTTTATTATGAGTGTCTAGACATTTAGCTTTTTGATATTGTTCTATGTTCTGTAGAATAATTACTATGTTTTGTTATTAATATTATTATTATGCTATCAGTTTATCCAAATTTATTAGGCATCGGTAGCAAGGTAAACAGGGTTTTTTATAAATTTTATACATATTTGTATATATTGGTTACCATAGTAACGCTCAATCAGCTTTATTCAGACACCGTTGGAAATAACATGAACAATTGGAATTGAATTCTGACTGGCCGGATATGTCACGTGACTTCTGGCTTGGCTTTTAAATAGCACGTCTTTCAACTTATATTACTAATCCTCTGACGAAACCGTATTAATTACGGAGAAACGCGTCAGGATCTGTTAATCGATACGGTGTACTTCTGGTTTTGTCAACATCATAACCCCAGGGCCAGCAATTATTATTATGAACTGTCAATCACGTGGATCGTGACTGGGACAATTTCATTTATTGCCTCTCCGCCTTTCAAGCGGCTTCAAAATGGGACAAGCGCCTTTCCTCTATTTTCACAGTATTATTGCTGCAGCATATATCTCTGCATGCTAAAATAAACTTCTTTTGGTTGGCGGCGGTCTCTGGTTCAGCCAGGAGTGTGACTGTATGTATCCTAGCGATCCATTATTCATAAGTCTATTTGCATATTAAGTCCAGGTCACCGCTGTGTTTACCTATGCTTTATTACTGTCTATTCAGATATTAAACTGTTATTGTTTTTAGTACTTTACTAATCTATTTGATATAAATAACATTAATTTATAGATTCAGCGCTCCTCTATTCTTTCTTACATATTTATATTGGCAGATCTAGATATCTGGATCTGGGAAGGATGTAGGGAGCTGCGTTTCACAAATGTGTTTGTATGACATATGATTTCTAAGCTCCTGAGATTTTTTATTTGTGTGTTTTTTATCTGTGATTTATTGGGCTGCTAAACTGATTGTTCAAGTCTGAGCTGTGTCATCTACTATAAATATGTACAAATATGTCCAATATCTCAGAGTTCTTTTTAATAATATGTCTAATATGACTAGCATAGTTATTATATTGCATAATGAAAGGCATGGGTCCTGTTTCATCTTTATTCTTCTTAGATAAAGAAGAAGAAGAATAAAGATGAAACAGGACCCATGGCTTTCATTATGCAATATAATAGCTATGCTAGTCATATTAGACATATTATTAAAAAGAACTCTGCGATATTGGAAGCTGATAATTTAATAGGTTCCTCTATCTGTAAAGGTAGAAATTAGAGATGCTCACTGTCGGTTCCCAGAGAACCGAACACATCCACACTTAGCATATCTTTCGCGCTTTTTCAGAATTGAAAACGAGGCAAAACATCATCGTTACGTCGTCGGATCTCGGGAGTTTTGAAATCTATAAGTACCGCCCTCCACGGCGATCTAGCACCATTTCACAGAGAGACACAGAAGGGGTAGCACAGTCTGTAGACCAGTTGAGCAGCAACATAGATAGAATAGAAAGAGGAGGGGGTAGCAGTGTTTAACAAAGTCTAGAGTGACATTCAGAAGAGCTCCATTGCTAATTCTCATTGCTGAAATACAAATCCTAGGGCTGGCAGCCTTGGTGTAATTCTGCAGTCACATTCTACTGTGCTAGGTAAAACACAAAGAGGACAGCTCCATTGCTAATTCTCATTGCTGAAATACAAATACTAGGGCTAGCAGACTTGTCTTCTGAATTTGCAGTCAAAGTGTATGGTGTTATGTAGGCTACACACAAAGAGGAGTGCTCCATTGCTGAAATACAAATACTTGGCCTGGCAGGCTTCTCTTCTGAATTAGCAGTCAAATTGTACTGTGTTATTTAGGTTACACACAATGAGGAGTGCTTCATTGCTAAGTGTCATTGCTGAAATACAAATACTCGGCCTGGCAGGCTTTTCTTCTGAATTAGCAGTCAAATTATATGGTGTTATATAGGTTACACAAAAGAGGAGTGCTCCATTGCTAAGTGTCATTGCTGAAATACAAATACTCGGCCTGGCAGGCTTCTCTTCTGAATTAGCAGTCAAATTGTACGGTGTTATATAGGTTACACACAAAGAGGAGTGCTTCATTGCTAAGTGTCATTGCTGAAATACAAATACTCGGCCTGGCAGGCTTCTCTTCTGAATTAGCAGTCAATATGTACAGTGTTATTTAGGTTACACACAATGAGGAGTGCTCCATTGCAAAGTGGATTTGCTGAAATACAAATACTAGGCCTGACAGGCTTTTCTTCTGACTTTGCAGTCAAATTGTACGGTGTTATCAATAATGGATTCACAGCAGTACACAGAAGAGCAGGAGCACCAAGAAGCTGCAGGCACCAGTCATGATGATAGTAATCCCTCTACGTCATCTGGTAAAGCCTATTGTCACTCACCGGACTGTTAGTTCCTCTGGCTCAAGACTTAGGTCTCTCTCTGCCTTGCCGGTGCCTGTCTTGCGCCGCGGCCATCCGCCATCTTGATCAGGGGTCTGCGCATGTGCAGATCTACAGACTGCTAAAACCTTGTTCCTCTCCTCTTTGGATGATTAATTACTTTTTTTATTATTATTATTAATTTTTATTTATAGGGCGCCACTAAGTGTCCGTAGCGCCGTACATGGACAAACAAGTACAATACAAGGTGGGACAGCACGGTACAGTAAACAATAAGCACAGTAACTCAGTAAGCTCAAAGCACAGCTAGAGAGAGGGGGAGGGAAGACCAGCAAGCGCTGGAGCCCAAGAGGAAGGGCACGGATGACGGGGAGACCCCCAGAGGGGTGGGGGGAAAGGTAGCTGGAGAGCAGAGTTAGAAGTGAAGGAAACAATTACTTCTCACTATTTAAGACACCTGTTGCCCTACTATCATTGCCTGTTCTTGGTCCTTATTCTGTTGAAGTAACCAAGGAGTTCCCTGTTCCTCTTTATGGTTCCTGTTTGCTGTGGACGCTACCTCGTATCTTATCTGCACCTGGACAAGTCTCTATTCCACGCCAGTGGTAATACCTGTCAGCCGCAAACTGCTCCACGCTACCTCGTATCTTATCTGCCCCTGGACAAGTCTCTATTCCACGGCAGTGGTAATACCTGTCAACCGCAGACCGCTTCATGTTACTTCGTATCTTCCCTGCACCAGGACAAGTCTCTACTCTACGCCACTAGTAATACTTGTCAGCCGCAGATGCTACCTTGTATGTTATCTATTATCGGGACTAAGTTTCTACTGTGCATCTGTAGTGATAGCTGCTAGTCGCTGACTTTTCTACTACTCTGTATTTTCGTATAGACTTTCCTTAAGTTGTCAAGCAACTGTCTGTTTCAAGTTTACCTGCATACTCGGCACTCCGGAAACTTTCCATTTCCAGATTACTACGGGTCATCATTCTCGCTGTGTCATAACTGTGCCTGCTACTCAGAGACTGTATATCGTTTGCATTCCTCCTCCTATCCAGCTCAAGGAGATCCTTGTAGTTATCGTGTATAGCTGTATCCGTATCTGTACCATACTCCCCAGAGGGCCGCGACCTGCACAGTGGAAACCGCTGAAACCCATACTTCCTTGCGGGAGATCCTGGAGAAGACCAGCCACTGTGTTAGACTCCGCGCCTCTGGTGAGTAAAGCTACATCTGGTAAATTCTGGGTCAAAACTCCTAGTGCCCGTGACAGTAAGAACAGGTCATGACGGACCCAGGTTCGGCACCAACAGCTAAGGATTTGCTGCAACACCTGGTTACTCGGGTGGAACAACAAGATGTTCGCCAGCAACAACTACTTCAATGTTTTCAGTCCCTAGTCTCTCGGGGAGACTCTTTGCAAACCGCACCTCCTATTTTGAATCCTCTAGTGATTTCTTCTCTCCCAGAGCCACCCCAGGTGTCTACAGTCTCTGCTCTACACCTGCCTACTCCTTCAAAATTTGATGGAGATCCAAAAGCTTGTAGGGGCTTTCTCAATCAGTGCTCCATTCATTTCGAACTCCAACCTCAAAATTTCCCTACTCATCGTTCTAAAGTAGCTCTTATGATTTCTTTATTTTCTGGACAGGCTCTGGCATGGGCCTCCCCTCTTTGGGAAAGAGATGACCCTCTTCTGGAGGATAGTACCACATTCATTGCAACTTTTCGAAGAATCTTTGATGAACCTGGCCGTGTTATTTCTGCTGCATCTAGCATCTTTCGGTTACGCCAGGGATCCCGTTCAGTAGCACAGTATGTAATCCAATTCCGCACACTTGCCTCTGAACTCCAATGGAATAATGAGGCGCTAATAGCTGCTTTCTGGAAGGGTCTTTCCGATAAAATTAAAGATGTACTGGCTTCGCAAGAGTTACCTTCTTGCTTGGATGCTTTAATATCTTTGTTCAACCGAGTGGACATGAGATTCAGGGAAAGAAACTCAGAGAGAGAGTCTTCATCTAAAATACCTGTCTGCTTGGCATCCCAATTTCCTCATTCTTCTCCGCCAATAGAACCCATGGAATTGGAACGTTCCAGACTAACCCCGGAGGAGAGGGAATGATGGCTAAAGAATAAACTCTGTATCTATTGTGCTGATTCAAATCATATGTTGAATTCATGCCCCAAGAAATCGGGAAACGCAAGGCCCTAACCTGTTCTGGAGAGGTAAGGTTGGGGTTCCTGGAATCCTCTCCATGTCATATGGATTCGAAAGCTCTTTCGCTGTCACTGTTTCAACTTCTACTAATTCTTTTACGTCTCAAGCACTTTTGGACTCTGGAGCGGCTGGAAGTTTAATTTTGAATTCCCTAGTACTTCAGTGGTCCTTAGCAGTGATCCCTTTAAGAAAAGCTATTGTCGTTACAGCCATTGATGGGTCGCACATTGCCAATGGAACTATCACTCAATGTACTATTCCTTTGTCTCTTCAAATTGGGGCTTTACATCAAGAGCAAATCTCCCTGTTCCGGTCACCACTAGTCCTTTCATTCTTGGCCTTCTATGGCTTCAGCTCCATTCCCCACAAATTGATTGGAACGTTCCGCAAGTTGTATCCTGGGGTCCAGCTTGTCGTCATAGATGTCTGACTCAAGTCCTCCCTGTGAAAGTTAATAAATCCTCTATAGAACCTCTTTTGCCTGGTCTTCCTCCACAGTATGCTCCTTTTGCTGATGTATTTGATAAAGTTCAGTCGGAACGTCTTTCGCCTCATCGGGCTTGGGATTGCCCAATAGACTTACAACCTGGCAAGAACCCTCCTAGGGGTCGTATATATCCTATCCCGTTACCTGAGACCCAGGCAATGTCCGATTATGTTAAGGAGAATCACCATCATAGCTTTATTCGGCCATCTACTTCTCCCACAGGAGCGGGTTTCTTTTTCGTGAAGAAAAAAGACGGTTCGTTAAGACCTTGTATAGACTATCGAGGTCTTAATGCCATAACCATCAAAAACCGTTACCCTATCCCCTTGATTACTGAACTCTTTGACCGCATAAAAGGAGCTTGGATATTTATCAAGTTAGACCTCCGCGGTGCTTACAATTTAATCCGGATCAAGGCCGGAGATGAATGGAAGACAGCTTTTAACACCAGGGATGGACACTATGAATATCTTGTCATGCCATTTGGATTGTGTAACACCCCAGCTGTCTTCCAGGGATTCGTGAATGAGATCTTCCGGGACCTGCTGTATGTATGTGTCGTTGTCTATCTAGACGACATATTGATTTTCTCCCAAAATCTTTCATCTCATTGACAACATGTTGCAGAAGTTCTCTCAAGACTTCGGAAAAATCTACTATTCTGTAAGCTGGAAAAATGTTCCTTCGAATTATCTCAAATTCCTTTTTTGAGATATATTGTGTCTGGAGTAGGCTTGGAGATGTATCTGGAGAAGGTGAATGCAGTTTTACATTGGCCTCTGCCAACTACATTCAGAGATATCCAACGCTTTTTGGTTTTTGCCAACTATTATCGACTTTTCATTCAAGGATTTTCTTCCATTGTTTCTCCTATAGTTGCTCTTACCCGTAAGGGTGTTAATACCAAGCAATGGCCTCCTGAGGCTCTCCAAGCATTTCAGTTCCTTAAAAAGGCATTCTCTACTGCTCCTATTCTTCAACAACCTGATGTAACTCTCCCGTTCTTCCTCGAAGTTGATGCCTCTAATGTCGGACTAGGGACCATTCTGTCTTAGAAGTCGGTACAAAAGAAGTTCCTTCCTTGTGCTTTTTATTCTCAAAGTCTATTGCCTGCAGAAAAAAATTATACTATCGGGTATAAGGAGCTATTGGCCATTAAAGTAGCCTTAGAAGAATGGAGATATCTGCTGGAGGGTGCCTGTCATCCGTTAACTATATTTACTGACCACATAAATCTTCTCTATCTTCAGTCAGCTCAATGTATGAACCCCCGACAAGCGAGATGGTCACTCTTTTTCTCTCGCTTTAATGTAATTATTACCTTCAGACCAGCTTCTAAGAATAAAAAGGCGGATGCATTATTTCGGGCGGTTGCCCCTTCCTCTCACTTTGAAAATTATATGGATCGTCCTATACTTGATCCTAAATGTGTGAGTCTAGCTGTTTCTTCTACCAATGCTCTACTGTTTGGAAAAACCTTTGTGCCACCACTTCTTCGAAAAAAGATTCTCCCATGGTATCATTCTTCTCGTTTTGCTGGCCACTCTGGAGTACAGAAAACGTTGGAGATTCTCTTACGAAGTTATTGGTGGCCTTCCATTAGATAGGATATCAAAGAATTTGTTGCTGCCTGTGATATTTGTTTCCAATTCATGGACCCATATAAGTATGGATTTCGTCACTGACCTTCCTCCCAGTAAGAAATGTAATACTATTTGGGTAATCGTTGATAGGTTCTCTAAGATGGCTCATTTTGTCCCTTTGATAGGCTTGCCTTCTTCTTCTACATTGGCTGACCATTTTGACAAGGAAATATTTTGAATCCATGGATGTCCGTCTGAAATTGTTTCGGATAGGGGAGTGCAGTTCGTCTCCAGATTTTGGCGTGCCCTTTATAAAACCTTGGGTATCCGGTTGTCATTATCTTCTTCATACCATCCTCAATCAAATGGACAGACCGAGAGAGTTAACCAAGATCTAGAGACTTTTGTGAGAATTTTTTCTTCAGCCAATCAGGATAATTGGGTAGACTTACTCCCATGGGCTGAATTTGCCCATAATAACATGTATCATGAATCATCTTCCAAAACACCATTCTTTGTGGTATACGGTCACCATCCGTCTCTCCCAGAATTTCCCTCCCTCCCACCCAAGTTCTTGCTGTTTATGTATTATGCCAAAAATTTACTTCCATTTGGGCTCAGGTTAGATCCTCTCTGGAGAAGGCATCCTCGAGATATAAATTCTTTGCTGATAAAAAGAGGAGAGCAACTCCCGCATTCAAAGTTGGAGATCGTGTATGGCTTTCTACCAGGAATATCCGCCTGAAGGTTCCTTCCATGAAGTTTGCTCCACGTTTTATTGGTCCATATAAAATCACTCAGGTGATAAATCCTGTCTGTTTCATACTGTTATTGCCGAAGGATCTTCGTATCTCCAACTCTTTCAATGCTTCATTACTCAAGCCTCTCATCATCAACCGATTTTCATTTCCTTTATCAACACCTCGTCCAGTTCAATTTCAACAGGAGGAGTTTGAGATCACTCACATCCTAGATTCAAAAGTTTCCAGACGAGTTCTTCGTTTTTTAGTCCATTGGAAAGGCTTCGGTCCGGAGGAGCGCTCTTGGATCCGTGCGGATGATCTCAATGCTCCAGCACTTTTGAAAAAGTTTTATACCAAATATCCGGGCAAACCTGGTTCTAAGTGTTCTGTGCCCACCTTTAAAGGTGGGGTTACTGTCACTCACCGGACTGTTAGTTCCTCTGGCTTAAGACTTAGGACTCTCTCTCTGCCTTGCCGGTGCCTGCCTTGCGCCGCGGCCGTCCGCCATCTTGATCAGGGGTCTGCGAATGTGCAGATCTACAGACTGCTAAAACCTTGTTCCTCTCCTCATTGGATTACTAATTACTTCTCACTATTTAAGACACCTGTTGCCCTACTATCATTGCCTATTCTTGGTCCTCATTCTGTTGAGGTAACCAAGGAGTTCCCTGTTCCTGTTTATAGTTCCTGTTTGCTGTGGACGCTACCTCGTATCTTATCTGCACCTGAACAAGTCTCTATTCCATGCCAGTGGTAATACCTGTCAGCCGCAGACCGCTCCACGCTACCTCGTATCTTATCTGCACCTGGACAAGTCTCTATTCCACGCCAATGGTAATACCTGTCAGCCGCAGACTGCTCCACGCTACCTCGTATCTTATCTGCACCTGGACAAGTCTATATTCCACGTCAGTGGTAATACCTGTCAACCACAGACCGCTCCATTCTACCTCGTATCTTACCTGCATCTGGACAAGTCTCTATTCCACGCCAGTGGTAATACCTGTCAGCGGCAGACCGCTTCATGTTACCTCATATCTTCCCTGCACCTGGACAAGTCTCTACTCTACGCCACTAGTAATACTTGTCAGCCGCAGATCGTTCCATGCTACCTTGTATGTTATCTATTATCGGGACTAAGTTTCTGCTGTGCATCTGTAGTGATAGCTGCTAGTCGCTGACTTTTCTGCTACTCTGTATTATAGGCTTTTCGTATAGACTTTCCTTCAGTTGTCAAGCATCTGTCTGTTTCAAGTTTACCTGCATGCTCGGCACTCCGGAAACTTTCCATTTCCAGATTACTACGGGTCATCATTCTCGTTGTGTCATTACTGTGCTTACTACTCAGAGACTGTATATCGTTTGCATTCCTCCTCCTATCCAGCTCAAGGAGATCCTTGTAGTCATCGAGTATAGCTGTATCTGTATCTTTACCAAACTCCCCAGAGGGCTGCGACCTGCACAGTGGAAGCCGCTGAAACCCATACTTCCTTGAGGGAGTTCCTGGAGAAGACCAGCCACTGTGTTAGACTCCGCGCCTCTGGTGAGTAAAGCTACATCTGGTAAATTCTGGGTCAAAACTCCTGTGCCCGTGACACCTATGTAAAAGTGCATTAAGTCAGGGAAACAAAAATGCAAAAAAACACTTTTTACCTTGGTCAAGAAAAAAAGACCTGTAATCCAGGCAAAGTTATCTGCAGAAAGAAATAAAATTGCCAACATGCTGTTCTACACATGCAGTGGCAAAGAAAGAATGAGCCCTTCGCCTTTCTCTATGAGTGCGAGTTCTGCAACTGTCACTGAGGCATCTGCTTGTAAGGTCAGTCATGACCAAGCAAGACCTTGTCATTCGGACTCCAAAAGTGGTGTCCAAATACTTTTACGTGTAAAAGCCGAGCTGGAATAAAACAGTAAGGCATTAGAGGAAAATGTATGTTCTGATTCAGAAATGACACAAATCCCGGAGAAGAGGCTAACCATGAGTGTTATGTGTAATCGTGACCATTCTGATAGTGTACCCATAAAGAAGGCCCCTTTCAGCATTTCTGCAGATGTGTGCCTGAACAGCCCAAGTGTAGCGTGTGATACACCAATTGAGAATGCAACTTTGGAATTGGACTTCTGTAATGGTGGATTCCAGCGTTGATGAATTAATAATGAGTGAGGATGATGTACACACTGATGAGGGTGAGGATGAGCAAGGAGTGGCACTTTTGTGGCTGACGTGCTTGGTTTGTTAAAATGTGCATGTCCTTTTTAAGATCCAACATAATTTCCAAGGACATCTTGCACCACTTTTCTTTTTTGCCACTGCTGTGTGCCAATGTGTCCTAGATGTGCTAGGAACTGCCGTGTGTATGAGTCATTGCTCTGTCGCTTAGCATCAAGCCAGGTCGCTGCAGTATTTGTCCAAAAGTGTATGAAAATAATATTGTGACCTGTGAGGTGGTCAAAATTGACTGCAAATGACTTGAAATTAGTGTTATTGAGGTTAATAATAATGTAGGAACAAAAAAAGAGAAAAATTATGTGATATTAGCATATTTTAGGAATTTTTCTAAAAAATCCAGATCCAAAATCAAAACCAAAACCAAAACACATGAGGGCAGTTTTGCCAAAACCAAAACACGAAGCTAATCCAGATCCAAAACCCAAACCAAAACCACTTCACGGGGGTCAGTGAGCATCTCTAGTAGAAATGTAGTTTTTAGGAGATCTCGTAATCTCAAAGAACGTTTGTCAACAAGTTTTTTTGGTCCCAGGAAGTCGCTCAAGACAGATACTGGTTCTACGGTTACTAATTGGTTGAGTATAAGACCAAATGGGTTCTATCGGTGTGGTAGAACCAAATGTTTAACCTGTGGGTTTGTGAACCATAAATGCACAACCTTTATTTCTTATTTCTCTGGAGAGAAATTTCCGAATGATAAAGTTTTGTGTTGTCAATCTACGTTTGTAATCTATCTGATTAATTGCTTTTGTGGGTTGCTATATGTGGAGAGCACTGTCCGGTCTATGGGTGTGCGCTTCACAGAACACTGTAGAAATATTCTCAAAAAAGTTAAAACACATAGCTTATCTGCACATGTCATGTTTGTAGAGGCGGTTCCTTGGAAGGACTTCAAGTTAGAGCTATCGAACAAATAGATGCTACTCTGAGAGGTAGTGACTGATTTAACCTTCTCTACCATAGGGAAGCGTACTGGATTTTTAGACTAAATACTCTGGTTCCCCGAGGCTTAAATGAGAGCATAGAACTTAACAATATTTAATTTGTGGTTTCATACTCGGTTCTTATTTAATTTTCTTTTGTCACACAACTCTTTTTATATAGTTTTTTAAACAGTTTTTTATATAGATTTTTCATATTTTTTTGTAACTTTATTTTCAGTATATTCAATAAAACAACAATTTTTATTATCAAATTTATTATTATTATTATTATTATTATTATTATTATTGTGTATTTACTCACTCTTCAGTGATTTTTTTTTAGGTGTATTCAGTGATCACACAGTCTCACACCTTACTATAAGCATATTTATCCTTGTGGTTTAATTATGAGTGTCTAGACATTTAGCTTTTTGATATTGTTCTATGTTTTGTTGAATAATTACTATGTTTTGTTATTAATATTATTATGCCATCAGTTTGTCCAAATTGATTAGGCATCGGTAGCAAGGTAAACAGGTTTTTTTAATACTTTTTTTTATTTGTATATATTGGTTACCATAGTAATGCTCAGTCAGCTTTATTCAGACACAGTTGGAAACAACATGAACAATTGGAATCTTATTCTGATTGGCCGGATGATGTCACATGACTTCTGGCTTGGCTTTTAAACAGCACGTCTTTCAGCTAATATTACTAATCCTCTGATGAAACCATATAAATTACGGAGAAACGCGTCAGGATCTGTTTATTGATGCGGTGTACTTCTGGTTTTGTCAACATCATAACCCCGGGGTTAGCAATTATTATTATGGACTGTCAATCAGGTGGATCGTGACTGGGCCAATTTATTGCGTCTCCGTCTTTTAAGCGGCTTCAAAGTGGGACAAACGCCTTTCATCTATTTTCACAGTATTATTGCTACAGCATATCTCTGCATGCTAAAATAACTTTCTATTGGTTGGCGGCGGTCTCTGGTTCAGCCAGGAGAGTGACTGTATGTATTCTAGTGATCCATTATTCATAAGTCTATTTGCATATTAAGTCCAGGTCAGGTTATGTTTACCTATGCGTTATTACTGTCTATTCAGATATTTCACTGTTATTGTTTTTAGTACTTTACTAATCTATTTGATATTAAATAACATTAATTTATGGATTCAGCGCTCCTCTATTCTTTCTTCCATATTTATATTGGCAGATCCAAATATCTGTATGTAGGGAGCTGCATTCCACATTTTTGCTTGTATGACATATGATTTCTTAGTGCCTGAGATTTTTTATTTGTGTGTGATTAGCCTAATAAGCTCACCCGCCCAAGAGCCATCTACGGTAAGCAATCTGCCTCAGACAAACTCCTGAACGGAATCTAGTGTGAAGAGGCTTCCCCTGATAAGTATGGCGACCCCCGCAGACTTACAGTCACTTAGTCACGAAGAACATTCCTGCAACATGTAAACATCACATTTTTGACTATCAAGAAAGGTAAACACAGACTGATGTCTAATCTTATCTTTAACACTCCTCACATTTGTCGAAGTCAGCAAATTGGATAAAGTCATTTCAATTAAAGTCTAGCAAACTTGGTTGTCTTTGTCTGAAAAGATGCGTACGGTACGCATCGACGTACAAGGGCACGCTACGGCGTGAAAGGGCGTACGCATCCACTACACGTGGCAATAACAGTAGTTGGTCTTTTACCATACATTCGCACAAACACGCATACTTATAAAATAGTACACATTAATGGTAGTTGCAACACATAGTCAGTTATGTCGAAATATAGTAGTATTTATATGTTATATCAGAGTTACATGCATATTAGTGAAATACACGGAATGGGTTAAAGGAATAACATCATGAGTGGTATCATAATGAACCTTATTACATATCCTACTGTTTGGTTCACTCTGCGAGGGAATCGCAGAGTGCATACGCAAGTTATGAATGATAGGGAATTATGAACTACTTAAGACTAAGGAATCCTGGCGGGAAGAGCAGAGCATACCCCCTGCAGAGATGACCCCCTCCTTTGGATTCCTTAGGATGAACCAGCCAATGATTGACGACCCCTTGGACATTCCTGAGACCCGGACCAATAGATGCAAGCTATACCATCTTCATTGTATTACTGTATTTGATTGTGTATATAAGCAGCAGCTTGTGATCCAGAGTGCAGACATCTTGTCCCCAGACTTCAGGATTGAATGACTGCACTGGATCCAGAGCGCCTGCGATAAGTAACGGCTGTACTTACTATTACTTCGCTTGAATATATATATATTCTATTATTTGCGAATAAATCTCTGTGCTTTGGAAACACAACTCGAGGTTCGACAATCGTTATTGGTTAGCGACAATACGCACATAACAATTTGGGGGCTCGTGAGCTTTGGAGGATTCGTTGCCGATGATACGCAAGACCAACGGATTTCGGTTCCTCAACAAAGGGTGGAGACGCGTCATAAACGGGTAAGAACGCATGGTGTTCAAAACCTGAATTTTACTCTGTGTTGCGAAACCGAATGTCCGTTTTGCATTATCTAGGGCACGCTAACTAGAACCTAGGGACAAAAGAGAAAACTGTTTCTTTTTTCTGTCATTGTGCGTTTTAACTGTATTGCATTGCTTAGCGTATGTGTATTTCCTGCTGTGCGTACGCGAACTTCCGGTAGACTTACCACGTGGTTAAACAATCGTTTTGATAGTTATTGTACATGTATAGTATAATTACTTGTGAAAGCCTCTGAGATATTATTACTGTTGTTGGGAACTTTTGATTTTCTGCGCAGAAAAGGTGTATAGTGTGTGATGTTGTAACGTAGATACACTGTTTTATTGTGGATTGTGCTCAGTTGCTGTCTGACGAGGCGGATTGCCCAACTGAAGGACGGTATACAGGGCAGGTATACCGAATGCAAAAAAAACGGGTTTTCGCAAAGCGCTACCAATAGATCGCAAGGTTTGCTAATAATTAGTATTGGTAGGCAGTGCGATCCGATCGCACCGTTAGTGCGAATTGGTGAAGCAGCTAGGAGGAATTATACTGGAAAGGCAGGTTGATTGTATTAACTTGCGCTCCCAGCGATAATAAACTCAGCAGATTTTTGTGGTTGAGCCAGGGTATCGAGGAGCTGATAGCCCTTGGGGCCCACAGTGATATTTCTGTATTAGGGATCCTCGCCAGGGGCGAGAAAAGCAAGTGAACGCGGCTAAAGGAAATACGTTCACCGAGCATTATAGATCTCTAGCGGTGAGTATAGCAACAGAGTTGAAATTATTAGGTGGAAAGAACAGAGCATTGCGGTGTGTCTGTATTTCACATTTGGCCGGAAGGAACAGAGCATTGCGGTGTGTCTGTGTTCCGGGTAGAAGGTATATTGTTCAACATGGGTGCTAAGCATACGCTAGAGATGGTCAGTGTACTGCCTAAGGAAGGCCCTATTGGTTCAGCGAAGTTTCTCATGTGTAAGAAATATGGTGCATACGCAACTGTGTATTGTGACACGTGGGTCAAGATGACCAAAGATTGTGATAGGCCTTTCCCAACAATAGGAAGTTTTAATGCAGAGGTACTAAATACCGTAAAAGATAAAGTATGGTTGATTACCTCAACGAAAGTGAGGAATAAACATAATGATTGTTTAAAATTGTGGCAAATGGAAAGTAACACGTGGCAGAGCAGCGAATGCAAACCGGAAGTAGGCGTGACGAAAAGCGCGCGCAAGGTGGATGTAACCGTTGCGAAGCGTGGCGAACTCAGCGCAAGCGCGCCCCCGCCACCTTATGTGGCGGGAGGGGTAAGTACAGCCGTTGTTAAAACTGAAAATAGAAAAATTGCTAAGTTGTATCCTGTTTTAAACCAGTTTAAATCAAGTGTATCTGAAAGTGAAGATGAACCCACTGTGATTTCGGCCATTGCCCATGCCGTTAGTGTACTAGAGGCTCAGCGCAAGTATGAGAAAATGGCTGAGATAGGTGAGAGTAGCGTGATCACTAGGAGTGAAAGCGTTCTAAATCTAGGACCAGTAAATCCTGTAGTGTCTCCTGAAGTCAGTGTACCAGAGGGTGCGTTCCCGGTCCGCACAATATCAGTTCCCAATGGGAAACCGGATAAGGATGGTGTAGTTCCTTTAAGAAATGTTACAATGCATTGTCCCTGGACTAGATCAGAATTACGTTCCATTATGACTGAATTCCCAGATCCTAGAAAAGAGTTAGCTAAATGTCAGAAATTTGTTAAAGACTTAGGAAATGCTCACGAACCAACCAGTAAGGATTGGCGGGTAGTGTTGAGGGCGTGTCTTCCTCCCAATACTAACATACAAAAATTTATTGAAGATTGTTTGTTGGAGGAAGATGACACCTTGACTGATGAGATTAACCAACGGAATATAGAACAAATTGTCAAACACTTAGCCATCTGTTTTCCAGTAGTAGTAAATTGGAGTAAGATTTTCACCATTAAACAAAAGGATAGTGAAACTGCCTCAGATTACTTTGCTAGAGCTATAACAGCGATCGCACGATTCACTGGGATATCCAACATAAGTGAGGATCCACATCACAGAGAGGTAGCTGTAGGGGTACTGATGGATGGCCTTAGAGAAAATTTAAAGACGAGAGTACAAACCACATTACCTAATTGGAGAGGCGTCACGGTAGACTCTCTTAGGGAGTCTGCTGTGGAGCATGACATGAACCTTTTTAGAAAAAGGGAAGAGAAAAGTGATAGGTTAATGACGGTAAGTATACAGGCTCTAGAAGGGGTGCATACATGACCACCAGCATACAACCCATATAACAGGAAACCTAAAGTGATCAGGTGTTTCAACTGTAACGAGGAAGGACATTACGCTAGAGAGTGTAAAAAGGAAAGACTCAATACACAGAAAGGTGGGTCACATAGATATCCTCCAAGGAGGAATTCACATAGACTAGAAGACTCACATCTACCCGCGCATATTACGGCAGCAAATGCTGCGCGGGAAATCAATAGTCAGCGCTAGGGGTCAGGTCATACCTGTAGTCTACAGCCAGTGAGGTTAACTGAGAGTCAGAGTGAAGAACCAACAATGATAGTTGACATAGCTGGTAGGAAACAAACTTTTCTTGTAGATACAGGGGCGGCCCGATCTGTGATAACCTCTCCTTTCAACCTACAGGTGACCAGTAAAACTATTCCAGCTATGGGGGTAACGGGAAAAGTGTTACATTATCCTCTAACTAAACCCGCCGAAGTTACTATCGGGCCTCTGCATACTAAGCATTCGTTTCTCTTGGCTGCAGCGGCTCCTACTAACTTGCTAGGGAGAGACTTGTTATGTAAAATGGGATGTGTCATATACTGTACTTCTGATGGTGTGTTCTTAGATATGCCGGAGGTCGCACATGAGGTACAGGATATATTGGACACCCCTCAAAGGTTAATGTTACACTCTACTGTTATAGAACAAAGTCCATCTCAAGTAAAGGGGATGTTGCTGGGAATACCAGGTTCCCTATGGACCAGAGATGGACAGGACACTGGACTGATGGCAAACGTAGCCCCTGTCATGGTCAATCTAAAAAGTGGTAGGATAGCTCCAAAAATCCCACAGTATCCATTAAAACCGGAGGTGGAACTAGGGGTATATCCTGTTATTGAGAGGCTGTTACAACAAGGGATTTTAATTCGTACAGCCAGTACAGCAAATAGTCCCATTTTCCCTGTGAGGAAGAGTGGGGGGAGGGGCTATAGATTAGTCCAGGACTTAAGGGGAATTAACAAAGTTGTTGAGAGCCAATTCCCCATAGTGCCGAATCCAGCTGTCATCCTCATGCAGATTCCACCGTCTGCCGGTCATTTTACTGTCATTGATCTATGTTCTGCTTTCTTTTCAGTCCCTCTTCACCCTGACTGCCAATACCTTTTTGCATTCTCCTACAGGGGAGTGCAATACACATGGACCAGACTACCCCAGGGGTTCATTGACAGCCCCAGTATTTTCTCCCAAGCCTTACATGACTGTTTGCAATCCTTCCAACCCCACAATGGGTCTGTTCTAATTCAATATGTGGACGATTTGTTGTTGTGCTCTGATTCTTTTATGTCATGTTTGCATGATACTAAATTGTTGTTGCTTCATCTTTCACAAACAGGGCACAAGGTGGCAAAGGATAAATTACAGCCATGTCAGACTAAGGTCAAATACTTAGGACACTGCCTCACTAAGGGGCTAAGACACCTGACAACCGACAGAATTGAGGCCATACAACACATGACCCTGCCGCAGAGCCAGAAGCAGATTCGTACTTTCTTGGGGATGTGTGGATACTGTAGGTCCTGGATCCCAGGTTTTTCTATTCTGGCATTACCATTGCAGGAGCTAGTCTCTTCCTCAAATCCAGAGCGTTCTTTAACCTTAAAGATAGTCTGACAAGAGCACCTGCATTGGGAATACCTGATTATGAAAAGCCTTTTGAGCTATTTTGTACAGAAGCTGATGGCTGTGCAGCAGGTGTCCTCGCACAGAAACATGGTGACGCTAGCAGACCGGTAGCATACTACAGTGCACAATTAGACAATGTGGCAAGGTAACTCCCAACATGTCTCAGAAGTGTAGCAGCAACGGCCCTTTTAGTAAGTAAGAGCGAAGATGTAGTATTAGGTCATAATTCAACCATCTATACACCCCATGCTGTATCAGCTCTGTTAAATTCAGCCCAAACCAGACATGTTTCTTCAGCTAGATTCACAAAATGGGAACTAGCCCTGATGGCACCCTCAAACATCACCATCAAACGATGTAACACCTTAAATCCAGCTACATACCTTCCGTATGTGTCTCAAGAGACACAAAGGGTGGGAGGTGAGGAGACCCTGGTTGATGATGAGTTAGGCAAGAATACTGACACGCATGACTGTATGGAACACCTGAATCAGACCTTTACTGCAAGGCCCGACATATGTGACACCCCCTTAGAAAAAGTAGATTTTACGTTTTATACAGACGGAAGTTGCCATAGACAGACAGAGACAGGAGAGCTATGTACTGGTTACGCTGTTGTAGACGATCAGGATGTGGTAGAAGCTGAACCCCTTGGTCCACCTCACTCAGCCCAGGTGGCGGAACTAGTAGCACTAAGGAGAGCGTGTGAATTGGCAGAGGGTAAATCAGCCAATATATATACTGACTCTAGGTACGCCTCTGGGGTAGTGCACGATTTTGGGGCCCTTTGGCATCTTAGAAACTTTACGACAGCAGCAGGTACACCAGTAGCACACTCACAACACATAAAAGGACTTCTGACAGCGAAACAGTTACCCAGAACAGTAGCCGTCATAAAGTGCAAAGCCCATACCTTTGAAGAAGACCCAGTGTCATTGGGCAACAACAGGGCAGACGAAGCTGCTAAATGGGCAGCAGGGCAACCTATGACTGTATCGACCGAGACTATGATGGTTTTTCAGACATTAGACACGCAGAAATTAATTGAAATGCAAGATTTGTGTTCCCTGCAGGAGAAGGCGGTCTGGAAGGCGAAGGGATGTGGTCAAGAGTCCTCAGGACTCTGGAGGGATGGACAAGGTAAGCCTGTAACTCCCCGAACATACTATCCAAGCCTGGCTGAAGCAGCACACGGCCTGACTCACCTGGGTAAAGAAGGTATGTGCAAACTGGTGAGAGCATACTGGTGTTCTCCCGGATTTTCCTCTCAAGCTGGTAAGAAAGCAATGTCATGTCTTACTTGTTTGAGGAAAAATGTTGGGAAAACTATTCCAACTGAGCCATCCCACATCCCTCCTACAGACGGACCTTTTCAGGTAATACAAATTGACTATATCCAATTACCACCGTGCAGGAATCTAAAGTATGTGTTAGTGTGTATTGATGTGTTTTCCGGTTGGGTAGAAGCATATCCGGCAGCCACTAATACTGCTGTGTTCACTGCAAAGAAAATTGTACAAGACTTTGTGTGTAGGTTCGGTATCCCTAGAATCATTGAAAGTGATAGGGGTACCCATTTTACTGGTGATATCTTCCAAAATATGTGTAAACTCATGGGAATCAGTAGCAGACTTCACACCCCTTACCGACCACAAGCCAGTGGTAAGGTGGAGAGAGTAAACGGTACTATCAAGAACAAACTAGGTAAGATAATGGCTGAAACTGGGTTGGCATGGCCTGAGGCTTTGCCGTTGGTCCTCCACAGCATTCGAACCACTCCTAGACCTCCTCTTAATCTGTCCCCCTTTGAGATACTGTTCGGACGACAACCTCATTTGATCGTGAGTCCACAAGACGACTTAAAGTGTAATAATGAAGTGACTGTACAATATCTTATAAGAATGAGTAGACAGCTGAAACAACAACAACAAAAACTAAAAATGCTGTCACCTGGTATGCCAGAAACGAACTGTCATGATGTTGAACCTGGAGACTATGTTATGATCCGCAATTTCTTACGTTCAGGTTGTTTAACAGACCGTTGGGAAGGCCCGTACCAAGTGCTGCTGACCAGTACTACATCACTGAAGGTTGCAGAGAGAGACACTTGGGTCCATTCCACCCACTGCAGGAGAGTCCATAATCCGGAGAAAGTGCAAGACAAGACTCAGACCGACGACATAGAGCTGTCACTTGTGAGCCTGTTCCGGGAGACCTAAAGCCTGCAGTTGAGACACCTGAACCAGAGACGTTGCCTCAGAACTATCTTTCCAGCGATGGAGTGGCGGTTTTTGTTTTTGTTTTGTTCCAGGATTTTCCTTGTTTTTACTTTTTCTAGGACATTCTATTTTTGTGAAGGAGGATGGAGGACGGAGGAGAGTTCTGGGAGTGATACGGATGAAATGGAGGCCGAAGAAAAGTTAATAGGATATCCTGAGCAGCCCATTATCAAACTTGGTCCAGGGGTTATGAAAAGGTCTGCTAGCTCAGGAACTCGGAGGCAGTGTGAGGGGCTATTGTCTGATGAGTATTGTATCTGCAAGTTCTGCAACTCCCTAGTTGAAGAGAGATGCATCCAAAGATGCCAGTCCCCCAGTACTCTGAATATAGGCGGGCATCCTTTGGAGGATTATCACTCCCTGGTGGGTAAGGTGCTAAACCAAACCGAGTGTTGGGTGTGCTCTCACGTGCCTCAAGGGCAGCATAACATAGGACTAGTGCCATTACCTCTAAACATATCCAAAGTACTCGAATTAAGGGGTGGGAGGCCCATAGAAGGGAGGTACAATAACACTAGGTCCCCTAGTCTGACGCTTCGACAATACTCCATAGGCAGATCTTTGTTGTGCCTAAACATATCTCATGCAAAGCGCCTGGAGAATTGGGAGGCTGACCTATCAGATCAGACAATGGCTCGCCACACTCATTTTAGAGAGAGACTCACAAGGTCACTACTAGGCAGGAATGTTGATGGAAGTCACAAGTTAGGGCGTATAACCAAACATAAGAAGGTATCCATTGGAAAAATCTCTACAGATAAATGTGAAAATATCATTAATGCCGACACGTGTCTAGAGCAGATGGAGACACTAGGCATGGGTAGTTTTATCAAAACTCTGTGTGATATAATTCATGGGCATACTGTTCCTTATGTTCTCCCTGATGATGTGTATTTTGTTTGTGGAAGGAAAGCTTATTCCTGGGTGACTCCGAGTTCCAAGGGCTTGTGTTTCCTAGCTAAACTGGTTCCTGAAATCATGACTATTACTCATGAAGAAATGGTAGATATTCACAAGACTACATCACCACCATACATACACACACAGTATGAACACCGTGGCAAGAGAAATATGATTCCTGGTGAGGAACCCATAGCTACAAAATTGATTAGTGAAACTGCTGGTTTCCAAGTTATGGTTGCTCTAGATCTCACCAGGACCGCTCGGGGAACATTAAACTTTAAATATATCCAAGACCTAGCTAAATTAATAGATAATATCACCGAGATGTATGATGACACTTTCAGGTATACTGGAAGGGAGCTACAAGCGTACAAAAAGGAGTTGGTGCAACATAGACTGGTACTAAATTATCTCACCTCTATTACTGGTGGGTACTGTGTGACACTGGCCACCCAGTTCGGTGTCAAATGTTGCACGTAGATTACTAATAATACTGATGACCCTAAAGAGGTTATAGACCGGAAGATGGATGAAATTTTGCAGCTGAAATGGGAATTTCGAAAGAGCCATACTTCTTCGTTATATGAGGTCGGGGAAAAGGTGGCGGGTTGGTTCTCATGGTTGAACCCAGCAAAATGGTTCTCCGGTCTGGGGGAGTGGGTACAGGAAATGATTGCGAGTGTAGGTAAGCTCCTTCTCCTTATACTGGGTGTCATCTTAGCAATTGGTTTAGTTGTCAAATGTGTTCCTACTGTGTTGAAGTGTGGAAAACGGTCTCATGGGAGTAACACTGAGAAAGAGACTGAAAGGGTGGTACCAGATACTGAGATCATGGTCTGTGAAGAAGTATTGTATAATCCTGAACTTGAAACGGTGATTGGATGATAGTTTATTACACTATCAAAGGGTGGAACTGTCGAAGTCAGCAAATTGGATAAAGTCATTTCAATTAAAGTCTAGCAAACTTGGTTGTCTTTGTCTGAAAAGATGCGCACGGTACGCTACGACGTACAAGGGCACGCTACGGCGTGAAAGGGCGTACGCATCCACTACACGTGGCAGCAACAGTAATCTGTCTTTTACCATACATTCGCACAAACACGCATACTTATAAAATAGTACACATTAATGGTAGTTGCAACACATAGTCAGTTATGTCGAAATATAGTAGTATTTATATGTTATATCAGAGTTACATGCATGTTAGTGAAATACACGGAATGGGTTAAAGGTATAACATTATGAGTGGTATCATAATGAACCTTATTACATATCCTACTGTTTGGTTCACTCTGCGAGGGAATCGCAGAGTGCATACGCAAGTTATGAATGTTAGGGAATTATGAACTACTTAAGACTAAGGAATCCTGGCGGGAAGAGCAGAGCATACCCCCTGCAGAGATGACCCCCTCCTTTGGATTCCTTAGGATGAACCAGCCAATGATTGACGACCCCTTGGGCATTCCTGAGACCCGGACCAATAGATGCAAGCTATACCATCTTCATTGTATTACTGTATTTGATTGTGTATATAAGCAGCAGCTTGTGATCCAGAGTGCAGACATCTTGTCCCCAGACTTCAGGATTGAATGACTGCACTGGATCCAGAGCGCCTGCGATAAGTAACGGCTGTACTTACTATTACTTCGCTTGAATATATATATATTCTATTATTTGCGAATAAATCTCTGTGCTTCGGATACACAACTCGAGGTTCGACAATCGTTATTGGTTAGCGACAATACGCACATAACACATTGATGGTAAAAAGAGAAAAATTAGCCATTAGTTGGGAGAAAAAAGAAAGTTAGCACATACAATACATCAGATACCATCCTTGTCAGGTGGGCATTGGTCCGGTTTGGCCGTGTCCCCATGTTGAGATGGGAGCAGACCTCTCTCTTCCAGCTGATCGGGAAGCTACAGGAATTCGTCCACCTCCAACTCCTCCATTTCAGAATCCTGAGCTGGCAGCAGCTCCTCTACCATCTCCTCCAGAGCCTCCTCCTGTGAAATGGGGCCCGCGACGAGCTTGACCGCTGGCTTCTTTGAAGAGTCAGAGCCGCCAGCTGGGCTGTCTAGCTCTTTCCTCTTCTTCCTTAGCTTGTTCTCCTTACCTGAAGAAGAGACAGGAGGGGGAAAATTTTCCTGGGAAAGGGAGGGGGCTGCAGTAGTGTGGTAAAGGGTTAGTGCTACTGCAGGGGAGAGAGGAAGGAGGGTTGCGGCGGGGGGATGAGTGAAGGTGGGAAGAGGACAGGAGCGGGTTGGGGTGGCTGGGGGAGTTATGACAGCAGGAAGGGCGGGAGATGCTGTCCCAATGGGAGCAGAGGAGGAAATGAGTGGGGATGAAGGTTGGAAGGGGGGTGGGATGAGAATGAGTGGAAGCTTTCTTACCAACTCGTGGCTGTGGCAGGGGCTTCTGCAGCTTCCTCTGGGCTTGCTTGGGCTGCAAGCTAGCAGCAGGCCCACTTTCCAGCAGTACTTTCCTGGCTGCTGCAGTGTAGGTTCTAGCCCTCTGGGGGCAGTCCCTGTAGATGTGGCTGGCCCGGCCTCAGTGGTTACAGGATGTCTTTCTAGGGCAGTCCTTGGTCTCATGCCCTGCTACTTTGCAGTTCCTGCAGGCTGAAGCTTTGCAGCTTCTCCACATGTGGTCAGCTTCCCCGCACTTCCTGCAGTTCCTCGGCTGATCAGCATAGTGGAGAAGGCCGGCAGAGTCACCCAGAGCAAAGCTTGATGGCAGGTGCTGGAGTCCGTCTGTTGCAGAGTAGTTTTTTTCAGCCGGGCAATGATGGACCACTTGCCTGTCCAGAAACCATTGGCATCCAGGATCTTGGAGGGGTCCTTGATCACGGAGCAGAAGCGGTTCAGGAAGGTAGCGATGTCTTTGCCTGGTGTATGAGGATTCCTCATGGAGACTGTCACTCTTCTTTCTTCTCTCTAGATGGAACAGTTCCCCACAAAGCAAGAGAAAGGAGACTTCGGTCTTCCTCACTTCACCGCCTCCCAGTATCTTTTGCAGATTGCAATGGAGGCGAAGGTGACATAGAAGATACTCCTGATGTAGTTCTGGATGCTGAGGGTTTCAGCCTTCAAGAAGCCTTGATCAAGGACCATCTTCTTACCAAATATCTCAGCCGTCATGTCTGGAATTCTTCCCTCACTTCCCTCAGTTTCAGGACGACAGTCTGCTTATCCGGGGTTCCAGGGTGGGAGTTCTCTGGGAGGCATCCTAGCTGGGTTTCCCTTGTCTAGAAGCGACTGGGGCGGTGGAGGCAGAGAGTCCAGCGTCAGGGAGAGGCTTTGGTGCAGGGGTCATTTCTCCCTTCTTCCTAGGGACAGGAGCAGGGGTGGAGGCAGGAGCTGCAGCAGCTGAAGCCATCTTCCTGGCTCTTCTTCCTGAGGCAGAAAGGCTTGAAAAGTTGGTCTGGAGGGTGATCTTCTTCATGGAAGGTGGAGCTATGCAGATTTTTTTCCCACCGGGTAGAGAAGATCAGGGTCTTCCATTGAGAAGGGGTGCTTCTTCTGCTGGGGTTGATCCCGAAGTCTTCCTAAGCAGAGAAGAGCAGGGCAGGATCTCCAGAAGAGAAGAAGGCTTCTTCAGCAGCAGTTGATCCCAAAGTTTTCTTCCAGCAGGCAGGATCTACCAGAGTTTCTTTCCCTGAAGTCGTTCTTCCTTTTTCTGGCCAGCGTAAGAATCAAGGTGCAGCACAGTCTTAAACAGTTTGAACCCTCACCAGTGTTAGATCATGTTACTGAACGAGACATGAATCAGCATTACGACCACCGGATGTTGGGCCTAATAAGGATAGGTACTACACAAGTGCAGCACAGTCTTAAGCAGTTTGAACCCTCACCAGTGTTAGATCATGCTATCGAACAAGCCATGAATCAGCATTACGACCACCGGGTTTTAGGCCTGATAAGAACAGATACTACAATTGATCTTAGCCAAAAGGCCGAGAAGTGATGTAAGAGTGCTATGTCCCACTTAGAGCGTTTAAGGTGTGAGACTACTCTTTTTCTTTTAACTGGTGTGTTTAGACCACCTACATTTCAAGAAAATATAGTAAATTGGAGTGAGGGCAAACAGTATGAGATGGCATGGCTAACCTACCCCAGTTGATGGATGTTCTGCAGTATGATCAAATTGCAAGATCATGGAGTCCCATGTGTCCCAGCTATCAAGTGAGGACTTCCATGAAGATAAATTGGGGTGGCTCCCAAAAAAATGCGCTTAAAGACGTTGTAACTGTAAGACATATCGAGTTAAGTTAAGAGATACAAGAATAAGTAAACATGCTTAACAGCCTTTTCTAAATTTTAAAAAAACAAAAAACAAAGGAGTAACCTAGATTGGATACCTGGTTTCTCTCGAGAAAAAAAAGTAACTATTAACATCTTAACATCTAAACTAATAATTGTAAACACCTTGGGCCTGATTCATTAAGGAACTTAAGTAAGAAAACTTACTCAAATTCTCGACTAAGTTTTCTGGACAAAACAATTTTGCAATGCAAGGGGTGTAAATTAGTTTGGATCAGGCTAGGGGCAGTGCTCTTGTTATGGATAGGGACAGCGACATGCCTGTGTCTTCCAGCAGCAGTGCATTGTTCAGGAGCTGGGAGACACAGACAGCCGGCGTGGCCCCTGGGTCCTCTGCTGGCCAGGTGATTGGGAATCGTTCTTCCCCATATCAAGGATTAGGCCCAGTCATTTTGGATGCTCCCTTTAACTTTTCCTGGGTTAGTAGGTTAAACCCCCCTGTGAGGGGGAGCAGTTCCATTAGGGGGTTAACCCCCACAGATTTCCGCTCCAACTTTCACATTCCACATTTAGTCCATATGGGTCCCTCAGAGTTTAGGTCTATTTCTGTGGGGGTATTACCAGGGGGCAGTCTCCTCACGCAGTTCCCCCCAGTCAGGTTGCAGCACACATCATAGGTAATTCTCCGCTGCTTTTCTCCCAGAATTCGGATACCTAGTTTCAGATCCCCTCCTCTGCTCAGTCAGACGTTGGTGGGGATGCTTTTGGGGTGAATAATTTGGGTTCTGCTTAGTCAGTCCTGTCTACACCCTCAGCGCCAGTGGGGCACCCGTCCTTATATTCCTATCCTCCACCCCGGATTTCGGGTAGGGCTTTCCCAGAGGACTTAACAGCAAGCCCTCTTTTGCCATGGAATCTTCCTTATCTCTCATTAGATTACAGTCCTAGGCCGCAGGCCTTGACATTAGATGGCCCAACTTACCCCACTCTCTCAGGGCGCCATGCACATCAGTACCTGGTACCATCGCGCATCGAGCTCCGTACCACGGGGGAGGGTCAAGTTAACGCCACTCTGCCCAGAACAATAGGCGTCACTTCTAACCTCCCCGGGGTTTTTACCACAATTCCAGGCTCAGGCGGAAGAGCAGTCAGCTAGAGCACGTGCCCCCCACCCCCTACCAACGAGCCAGGTAGTTACAACAAATTATAACATGTCTCTGTCTTCAGCAACTCAGGTGGTCATGGAAGAGCAGAAAGAACAACGGAACAAGGTTTGTCCACAGCAGATCCTCAAGCAACATCGGGCGCTGCAGGACCGCAACCGTCTGCAAAAGGAGAGGACCCTCCAGCAAAGGCATTCAGATGGTGGACACGCAGAACCTTCTACTTCCGAAGGGGCTTCAGAACGACAGGCAGCAGCAACAGCTAGCGGTGAGTCTGGTTATGTTTATGTTACACATGAACGTACACCTAGTCCTCCTGTGTTTACTACTAGTGAGGATTCTTCTTCATCGTCTGGCAAGGGTCCCCATAAACTCATAAAAAATTTAAACACACATTTCGGCCATAATAAGTCACATGTAGATAAGCGGCCTATTTCAGCCAAATCATCAGCATCCACAGGTCCTATGGTCCGGTGCAAGAACACTGCTTTGTTGTCGAGTTTACGGCCTAGCGTTAGGGATAAGATTAAAAATGGCTTCTTCGTAAATATGTTTGAATTAACGGTTTCGGCTGAAAAGGATTTAGATGCAGCATGTGCTAAAGGGAACATAGAGGAATCCTATAAAAAGTTCCCAAATTGTATCACAGGGAATTGCGCCTTTGCGGCGTATTACCTAGAAACTAGGCCTGAGGCTAGTGTAGAGGTTTGGAAATATCTACACCTCATAAATGAGATGTACATTTGCGATCGTCCAGGTACTTGGTGCAAATATGACGAAGTTTTGCGAAAAAGTCAGTGGCCAGGTAGACATGCCCTTAGGCTTTAGAGACGTGGAGATCTGGATAAAACTCAACCGGGTGAGCCTCAGTTTAGGTCAAGGGGGATAGTGAATCGGTTTCAGCAAGGGGGAGACGAAGTGCTCCCCAAGTCCCCAAAAATAGATGTTTTGTGTTCAACAATGAGTCTTGTTGGAGGGGTGAATCCTGTAAATATAGGCACATATACACCAATTGCCGCGGGTCACACCCAGCCAAAGAGTGTCCGAGGAGTGTCCACGTTCTCGGCAGAGGCCGCCCATCAACCTCATGGTATTAGAGAAATGGCTCAGTCTTTATCTGCATGAGGATCAGGGCCTCCTTTCTCCATCACTGAGCCTCTGAGAGCATGATAGGTCCTTTTCACTCACCGCCCATTCCAGATTTAGATATTTCCCCAGTGGGTGTAGTCCCTAAGAAAGTCCCGGGTAAATTCCGCTTGATTCAACACGTGTCCCACCCAATAAGAGGTTCAGTAAATGTTGCCATAGATCAGGTCATAAGCTCGGTGGTATATCGGTCCTTTGAGATAGCCCTGGCGCTGATTAGGCATTTCGGCTTAGGGGCTCTTATGGCCAAACTGGATATTGAGTCAGCCTGCCGCTTACTCCCTCTGCACCCAGATTCATTTAAGTTCATGGGCTTCAATATCAAAGACAAATATTACATCGATCAATGTCTCCCCATTGGGTGCTCCATATCTTGCATATTTTTCGAGTCCTTTAGCTCTTTCCTACATTGGACTATTCAGGCAGGGACAGGTCACTAGGGAACAGCGCATTATCCAGACGATTTCCTATTTTATGGAGTCGTCCAATTCTACTCTATGCTTTTTCTGTAATGGGGGTCCCTGTAGCTCAGGACAAGACAGAGGGCCCAACGTGCTTATCTTTTCTAGGGATAGAAATTGATACAGTGGAAGGTTACCAACAGACAAGATAACGAAATTGGAGAGTTTAATATCCAGTACCCTGGCCTCTCCCTCTAACACCTTACGGGAAATCCAAACTTTGTTGTGGTCTTTTAATTTTGCTTGTAGAGTGATCCCTATGGTAGAATTTTTTGTAGAAAGGTCCAGTTAGCCACGACAGGTAAGAGTAGACCACATTCCCGAAATACATTAAATGAAGATATTAAGACAGATTTGAATATTTGGGGCACTTTTCTAAGGAAGTTCAACGTGTCTAGAATTTGCCCCTCCCAGACTGTATCTACTAGGGCTTTAAATTTATATACGGACACAGCAGAGTCTAAAGAGTTTGGGGCTTATTTCCAGGGCGAATGGTATCCATCCCCTTGGCCGCAAGCGTGCAGTGATAATGACCTGGTCTGAAACCTACTGGTTTTAGAATTATTTTCCATCATAGTGTCTTTGGAGTTATGGGCCCCCCAGCTGAGCGGGCGCAATGTGTCCTTTTGGTGCAACAATTTGGGTGTGGTTCAGGCAATCAATCGCCAGAGTGCATCTTCCAGGCCAGCAGTATATCTATTGTGCGTCCTGGTGATTCGTTGCCTTGACTTCGACATACATTTTCGTGCCAAACATGTCCCTGGAATAGATAATGGCATAGCAGACTCCCTGTCCCGTTTCCATTGGATTCGTTTAAGAGCTCTAGTCCCACATGCCAAGCCCATCGGTATATCATGTCCATCTTATGTTTGGCAGATGGTCGAGCCGGCATAAGGTTCCTGGCTGAAGCTTCTCTAGTTCCGTCCACTTGGAAGTCCTATCCGTTGGCATGGCAGCGTTGGGAAAATTGTCTGTTATCTCGTAGCAACAGTCCCACAGGGACCCATCATGGTATTGCTGATTTCATGTGGGTGTGTTACCAGGAAGGTTTTTGTAAAGCAGCCATTACATCAACCTTGGCTGGTATATCTTTTATGGCAAAAATGCAAGGGCTGCCAGATCCCTCAAAGTCGTTCCTTATTACCAAAGCATTAAAAGGTTGGGCCAAGCTCCGCCCCATTCCTCGGGATAATAGGAGGCCCATAGATCTGTCTTTGCTATCCCGTATCATTTCAGCTTTGACTCAGGTTTCTGCACACTCTTACGAAGTCACCCTTTTTTAGCACGGCTTTCTCTATGGCCTTCCACGGTGCCCTTAGAGTTAGCGAGTTGGTGGCACAATCAAAAAATATGATAGGGTCGGGGCATGGCCTAACACCCATCGAGGTCGGATGCACTGCTCTTGAGCTCCTGGCAGATAGCAGTGAATTTGCTATATATAGTTGGCACTTCTTTAGCTACCTGAGGGTTTGCATCTGCAGGTATTGCAGGGGGGGGTCACTATCCACCTGACTGTCAGCCTCAATATTGCCTCCAGCACTGAATCGGCGTGAATCCTGGGCCTAACCACATGTGAGCACTGCGGGGATACCTTCCATTTCACCAGCACTCTCGGTACAGCTCCCTCAGGGGTACTGCACCCGGTTCCTCTCCCTGCAGCTCACTGGCTGCTTACCTGTTCCGGCTGGGGGTTCCTGTCTCCACCTTATCGCAGCTGACAGCTCTCCAGCGGTAAGACCTGTGGATGTTCCCTGAGTGGCGGCGTCCTCTGTGAATCCTCCATCTGTTCGCCCTCACTAGCATCTTGCCTCCCTTCGCAAGGCTCTCTCCTGGATTACCCGCAGCAAAATCGCACCGACTGACTGGAAGTACAGGGCGCCATAACCGGCTTCACTTCCGGTTGCCTGGTCTGTATACGGCTCCTGTCACGCTGCTCTGTGCTCCTTCTGCCTCCACCTGTCATCAGCGATGCTGTGGCTGGGGAAGACCCACAGCATCTCTCCCTCTTCTGACACTGTTGGGGTGGCCATGAGGCATCCATTCTTCTGGATATTGCTAAACGCTACTGGGCATGCCCACACCAGACCTTGTTTCATCTGAGGGTCACTGCTGCCACCAGGTGTCTATTATTCATCATTACATCCTGTGCTCACTATCCAAGTGCAGTTTCTACACCATCCCTTTGCACTAGGTGTCAAACGTGCTGCTTGCCTATTCCAGATCTGAGGTATACCTGTATAAACACACCTGCTCTGCTACGCTGCTCCATCTATGTTTGGCTCTGGCCTGTTGTTACATTACTTCCCATAGCAACGATAAGGAGTGTACGGACATTGGAAGCTGCTGTGTGTTGATGTGACCTTGCTTTTTGTAAGACAGGACCTCTAAGACCTGTTGCTTAAATAGTTAACCTCCACTCTCAATTGACCAGTGGGTCCACTCTTATCTACACCACCTTACAAGCAAATAATTGCCTCTGCAGAGATCTCCGCTACAACTCCACAAACGGTGTGTCACCTGGGCAGCTCTGGTTACGTGGCTCTCTGCTGGACCACTGGATATCTCGATTGGGGCGGGTTCCCTTTTGGAAGCATCCAATATAAACCTGTAAAGAAGTATGACTAACTACCCTCTCTGGGCCTACACTTTTACCTTGTATCCCCACATGCTATAGCCTACCTGTGCATCCGCTATTGGGTTTGTCTATTTGTTTGGTGAACACAGTATTCAACCTGGCTCCTCCACCTCCTGTTGAGAACATGCCAACTAAAAAGATTAAGCCTAATAAATCAGCACCTCCAGTAAACTTTTTCAGTGCAAGCTCCACCTCTACCTCTTCTACTATGCCCCAGTCCCATAAGACAGCAAAGCCGGTAAGGCAATCATCGCAGGCCTCTCCTCCCAGGTCTCAGCAGGAGCTCACTGACTCTCCAGGGGACACCCAGTCTCTTGAAATAGATGGTCCTGTCACTCTATGGTCTATTTAATTCCTATTAACGGTCCTCAAAGCGGACATCACCTCCTGAATTCAGGACGACAATTAAAGAAATCAGATCAGGGGCTGCAGGACGGACAAGATTGCCCTTTATGCAGATAATATGCTGCTTTCTTTTGTCATACCCCGATAAATCGTTGCCAATCTTACTCCGTGTGGTCTCGGTGT
The DNA here is from genome assembly GCF_038048845.1 of Mixophyes fleayi. NCBI lineage: Eukaryota > Metazoa > Chordata > Amphibia > Anura > Limnodynastidae > Mixophyes > Mixophyes fleayi. The sequence continues at coordinate 113,022,006 of NC_134406.1, read as the reverse complement.
TCGGCAGGTACTTGGGGCTCTTGATTAATTGGGATAAATCCAGTGTAACTCCGACTAAGGGTGCTTGCCCTACGGGTCAAGTTTTGCAGACTTCTCTTAAATGGATCCCGGTATTTAAATATCTTGGTATCTGGATTTCTAGTGATATGGGTCAATATATCCAGCGTAATGTCCAGCCTCAGATTGATTTTCTTAGGAGCCGGATTGGGGTATGGAAGCAGCTGCCACTGTCGGTCACAGGTAGAATTAACCTGGTCAAAATAATAATCCAACCAAAGTTTTTGTATGTTTTGCAGCAGTCACCGGTATATATCCCTCATAGCACATTTTGCTACATTGAACGTCTCATGGCTTCTTTGGTGTGGGCAGGCAGGAGAGCAAGAGTTAGGCTTACTACTTTATACTGTTCTCGAGGGTCGGGGGGTTTGGCTTTGCCGAATCTATGGCTTTATTATTTTGCCTCCCAGTTGACGCATATTGAGGTATGGTTCCGGTCGTGGTTGAGTGTAGATTTGCATGATTTTTTAGTCTCTGAGACAGGATCTAATCATACACGTGTGCAGTTTCCTTTGGCTGGAAGAAAGGTTGGGAGGGCCCCCCCTTGTTAATACAGGCCATGAAGGTTTGGCGATTGTCAGGCCAGATTGTGGGTGGATTGGAGCTAGATCCGTGCACTCCACTCTGGGATAATTTGGATTTTGGAGAAATGATTAGGATGGAGGGAGCTGGAGCTCGGCGAATCTATAATATAATACATATTGGGCAACTGTATGAAACCGGGATATTATATTCATTTGAGCAACTTCAGAGATTATATGAGCTACCTAGGGGTTACTTTTATAGATACTTGCAGTTAAGACATGCTCTGGCCTCGCAGTTTTGGGGAGCTGCCCCAAGCTTTAGTGCAGATTCCTTAAGGGTGCAACTGTCAAGGTTGGGCCAAATTTCTTTTTTGTATTCAATATTGGTGGAAAGATCTGGTGAAGGGGGCTTGCCGGAGCTGCGATGCAGGTGGGAGGGTGATCTGGGGTGACTTAGTGACAAGGCATGGGATATGGTGTTGTGTAGCCCGAAAGAGGTCACTGCATCAGTCAGATTTCGCCAGGTCCAGTTTTTTCTGTTACACAGAGCGTATCTCACCCCTCTTCGGCTTTCTAAGTTTAGTGGGGATCAGAGGGTGCTGTGTCCCAAGTGTAGGAGTGAGAAAGGGGATTTTTGGCATATGCTCTGGGAGTGTCCGCTGGTTTCATCCTTTTGGGGAGAGGTGGAGGATTGTATTAAAAGATTGGAGGTGGGAGTGGTGGCCTTGACTCCAAAACTCTGTATATTCGGTTTGGGCTTGAACAAAAAAACCTGTAGACTTATTAGACTGCTTATCAACACGTTACTTATGTTGGCAAAGGTGGTGATAGCTAGGAAATGGATGGCACCTAAAGGCCCGACTTAAGTAGCTGGATTGACCTTGTTAACGATACAGTCGGCCATGAAAGGTTCATGTACACCAGCAGGAACCTATTGGATAAGTATGAAAGAATATGGTACAGGTGGAGGATATCCCCATATGTTACGGAAGGGTTGAGGAAGGTGGAGCTCTCCTAATGAGTGCTCGGGGCAGACATCCGGCCGCCTATTGTTGAGTCATTAAGGTCAACGATTATATTCTGTATTATCAAAACTGTATTATTATTTCATTGCATCTTGAATTTGTGGAAGATGTGCATACCTTGGCTTGAATATCTGAATGTCAATGTTTTTTCTTTTGTGATCCTATTGTGTATGATAACTTGATAATACCTGTAACACTGTGTGGGTTATAATTGGGGATTAAGCCTAATGTTATGGGCTTTTTTGTTGTTTAGAATGTAAGAAAAAAAAAATGCAATAAAATTTTACCTGATTTAAAAAAAAAAGAAAAAGAAATCAGATCAGAGGTGGCAAGCCTTGGCGCTAGAACAGTGTCAGGCCCCCTGCTGTCCCTCTGTTGTGTGGGGACGACCGCCTGATAGAGTCGGCTGGGGGCGTCCTCTCGGGCGCGCTCTAGGTAAGGACTTTCCTCAATTATCCTATAAAGCAACTCTTTGCCATTTACATTTATTCAGAGGGGGTGCATTTCCAACTTAATAGGAGCATATTATATGGTGACAAAGATAACATATTGGCGAAAGAAGATAAAACATATTGTGATAGTACAATAAAAATAGACCTTGACTTACCAGACAGTATAGTCATGGCCAAAAGTTTTGAGAATGACACAAGTATTGGTTTTCACAAAGTTTGCTGCTTCAGTGTTTTTAGACCTTTTTGTCAGATGTTGCTACGGTATACTGAAGTAAAATTACAAGCATTTCATAAGTGTCAAAGGCTTCTATTGAAAATTAAATCAAGTTTATGCAACTAGTCAATATTTGCAGTTATTAACCCTTCTTTTTGAAGACCTCTGCAATTCACCCTGGCATGCTCTCAATCAACTTCTGGGCCACATACTGACTGATGCCGCCCATTCTTGCCTAATCAATGCTTGGAGTTTGTCAGAATTTGTGGGTTTTAGTTTGTCCACCCGCCTCTTGAGGATTGAACACAAGTTCTCAATGGGATTAAGGTCTGGTGAGTTGTCTGGCCATGGACCCAAAATGTCGATGTTTTGATCCCAGAGCCAATTAGTTATCACTTTTGACTTATGGCAAGGTGCTCCATCATGCTGGAAAGGCATTGTTCATCACCAAACTGTTCTTGGATGGTTGGGAGAAGTTGCTCTTGGAGGATGTTTTGGTACCATTCTTTATTTATGGCTCTGTTCTTAGGCAAAATTGTGAGTGAACACACTCCCGTGGCTGAGAAGCAACCCCATACGAGTGACCTCAGGATGCTTTACTGTTGGCATGACACAGAACTGATGGTAGCGCTCACCTTTCCTTCTCCGGACAAGTGTTTTTCGAGATGCCCCAAACAATCTGAAAGGAGATTTATCAGAGAAAATGACTTTACCCCAGTCCTCAGAAGTCCAATCCCTGTACATTTTGCAGAATATCAGTCTGTCCCTGATGTTTTTCCTGGGCAGAAGTGGCTTTTTCTGGCCTTCTTGACACCAGCCCATCCTCCAAAAGTTTTCACCTCACTGTGCGTGCAGATGCACTCACACCTGCCTGCTGCCATTCCTGAGCAAGCTCTACACTGGTGCCCCGATCCCGCTGCTGAATCAAGTTTAGGAGACGGTCCTGGCGATTGCTGGACGCTCTTGGGCGCCCTGAACCCGTCTTCACAACTATTGAGCCTCTCTTCTTGAAGTTCTTGATGATCCGATAAATGGATGATTTTACCAGCAGCAAAATCCTTGTCTGTAAAGCCCTTTATGTGCAAAGCAATGATGACTGCACATTTTTGCTTGCAGGTGTGACAGACCCGGGCCTTATATTGAGAATATCGTGCCAACCCGGTCTGTCCTCAGTGGGCCAATTGAACAACCATGGCCCACTCTGTTATTAAATGCCGCCCGGTGGCCAGATCTGTTATTACTGTGGTGTCCAGAGAGGGAGGGGAGAGGCAGCTCACAGGAAGTGTGAATCAGCTGTGGACCCTGTGACATCAAAAAGTAGTGGAACGGGTTAAAAAAAGGAGGGTCAGGACCTTATCTAAAATCAGTAGGGGGTCTCTCCCTGTTTGCTAACTATTGTTCTAGCAAGTCTGCAACACAGTCTGAATGGCACCATCACAGCAAGGGGTGACCACTGATGTCATGCACTATTTCCACCCCGGTTACCACCCAAACTCTTCACACCACCAATCACAAGAGGACAGTGAGTGGGGGGGGGTGGTGAGAAAGGACCAAAAAGGAGCTGTCTGGGGGATGGGGGGTGTTGTTGGAGAATCTGGAGACAGCAAGGACCTGTTAGAGAGTAACCGTATTCTCGCAGGGCCTTAAAGGAATGCTTGAGGCAGGAGCTTCTTGACAGAGATCGGACAGTGTACCTCTAGGACTGATTCTGTTACCACTCCATCGGGAGACACTCGCAGATTCTGGGGAATTGGTGAGCCTACATCCGTAGGGAGACTGATACCCAGGGTCCCACCAAGCTGGTGGAGAGTTGGCCGAGCGGCTGGGATCAGCAAGATACACAGACCCACCTTAAGGATCAGAAACCCTGGCCCACTTGGATTGTCAGCTGTGGATTTTATTACCAGGAGTTTGGGCCTGCTAGGACTCTGTGCTTGGAGGTAACCTGCTGGGGATTTTGTTGGGGAGTTTTACTTGCACTGGTGATTTTCTGACACTTGATATATTTGGCGGGGGGAACAAGTTTCTCCTTGGGGAGCACTGTTGTATTTTACTAAGTGTGTGCACTTTGTTTAATAAAAGGGATTATTATTTCTTTCCTGTCTCCTTACCTGTGTGACCTGTGAACCTAGAGGACCGGGTATCTAGAGAGCTTTGGTAATAACCCCGGTGTCCTCACAATTTTGGTGGAAGCAGTGGGGTCACACAGTCCCAACGTTTGGGTAGAGCGCAGGGACTCGTATCCAGATACGGTCAGGCTCTGTAAGGACACAAGGCAACAGTCTGTCAGCACCAGTGTTAGTAAAAAAAAAAAAAAAACCCTAGCTAGGAAGTCAGCAGGAATGGCCACAGAAGCAGAGCAGATCAGCTTAAAAGCCACAGAGAGATTCTATATGAAAGCAAGGAAACAACACTTGCAGGGGTTCTGCAGAACCAAAGGGGTGGACTTTGATGACACAGACGTGCGTGAAGTTCTGGTGGCCAAACTAATGGAATGGGAAAAGGCCCACCCTGAGGAGATGGAAGAGTCAGAGGTGGAAGAGGAGGAGGCCAAAGACCAGCCACAGAGACCCCCTAGTGGGACACAACCCAGACCACCGTCCGGCACTCCAGCAGTGCTGCAAGATTGGCTGACAGCACTGGGGGAAAGGGCAACCCTGCATGAAAGGGCAGCCGTACTCCAAGCAATGTTGGGGGTAGCATATGAGGTACCCCAGATTCAGAGAGTAGAAGGTCGGGGAGAGGCCCGGTTGAGACCTCAGCTGGGATATAGTGGAGTCCCAATTTTTAAAGAGGCAGACACAGACATTGATACCCATCTCCAGGTTTTTGAAAACTTGATGGGAGTCCATGGGATTGAGGAGGAAGAGTGGTCCAAATATCTGGGACCCAGCCTGACTGGGAGAGCGCTGGAAGCTTACCAGGCTCTAAGCCCTCACGAATGTGGGGATTATGGTACAGTGAAAAAGGCACTGATGGTAAAATTCCAGTTAAATGCAGAGACCTACAGATACAAGTTCAGGACTTTGAATAAAGGAGGGTCACAGTCGCACCAGGAATTTGCCAGCCAGCTACAGAGGGCCTGCGAGAAATGGATGGAAGGGAAAGGGGCCCGCTCCGCTAAGCAAATTAAAGAGCTCATTATGCTGGAGCAGCTGACTCTAAAAATGGCCCCAGAGATCCGGGAATGGCTGGCGGACAGAAAACCTGAGACCCTGGAGGAGGCAGCAGGGCTAGCTGATGAGTATGTGGTGAGTCGACCAAGATGGAGAGCCCCTAGTATGCCTAGTCAAGCAGCTGCAGGGAGGGGGAGCCGAACAATTCCAGCAGGTCTAGTGACACCGGGAGCCCCCTTTATTAGAGAGAACTCTGCCCGGAATCCAAGAGATGAACCAGCCCGATCCAGACCCTGGGACCTGAATCCAAAGAGGTGCTTTCGGTGCAACCAGGTGGGGCACTTCCAGAGAGATTGCCCCCGTACCAGAAGTCCGATCCCAGGAGCCAGAGCTGCACCAGTGGCCGCTGTACAGTATGCCACAGGAGATTTTGAAATCGGCATTGAGGCCGAGCCACCCTGTCCTGATGTGCCAGAGGCAAGGGACGGAGTGTATGTGGTGAACCTGATTTTGGGGAAGGGGAGGCAGAGCCCTAGGAATATGCAGGGTCATCTACAGGACGTGTGGGTGGGGGACTGCAAGGTCCAGGGGTTGAGAGACTCAGGAGCATCCCTGACCCTGGTGGAGCCTGATATAATTAAAAGATCCCAAGTTATGGAGGGACAGCAGGTCCGGATTTCCACGGTGGGGGGCCATCTTGCAGATATTCAGGTGGCCCGGGTACATTTGGATTGGGGGGCGGGATTTGGAATGGTGGAGGTGGGCATTCTGGATGGACTACCAGCAAAAGTGATTTTGGGGAATGATTTGGGCCAGGGATTGGTCACTCACTTTGTGCAAGCTGTGACCCGCAGCCAGAGCCGAGCACAAGCCACAGCAGCACAAGAAGCCGCAACGCCAAGGAGACCACCAAGATTAACCCCGGCAACCAGAACCAAGGAGCCAGAGGCAGCACCGTTGGTGAGTAACCCAGAAATATCTGATGTTGTACCAGAAATTGATTTGGGGGAGGAGGACAGAAGGGAATTTAGGAAGGCCCAACAGACTGACCCATCCCTAGCCAAACTGAGGAGTGCAGCAGACGCTGGGGGAGGGGAAGTGGCAGGCAGTAAAGTAGTGTGGGACAAAGGACTGTTATATAGGGTAGTCACCCCCACCCTAGATCAAGACCCAGGGACAGAAGTGAAGCAGTTGGTAGTACCATGGGCTTACCGGACCCATTTATTAGCGCTGGCCCATGACATTCCAGCAGCGGGGCACTTTGGGACCAGAAAAACGTTGGCCCGGTTGTTGCAGACTTTTTTCTGGCCTCAAGTCACCCAGGATGTGAAACGTTACAAAGCCTCCTGTGACACCTGTCAGAGAATAGGGAGAGCCCCTAAGAAAGTTCCACTACAATCCCTGCCTATAATTGAGGAGCCCTTTGCCCGGGTGGCTATAGATATCGTAGGTCCATTAGCCATCCCCAGTTACACCGGAAAAAGATTCATCCTCACCCTGGTGGACTTTGCCACCAGATACCCAGAGGCAGTAGCCCTGTCGTCCATAGACGCAGAGCATGTGGCCCAGGCTCTGGTGGACATTTTCAGCCGGGTAGGATATCCCAGGGAAGTGGTTACTGACCAGGGGACCCAATTCCAAGGGGACCTAGTCCAGACCCTATGGGAAAAGTGGGGCATTAAGCCCCTACGAACCACCCCGTACCATCCCCAGACCAATGGGTTATGTGAGCGTTTCAATGGAACGCTGAAACACCTCCTGAAGGCATATGTACAGTCTGAAGGGAGAGACTGGGACAGGGCCCTGCAGCAGCTCCTGTTTGCATACAGGGAAGTACCCCAGGAGTCCACCGGATACTCTCCTTTCGAACTTCTGTATGGCCGGAGGGTACGAGGCCCCCTAGACCTGGTTAGAGAGAGCTGGGAAGGAACATTCCAGGCCAATGAGCAGCCTATCCTTAAATATGTAGAGAAGATGAGGGAGAGGATGAAGAGAGTAGCGCAGCTGGCGCAAGGCCATTTAAAAGGAGCCCAGGCAAGACAAAAAGAGTGGTACGATGCCCACGCTCAGGATAGGAAGCTGAACGCAGGACAGAAGGTGATGGTGCTAATCCCAATGAGACGGAATAAACTTCAAGCCACCTGGGATGGCCCATACAAAGTGGTGAGGCAGGTAGGGCCGGTTAACTATGTAGTAGCGCTGGATGATGAGGAAACCTGGCTGAAAACCTTCCACATCAATCGACTAAAAGGTTATGTGGAACGGCAAGTGGCAGCAATGGTGGTGTGTTGTCCCCCCATGGGTCCCACAGAGGTAGACCCCCTACTGGAGATGATAGGGGAGGTGAGAGAGGAAAAGGGGGTGGAGACAGTGACAGTGGGGACGCAGCTAGGAGAGGGACAGAGGCAGGAAATGAGGGAGGTACTGGAGAAGGAGCAGGCCCAATTTACCTGTAAGCCCGGTCGTACCCACCTAGCCACCCACCATGTAGACACGGGGGAGGAGAAGCCCATAAGGCAGGTAGCATACCGCATGACCCCCGCTGTACTGGCCCAAGTACGGAAGGAGATAGAGGAAATGCTGGCCTTAGGAGTAATTAAGAAGTCAAATAGTCCATGGGCTGCAGGGGTGGTATTGGTCCCGAAGAAGGATGGGACCACCCGCTTCTGCGTGGACTACCGTAAACTAAATGAGGTCACCACCACTGATGCTTATCCCATGGCCCGAATAGATGAGCTACTAGACAGGCTAGGGGCAGCCAAGTTTGTGTCAACTTTGGATCTGAGTAAGGGCTATTGGCAAATTCCCCTCACCCCCGAGGCTCAGGAGCGGTCAGCCTTTATAACCCCACTGGGATTGTTTGAATGTACGACAATGCCGTTTGGGATGAAAAATGCTCCAGCCACATTCCAACGGATGGTTGATGACCTGTTGGGGGGGTGTCAGGAATTTGCCCAGGCTTACTTAGATGACATTGCCATCTTCAGCCAGACGTGGGAGGATCACTTAGTGCAGGTGTCAGAGGTCCTGAGGAGAATCAGGCAGGCAGGGTTGACCATTCGCCCAGACAAATGCTTCATGGGCATGGCAGAAGTGCAATACTTGGGGCACCGTGTTGGTGGGGGAATCATACGACCTGAACCGGCAAAAGTAGAAGCCATTGTTCAGTGGCCCCGACCCACCAACCAAAAGCAAGTACGAGCGTTCCTCGGGATCGCAGGGTACTACAGAAAATTTGTGCCGCAGTATAGCACTGTTGCCAGGCCCCTGACTGACTTGACAAAGAAAAAATACTCTAGACGTATAGAATGGACCCCAGAGTGCAAGGGAGCCTTTGACGCTGTGAAGGCAGCATTGACCCAGTCCCCAGTGTTAGCAGCCCCAGACTTCAAGAAACGATTTCTGGTACAGACAGATGCTTCAGGGTGTGGACTCGGTGCTGTGCTCAGCCAAGTGGGGGAGGATGGGCATGAGCACCCAGTAGTTTATTTATCCCGAAAGCTGGTGGATAGAGAGGTAGCCTATGCCACCATTGAAAAAGAATGCCTGGCCATAGTGTGGGCCCTAAAGAAATTACAACCCTACATTTATGGGCAAGAGTTCACAGTAATTACAGACCACAACCCCCTTTACTGGTTACAAAGATCTGCTGGGGAAAATGGGAGGTTATTACGGTGGAGTTTAGCATTACAAGGTTATAACTTTACTATCTCGCACAAAAAGGGAAAAGACCACTCAAATGCGGACGGACTCTCCAGAAGAGAGGAGGAGAACCCTTCATTAAGGAACCCACCGTGCCAAGGAGAACATCTGGAGCCCGACCACCAGACTCCAACTGTCCCCTTGATTTAATAAGGGGGAGGTATGTGACAGACCCGGGCCTTATATTGAGAATATCGTGCCAACCCGGTCTGTCCTCAGTGGGCCAATTGAACAACCATGGCCCACTCTGTTATTAAATGCCGCCCGGTGGCCAGATCTGTTATTACTGTGGTGTCCAGAGAGGGAGGGGAGAGGCAGCTCACAGGAAGTGTGAATCAGCTGTGGACCCTGTGACATCAAAAAGTAGTGGAACGGGTTAAAAAAAGGAGGGTCAGGACCTTATCTAAAATCAGTAGGGGGTCTCTCCCTGTTTGCTAACTATTGTTCTAGCAAGTCTGCAACACAGTCTGAATGGCACCATCACAGCAAGGGGTGACCACTGATGTCATGCACTATTTCCACCCCGGTTACCACCCAAACTCTTCACACCACCAATCACAAGAGGACAGTGAGTGGGGGGGGGTGGTGAGAAGGGACCAAAAAGGAGCTGTCTGGGGGATGGGGGGTGTTGTTGGAGAATCTGGAGACAGCAAGGACCTGTTAGAGAGTAACCGTATTCTCGCAGGGCCTTAAAGGAATGCTTGAGGCAGGAGCTTCTTGACAGAGATCGGACAGTGTACCTCTAGGACTGATTCTGTTACCACTCCATCGGGAGACACTCGCAGATTCTGGGGAATTGGTGAGCCTACATCCATAGGGAGACTGATACCCAGGGTCCCACCAAGCTGGTGGAGAGTTGGCCGAGCGGCTGGGATCAGCAAGATACACAGACCCACCTTAAGGATCAGAAACCCTGGCCCACTTGGATTGTCAGCTGTGGATTTTATTACCAGGAGTTTGGGCCTGCTAGGACTCTGTGCTTGGAGGTAACCTGCTGGGGATTTTGTTGGGGAGTTTTACTTGCACTGGTGATTTTCTGACACTTGATATATTTGGCGGGGGGAACAAGTTTCTCCTTGGGGAGCACTGTTGTATTTTACTAAGTGTGTGCACTTTGTTTAATAAAAGGGATTATTATTTCTTTCCTGTCTCCTTACCTGTGTGACCTGTGAACCTAGAGGACCGGGTATCTAGAGAGCTTTGGTAATAACCCCGGTGTCCTCACAGCAGGTAACCATGGTTAACAGAGAAATAACAATGATTTCAAGCACCATCCTCCTTGTAAAGCTTCCAGTCTGAAATGCAGTGGAAATGTTGTTTTTGGGAAAAAGTTCATTGTCATGGCAAAGAAGGACTTTGAAATTAATTGCAATTCATCTGATCACTCTTCATGACATTCTGTAGTATATGCAAATTGCCATCATAAAAACTGAGGTTGCAGACTTTGTGAAAAATAATATTTGTGTCATTCTCAAAACCTTTGCCCATGATTGTATTCTGGCCCCCAGTGGAGTTTCTGATTAAAATTTTAACAGAGCAATTTATTTCTCTCTATTTGTTACTTTTCTTATTTTTGTTTTAAATATTACGCTGTTATAGGCCTAGTGAATGTAAAGCAGTGAATACATAATTCCTTTAAGGTTACCAATAAGATTTTTTTTTAAAATTTATTGGACTGGAGTGCCTTTGTTTGTTTCAACTCCAGACTTGTTATAACAGTCGCGATAATCAGAAATCCATGAATCAGCCAGAAAAATAGACATGGGAGCGAGTTTGGAAGAGGAACCCTGGGATAAAATTCATAGGTTCAATCAGGGTAGCTATGAAAAAAAAAACAAAAAACTTACAATGTTTGCACTAGGTTATGTTACGAGCCGCGGCGGTGCCCAGCCGCCGCGACTCACTCACCTGCGTCCCGGCCGTCGCTATGGCGACCGGTACGTCATTTCCGGACATGACCCGGCCGTTGCCGGGGCAACGGGCAGACGCCTCAGCGCTGCGTCCCGGCGATGAGGAAGCCGGGCGCATGCGCTCATTGTAGATTCTAGCCTGCGGGCTGATTATCCTGCTCATTAGCTAGGCAGGGGGCTGTATCTAAATTCAGAGCTAGGCTCTGATTGGTGGCCATTAGTACTTAAGGCAATGAGGTCTGCTGCCTCATTGCCGATTATAGCTTCTGTGCTCCAGTCTGCTGACCTGCTTGTTCCTGCTCTAGTCTTCTGAGACCACTTCTGATTCACTGTGTATGACCTTTAGCTTTGAACTGACTCCGCTTGTGTATCCTGTGACCCTGATCCCTGGCCTGTTTACCGTTTCTGCTATCCGCCTGTGACCCCTGACTCCAGCTTGTTTACTGATACCGCTGTTTGCTTCCGGCCCTTGACCTCTGCATGGACCTGACTCTGCTTGCCTGGGTTCTCCCCAGCCGGTACACACTTCACGGCCCTCTGTCGGTCTGCAGCCCAGTCTGTCCCCACCATCAGGGGCTCCAGTGAACACCTGACTGGCAGAGTAGATTCCATGTTGTGTTGTGCCGGCTGGAGGGGTTCCTAACAGGTTATACATAGTACTAAAAAAGACTCCATCACATGTATCCGAACGCATTTAACCAATGTGGAGAAAATGTGGCCAAATAGGCAGTTGCCACCAAATTTGGTGGTCCTGTCAAAAAAAAGAAACAGATTTTACTAAAAGAAAAGTAAGTGGGTCTGTTATACACGCAACGGTTGCACATGAGCCAAGTAGCCGAGTTCTGGGTCCTGTATTGTTCCTGCAGTTTGGAGGATTGTGTAGCTCAGTGGTGGTGAGCATGGTTGGTGGTTTCACGGGGTGATTTGTCATGGAGAGAGAAAGGAAAAGAGAAAAGCGGGGTAATTGCTGTAATATAAGTACCTTGGGTCAACACTTTGGTTTTAGGGAGTTTTTTGATGGTTGTTAGGATACTTGTCATAGTTGTAACTTGGTTGCCTAGATATGTGTTCGTGGTGGTGCGAAATGTTGTACCCAAGAGTTTATTGAATACTAAATGGAAGCTGAATTGCTAGAAAAAGAAAATGGTGTCCGTAAATGTGTTTAAAAATTGCAAGGTTGAGTTTTGAGCAACATCAGGATCTCAACCTTGAAGTGGAGACGGTTTTTGCGACAAAGTTATGAGATTCTGATGAGTACCGTAGTTTTTTTTTCTCATTCCATATAAGATGTATAATGGTGTGAATATTCTCAAGAGAATATTCTAAAGAGAAGATTTTATGTAGCATTTTACATGATTACCATGTATGTATTATGATTAAACCAATTATTAGACAATATGCCTGTTACGAGCCGCCGCGGCTCGTCTCCTGGTCCTGCTAGCGTCCCGGCCATCACCTTGACGACCGGGACGTCACTTCCACTTCCTGGTCGGCCGTTGCCAAGGCAGCGGTCCGACGCTGATAATATAGCGCTGCGTCCCGGCGGTACTAGTGGCCGGGCGCATGCGCGTAAATTAACACAGCCTGTGGGCTGATTAATGCAATTATCATGGGGGCTGTGTGAGACTCAGAGCTAGGCTCTGATTGGTGGTTGGTGGTATTTAGGGCAGTGAGGTCTGCAGCCTCACTGCCGGTTATAGTGTTCTGTCCTCAGTTCTGCTGCCTGCTTGTGCTATCCATTTTGGTACCTGCTATCTTGGATTTGACTACCCGTGTTTTGACCCCTGCTTGTTATTGGACCTGTGACCCTTCTCTTCTGACCTTTTGCCTGGAATTCGGATTTTTGCTTCTCTGCCTGTGAGTTTGACCCTTCGCTTGCCCTTGGATATTGCATCTGTGCCTGTGACCTTTTGACCTAGGATTCTTCTTATACTACTGTCCACCAATCACTCCACTCCTGGGAACTCCTTTAAGTCAGTATACGTTTCTCGACCCTCGGTCGGCCCGCAGCCCAGTCTGTCCCCACCACTAGGGGCTCCAGCGAACACCTGGCTTTCTGAGTAGTTCCCGAGTTTCACTGTACTGACTTGGGAGTTCCTAACAATGCCAATATGTTTATCTGGAGTGCTCTATTGTAAGTTAATACATGCTATAATAATGAAGCAGTTTGCCCTTTATAACCCTTTGTAAAATGTCTCTCTTGGCTTGCATTCAGATTTTGAACTACTAGCTCTGTACGTAGTTAATAAAGGCATCGTAGCAAGACTATATAATTTTTTTTTCCTGAATCATTCTATAGTAGTCTCTATTGTCCTTGTAGGGATGCACCAGTTATCCTCAATTTTGCCAGTAGCATGTGGTGCCTTCATTAGGTTGATAGTATTGTATGTGTGCAGTTCTTCTATTTAGTTCTGTGGATGTAATCAATATGATCGCTTGGTGGAATTCAAACCTAAAGTACACATTCTGTCATTGGCACACAAGTAATACACTCCACAGTGTGTCTGGGTTATTCTCCAGATCAAAGTGCAGAGTGGGAATGGTGGTTTGAATGAGGTTCTTGGTTCTTTTTCTTCTGGTTTCAATCAAACGCATTTGGTCTTAAGTGAAGGACTGTCCCAGGGAGAATAGTGGTCACAGTTTAACCAGATCTATCAACAGTCCTGATAAGGCCTGCGAGATGTCAACTCAACCTTGATATCTAGATGTGTTCTATGTGGATTATGATCCATTTGACTGTGTCTGCGAATAATTTGATCTTCTGGCTTGTTTTGGTGCTATATATGTTGCAATGTTAGGCTTATTTCTCAGTATCACTGAAGATATTGCAGCATGTTAAAGAAGGCTTAATAACCATGTGCTTTGCACTTTAGAAATTAGTCAAATTGTTAGGAGCCGCAGAGGCCAAGGGCACCGCCGCGATTCAGCTCTGGCCCCGCCTGGCGTCCCGGCCGTCTCCTTGACGACCGGGACGTCACTTCCTGCAGATGGTCCAGCCGTTGCCTTGCCATATAGGTTTAACAGCGCGCCCCGGCATATAGTACAGCCGGGCGCATGCGCCTGTGGGCTGATTAATAGGGCTATTAGTGGCATTATTCTTGGCATGTGTATGATTACAGGGCTGAGCCCTGATTGGTTGGTCTGTGTATTTAAAGCAGGGAGGGCTTAGCCTCCCAGCCGGTTATAGCGCTTCTGACCCAGTTTGCTGACCTGCTGTCTGTTGTGGATCCTGTCCTGTGGATACTCTGCCTGTTGGATTTTCTGTGTATGACCCCTGCCTGTACTTTGGACTGCCCGTTTGCCCGTGACCCTGACCCTTTGGCGTGTTTATGGACTACTCTGCTTGCCAGTGACCCTTGACCTCGGCTACCGTCTGACTATCCGCTGCCTTCTATCTAGCCTCCTGGCCTGCCGCTACAGGCCTGTATTACAAACTCACACTATGCCTAGAGTTAAGTCCTGGGGGCATCTGAGTACCGGTGAGCATATCAAGCTCTAAGGGAAAGGCGGCTGCTATAGGTGAAGACTTCCGCCATCTTGTTCTGTGAGATGGTAATCAGACCGTTAGCCTAACACAAATATAGTGAATCACAAAACAAAGTTATAGAGAATGCTCAGACTCTCACTCCTATCAAAAGGCTGCATGTGATCAAGGCACCCATTTGTTCGTGCAGAAGTTGGTTGACAACACATCTCAATATAGTAAAGAAATAATAAAGCATAACAAGACTACCTTTCTGTCTAAGGGGCAAATAAGTATTATATCTCTTATTTTCAAATATCCATTTTAAAAACTGCAGTCTTTGAGCAGAAAAATCACCTGATTAGTAGTCAAAAATGATCAGACAATGAGAATTTGATGAATACAGAAGGATGGGGGAAAAATTTGGAACTAAATGCATTACTGAGCATTTATCAATGCACAGATGAGCGAAAATATTCAGCTCATTCTGCATTTGACTTCAACATCTCATGTTTTGCTCAGAGGAATTTAGCCTTAAGTGTTACCAGTCGTACCCGAATCACACCATCATCCACACTCTATACATAAACTACAGATTTTGTGAAATGTGAATGAACAAATACAGTGGAGAATGTTATTCTATAGAATCAATAAGCAAAAGTAGAAAAATTATATAGCTGGTGCTTTACACCTCTCTAAAGAGCCTGTTCTGCCAGGACACTTAAATCAACATAACATATTGTTGCGACTTATACTACAGAGGTTCTGGAGACAAAATAATAAATCACTAAATGAAACTTTCATTACTCAGAGAAGAAGTTGAGACATGATAGAGATAGATAACAGATATTGTTCATTGATTATTCTAGGTAGTACATATTTTTGGAGAAAAATAGTTTCATGACCTACACAATCTAGCTAAATGTGGGCTGCATGCACTCATGTACCTTGTATTGCATCAAATGCAAAAGCATTTTGAGATTTAACAGGTGCAATGGGTGCATCTACAGGGGCATTCTCTACCTAATGGGCGGCTATAGAACCTCTGTACTTCAGGGAGAAATATTTTCTTTTCTCAAAGAATGCTTAGGAGGGGCAGGTAAGAAGCAGTAATATTCTTTACATTAAATTCCAAGCTTATTTGATGCAAGTTTATTTATAGGAGAATCCCTCATAAAATTCAACACACAAAAGGGTCACCTGTAAAAAAAAAGTTCATCCTCATGATTTAAAAATATATAAAATTATATACATACAAGCAGTATTGTAAGGGGCTGTTCCAAAAAGCAGGATATGGGCAAATAGTAGCACATGCATAAATAAAAAAATAAATAAAAAAAAAAAAAGACACCAGTCCATCAAGTTCAATCTATTTTGGATCTCCTGCAATCCTGCACTTATATTTGAAATTGATCCAGAGTAAGCAACCGCAATCTGATTCAATTGTGAAAATCCCCCCAGACTTAATATTGCAGTCCTATTTTCCCCCTATATCCACTACTATCCTACATTTTAATTAACGGTCGTATCCCTGGATACACTTTTCCGCTAAAAATTTGTCTAACCCTTTCTTAAACATATCTATTGAATCTGCCATCACAACCTTCCCTGGCAGTGAATTCCATATCTTGACTGTCCTTACTGTAAAGAACCCCTTCCTTTGCTGGTTGTGAAATTTCCTCTCCTCTAACCTTAGGGGGTGACCGAGTGTCCTGTGTATAGTCCTTGGGGTAAAAAGTTCCCATGAAAGTTCTCTGTATTGACCCTTAATGTATTTGTACATAGTATTCATATCTCCCCTTAGAAGCCTCTTTTCTAAAGAAAACATGCCTAAACTGGTTAAACTTTCCTCATAACTTAATGACTCGATACCCTTTATCAATTTTGTCGCCCGTCTCTGAACCCTTTCTAGTTCCAACTTTTTTATAGAGTGGTGCCCAGAACTGTACTGCATATTCAAGATGAGGTCTTACCAACGATTTATACAGTGGCAAAATTACACTGTCTTCCCTTGCATCTATGCCCCTTTTTATGCATTCCATTCTTTGTTTGCCCTTGCAGCTGCTGCTTGACATTGAGCACTATTGCTAAGTCTACTGTGTACGAGCACTCCCAAATCCTTTTCCATTATAGATTCTCCTAAATTAATTCCATTTAATTTATAGATTGCGTTCTTGTTTTTGATCCCTATATGCATAACCTTACATTTATCTATGTTAGACCTCATATTCCATTTGGCCACCCAATCATCCAGTTTATTTAAGTCCCTCTGTAGAGAAACTACATCTTGCTCTGATTTTATTACCTTACAGAGTTTAGTGTCATCTGCAGAAATAGAAACTTTACTCTCTAAACCATCACCAAGGTCAATAATAAATATATTAAAAAGGAGTGGCCCCAGCACGGAACCTTGAGGTACTGCACTTAAGACTTTTGACCAATTAGAAAATGTTCCATTTATCACAACTCTCTGTTCCCTATTCTCTAACCAGTTTTCCAAGTAGAGTTAATTTGTTTTATTATGATATTAAAGCAACGTTGCCATAGTGACTGGAGAGAACAGGAGTTTTAAGGTAGGATGATTTTTTTGATTAATTGTGGCCGAAAAATCATTTGTCATCATCGCGGTGACAGATTATAATAGGGCAAAACTCTAAATAAATATGCACCTACTTTAGGTTAGTGTACAAATATTGGTGATAGGATGTACATTTCCTTGATTAGTTCTATTATCAGTTTCTTACATAACATTTAACAATGCCAGTAAATGATAAAAATATTTATTGTTATTATGGCTTAAAATAGTACAATGTAAGGATTCAACTGTGATTTGTTTTGATTAACATGAAGTCCATTATACACATTAGGAACTCTGTTAAACTTAGAGACAAGTCAGAGCAGACAAAATTACTATTTTCAGGATAATGTTTTTGTTTGTTTTTTCCTCAGTCAAACTGGTTCTTTACTTGCGAGGCTGATGAATGTGCTGTTTGACATGCTGTGTAGTAGGCAACTTCTCAACAGCTGGATGTGGTTTCTGATGAGCTACTTGAGCAGCAGCTGGAGGAAAGTCTTTGTCACCCTGTGGAGAATGGAAATTGATGCAATTACAAATTTGCTATTTCTATAGGGGCCAATTTTATCCTTTTTGCTGCCCTGTGTAGCTTTTCCTTATAATGCCTATTTCAAGATGTAAATATCCACCCTTGTCCTAAAATTTTAAACCTCTGTAAATATTATAATACATTAACAACCTAAGTAATGTAGAAGCTGTTCTTACCCAAAAACTAATTTCCACTGACATTTATTATAAAGGTAGAGGGAAGAGAGAGTGAAAGGTATTCAAGCAGTCTCATCATTTCACTGTCAAAAGTGCTTACCGACTTTTCTATTCAGGTAGTCACATTATTTGGCTATAAAATACACACTATGACTACATGCGACAAGGGATATGAAGGCCTGGGAGAGAAAACCCCACGTCAACAACAGTTTCTTAAAACTGCACTAACATTTAGCATCAAAATTTTACTGCACTCCTCTGGGCTCTGTAAAAACAGCTGCCTTCCATTCCCTCCTTCATCCAATAACTTCAAAACAAGCCCCACGTTTCGTGCACTACACCAAGCCCTGAGAAACACAGCTGCATAGAATAGCTAGGGGAATCAGCAGTTCAGTAACCTCTAGATCATAGGTGGTAGTGCAGTTAAGCAACTTGTAGCTCCATAAACACAAATAAAACAGGTTAAGTAAACATTACAATATTTTTTAATACAGAATGTATAACCAGCCTGGATAGACCTCACACACACACCCACATTACTTGTACTCCCCCTCCTCTTTACTTCTCCATTCCCCCTGCATACATACACAGTTTAAACTTATGGTACTTGAGTTATGCTATGGGCAATGATCGACTCACTTTTACTAGTACTATATAAACAGATTTCAACAAGGGATACATTCACTTTAATGACATTAGAAGACACTCAAAGAAACACAGTAAGAAATACAAAAAGCCACTGGAGTACCTAAAACATAGACATTCTGTATTTGGGGCAGAAACCTGACTGACACCAATTTCGCACAATGCAGTTGTCCCCCTAATTTATACTGGGGATCTCTAATTAAGAATGTTGCAAGAACTGCAAGAAAACAAGTGGCCCTTATGTAGCCCCCCGAGCCATCACCTGCAGCCCCCAGCTACTTACTTATTGTCAGATATTTTGTTATAGCTTGTAACACTTGTTTAAAATGCCTGCTTGTATATTATCACAGACAGGTTCTTTTTTCTTCTTATTAAATGTATTGTAACTTATTACTGAAATTAAGGAGAAAGTGCAGTCCATTTGTAGCCATGAGTTGACGCAAGTGCAGCTAGATTTATTCGTTATTATGAATTAATTCAAAGTGTGAAAACATTGTGCATTCTGTAATCGCAATAAAATAATCCACATAAAAGCAAACCAAAAAAGGACCATGTTATTCCAGTTCACCAAAAATGTATACTTATAGGGGTACTTGAATTGCAAGAAAAAAAACAAAACCTACGCGAGGTGCCTCCACAGTGGCCGTAGTGTGCGGATAATTTTTTTTTATTTATTACAGAAATGAGCGCTATTTTTTACTGTACTACCGGTAAAAAATGTGTAGCCACAATGTTCTGAGGAACATCGCCGCCAATTGAATTTTCCCCTTAGATTTACAGAATTTTAAAAGTTCTTACCCGTGTTACAGCACCAGAGATGATCAGTGGTGGTTTGGCTTGACTAAAAAGGAAAAGAAAGAAAAAAAAAAAAAAATTTTAAGGAAAATTTTTTAATTAAAAATGCATTACATATAGTGTACAACACATTGAAATCACACCATTTGGACTTTAAGATACAGTCAACCTGCATTTTAAGTTTTTGAATAGACTGGTTTAATTTCCAAAGAAGTGCAAGACAGTGAAAAAGTCTTAAAATACTCAATTTAAAGTAAATTAAGGTAGAAGAAATATAGTGGGGCTATATAACTAAATGATGATGATTTTATACAAAGTGCAAGGGGTCATGTTGGAGGGTCTGGCATCCTTATAATTTTGTAGCATAGTGCGATTTATTAAAACACATTGAATAATTGGGCATTTACTTCATATCTTAATTACTGCTATAACCAGGGGTATTACAAGTCTTTTGGTGATTCTAGAATGACATTTTATGTCATTTTTTTTTTGCACGTTGCACTTTATAGTTTATTTTAAAGCATTTAGACAATTAGTTTCAAACACACAGCCTCAACTGGTGCACCATAGGGTTAAATGTAATATTCTAGAAAATAAATGTAGGTACTTAAATACATTTTATCATACAATATAAAAACCTGGGCAAACTCCCGCTGCTATTTGGGGGAATGTGAACTCCCCAAAATGCAAAACAATGAAAAGGGGAGAAAAAAAAAAAAAGTACAGTGCTGGGACTTATCCTCACCCTAAATCACAAATGTAACACTTACAATCATGTAAACATATAAAATAGTTTATTGCACATCCTTACATAAAAAAAATATATATAACAATCATGTTGTACTAAAAATTACACATTATGCTTTTAAATCTATATTTCTAGCTACTTATATTGATGTGGTACATTCAGGATTTTTACTAGTAT
The DNA here is from genome assembly GCF_038048845.1 of Mixophyes fleayi. Classification (NCBI taxonomy): domain Eukaryota; kingdom Metazoa; phylum Chordata; class Amphibia; order Anura; family Limnodynastidae; genus Mixophyes; species Mixophyes fleayi. The sequence goes on along the minus strand of NC_134406.1, from coordinate 113,001,898 downwards.
TATTCGAAAGAAGATTCTAATGCTGTTACTAGCTGTCTTGGGTCACGTCACATAACATACGTGTTTCACACACGCAGAGCCGTGACTTAGAATTTTAGCGCCCTGGGCGAGAAAGACAAATGCCGCCCCCCTAGCCCTCAATTTTAACCAAATTAATTGAAAATATTCCTAAATTGCGCCCCTCTTCAGCGTTGCGCCCTGGGCAGTTGCCCCTGTCGCACAGCCCTAGTTACGGCCCTGCACACACGTGCCGGCATGTTTTCATTTTAATATAGATTTAAGAGCATAATGTGTTATTTTTAGTACAGCATGATTGTTGTTATGTAGGTTTTATTTACGGTTATGCAAAAATTATTTGATGCATTGTTTATATCTGTGTTAGTATTACATGTGATATAGGGTAGGGATAACTCCCACATGTAATTAAAGAATCATTTTAGACATCTCTACTTATAGCAGTGTGCTTCCAGTATTTCATTTTTTTTTTCTTTAACTGCAGAAAGAGCAACATGGTAGGATGTTAGACTTTGGGGTTTACAATTTTCTATTGTGCTCTTCTATAGATTTTTTTCATCCCCCCACCCCCAAACAGATGCAGACTTCTAGTTTGCAAAGGCATCTCCAAAGACCAGAAAGTACATGTGTACTTACTGACCATACAGGTGCCCCTGTGTAAAACTACAACAATTAGTGGAAAGCATCCAGTGTTCTTTGTAAATGAGGTCCACTGTGTTTTGATATTACAACATTCCATATTGTAAATGGCAAAGCAATGGTCACTTGTCAGTGTCGCCAAAAAGCGGCTTAGGAGGCAAACACACATTCAAGCGAAATAAGAAATCAACCTTCTGTCATCATGTTATTTGGGTTCTAAATCCCTTTCAAAGAGTAAATTCTACTAGTATTTAATTTAAGACTGGCTCCTACCACCAGAAAATTCAAAATGTTGCATACTCCCTGCCAAGTCTAAAAATACTTTTTGGTGATAGTGTTCCTTTAAGTTGATACAAATGGGCCTGGCACCTGAAAAACACACAGACATTCAGAATAAGCCATTACCAGTCTTACATGGATCACCACTTAATTACTGAGGTTAATGATAGATTATATTATTTATCTTATGCAATCTTTTAAAAAATAGACTGCAGATCTGGTAGTATGGATTTGATGGTAAAGAATGCATTTAAAATGTTTCTCATTTATCTTCTTTTGAAGTTTTCATTGGGATGACAGGTTTTGATAAATGCCTGTCGATGGATTGTTTTGGGGTTTTTTGTCCAGATACCTGCAAATTTTACTAAATTCCTTACGCTTGTTTAGCAACAAATTTGACATTGGCTGAGGATAAATACACACAACCAGCAAATGGAATCCACATTTTGGGTATGAAACACAGTCCAGTGTGAATTTAGACTTCAGTGCATAAATTGTAAAAAAGTTTCTAAGGGTTATTTTCTAAATGGGGAAAAATAAGGATATTAGGAAATTAGGATTAATAATAATAATAGAGGGTCATATTTTGTGCCTTAATGACACATGTGGATCAACAAGTTTACTTATGGGATATGGTTTGAACAAAAAAAATAAAATATAAGATTTACTCTCCAAGGCTCTTTACAACAGTTTGTTGTAACATTAATAATATGTGTTGTGCTTACATTTAAGCCATTCTCAGTCACAATGAGAGACTGCTCCCGACGGCTGTCCATCTATAGGTGGACTGGCCAAAGTTTAACTAATATGCGATGGGAGTCAGTAAGAGCAGTTGCGTACTAATGAGATTATTTTATTTTTTTTACATCGGATCAATATCCAGGAGATGGAAGGTAAGCATTTTACGAGTATACTACAAAAAAAACCAAAAGGAAAAAAAATTACTTATTACTTAGAATTCACAAGCACAATTATTTATTGATAAAACTGGGAAAATTAGATTTAGTAAAGATAAGAGCGGGGCACAATAGATTTCATACTAGTATGAATAGAGCACAGTAGATTTAATAATATAAAGGGGCACTTTTTCTTCAACATTTTCCCTGGTACCAACTAACCAGGGGTACCTGGAGGGGACCAATGCTAAGGATGGGCGAACTACAAAACGTTATTGAATGTTGGTGTTAATGAGAAAATTTCTCAAAGGTTACTTGGGTACCCACTAGTAACAAGATGTCCATGTGGCAGAGCCTTAATACTTACACGATACCACTTTCCCAGTTCTCTTCCTCCTGATCTTTATCTTCTTTGGCTTCTACATGAGGTGTGTGTGGATGTTTCTGCACAATTCTCATACCTCCAGCTTTCACTAAAAAAACCATACAATGGGCAAATTGAATATATGGTACAAACACACTAAAAAAATGTATTAAGTACTTGGAGTTTAAGAAACAAAAACTCCTCAATCTGGGGTCTCTATCAAAATCTATATTTTAATCCATGAGCCTAACTCAGTTTGCCTCTGAACCCACTATCAGAAGTTTTCTATGACTGCATCTTAATACAATTACTCATTGTTTTTTTTTTGTTTTTTTTAATTGACAGTAAATGTCAGTGTAACTCTTCCAGCAGTTCATTTAAGCCAATTAATCCCCTTTATTTTAGAAAGTTTCCCTCAATGAGACTTATTTGACAGCTCATTTGGGCAAATCGCACCACAATTTCAGGAAATCTAGATGTGCCGGCTACTACATCCAAAATATCAAGATATTTGAAAATGATTAATCGAATAAAAGTAAATGCCCATATATTTCATATAAAGACACTTAAGGTTGTCCTCCACCAGGCATAGATTAGTACACGTTGACCTGAATCTGTGTCAGCAGCTACGAGTTTGGAGAGAAAACTTTGACTGATTAGACCAGATTTGTGAGCAATAAATTATATATAATCTATAATATAAATGCTTAGCGGTGTGTGTTAGTCTGTCTGTGTGTGTTAAAAATAAAACAAAGCTGCAGCGCCACCTGCTGGGCGGAGTTATACACTGACCTACTAAATTCTTAGTGTGTGTGGAATTTTTTTTTTAGAAAGGGCTGAAATTTGGTATACTAAGATGTTTTTAATTTGTTAATTTAATTTGTTAATTGTTAAAAGTGTTTATAAAGATTTTAAAAAAATATATATATATTTCTTGAAGGAGAAGTGACAGTTGGGAGTAGTTGGTGGTTGCCGGGGGTGACAGAGTGAGAGGAGTGTGATACTCAGGACCGCTGAGAGAGATTCCTGTGTCTGGATAGACATAGCGATGAAAATGAAAGATTAGGTGATGGAGAAGAATGATGAGGTGGTGACATGTGGACAAAACCACGTTAAAAAAGGGCGCTTACGTCGGGAAGTAACGCTCTTCCCCTGAGGAGGCCTGGGCTATGGCCCAAATGCATGACAAGAACCTTTTTAACAACTTAAGTAGCTTGATTTGACTAGAATGCATGAGTATCATGCAAGGGGTTAACTTGTATTTATAATATAAATGTCTAGTGGCGTGTGTTAGTCTGTCTGTGTGTGTGGAAAAAATAAAACCAAGCTGCAGCGCCACCTGCTGGGCGGAGTTATACACTGACCTACTAAATTCTTAGTGTGTGTGGGGAAAAAAATTCAGAAAGGGCTGAAATTTGGTATACTAAGATGTTTTTAATTTGTTAATTTAATTTGTTATTTGTTAAAAGTGTTTATAAAGATTTAAAAAAAATATATATATATTTCTTGAAGGAGAAGTGACAGTTGGGAGTGGTTGGTGGTTGCCGGGGGTGACAGTGGTGAGTAGTTGAGGCCTGGGCTATGGCCCAAATGCATGACAAGAACCTTTTTAACACCTTAAGTAGCTTGATTTGACTAGAATGCATGAGTATCATGCACGGGTTAACGTGTGTGTGTGTGTGTGTGTGTAATATATATATATATATATATATATTTTCCCATTTTAAAATTAAGCATTCATCTGTAAAAAGTTTATTTTAATCATTAAGACAATAAAATAAGAGAAATCTTGTACTTTCTCATCACCGTTCCTGCAAGGTATGCACAAGTCATCTCTTATACCCCATTCATACTGCACCAAAAACCCGGGTTTTTGCAGAGGCACGCTGAAAAACCCGGGTCTTGGTGCAGTATGAATAGTGCAACCACAAAATCCCGGGTCTAAAATCCCGGGACTTAGACCCGGGATTTTGCGAGGGGTAATTCCCGTGTTGGACCCCACTCGCCTGCAGTATGAATGGTGCAACCCGTGTAATTCCCGGGTCTCACCATTCATACTGTAAAAAAAAAAAAAAGATTTTAATTACTAAAAAATACAAAACAAATGTGTACTTAACTTATTTTCAGCCAGCGGTGTCTCCGGTGCGTTGCCGGCTGTCAGGGGGACCTCTGGGTACTAAAATGACGTCATTTCTAATGGACTAGAAATGATGTCATTTTAGTACCCAGAGGTCCCCCTGACAGCCGGCAACGCACCGGAGACACCGCTGGCTGAAAATAAGTTAAGTACACATTTGTTTTGTATTTTTTAGTAATTAAAATCTTTTTTTTCACTTTTTTTTTTTCTAAAACCCGGGTCGGGCAGGTGCAGTATGAACCCGCCGACCCGGGATTCTTCTTATCTATAACTGCCCTGTGCCCCGGCAATATCCCGGGTTAACAACCCGGGATATTGCCAGGGCGGCAGTATGAAAGTGGTATAATTAATTCCTGCCTTTGAGGCTCAAAAACAGGGATGGATGCTTGACATAGCACATCTAGAACAGGAGCAGGCAAAGGTTGTATAATGTCTTGAAAGCAGCCTTAGTCCACACTCACACTAGCTCAGAAGTGTGTTCTGTCTCTAATGCTGTGTATGATACCCAGAGGGATGTAGTTTTTACTGGAACAAACAAAAGGCTGCGGCAACATATCCCAACTTTCTACCACGGTGACCTTTCATTAAAAATAAATACAAAATGCAATAGTCATTAATCTTGGAAATCAGGGAGGGGGCATATGCAATTTCTCAAAGATACCCATTATATTTAATATGTGGTTGATTTTTTAAGTAGAAAACAAATTTGTCTTTAAATAAATATAATTGAACCAGTGTGTCCATTTTATAAATACAAAAAGTGGCTGAATAAACATTAAAGCTTTGAGATAAACAGTAGTTTGTCATTGATTATTTTACCCTAGTTTAGCATTGGTCTATTATACATTAGCATTAATATTTAGAAACTGAATACATCTGACTGATATGCATATGAGAGAGTATACATTTCTGGGAATAGGAATTGGCTTTAATTTCGCACAGTTGCCAACATTTTAAATTAGTTTTCATAGTTTACAGCTGAACCATGGCATCTAAGCAAATCACAGGTGACACGGTCTCTGAACCGTGGAACACTGCAATCCTTATTAACAGGAGTTTATGGAATTTCACTATTCCATGCTTTTTATGTAAATAATCATCAACTCATTAAAACACTAAAAATAAAATAGAAAAAGAATGTATGGGGATTCAAAAGGCATTTTATTGTGCTGTTCAGTTACTCAGTACTGACAAAGAAAGACATTTCAAAGACCACAAATTTCCAGAAACAAGTCTCTTAAATTATGGACAAATGGCAACTATGCTTTCTCATATTATACACCTTAGGTATCTGGCCAATTCTCCATCCCCTTTTTATTCTGATGAGTTACAGACCTGGAGAAGCTCTTAACCAATGCTCAATTAATTTCAAACTATGATCTAGCGGTCATATCTTTCTTGTTATCCGGGCAAGCACTTTACTAGGGGAAAAAAAATGACCCTTATAAAAGGTAGAAGAATTGTCTTCTCTATATCTGCCAGTAATTGCTTTTCAGACAAAGAACCATGACTGTTGTCAATATGCCGCATATGTTCAGAACCAAACCTTATAATAGTTATAGAACAAGGGGGCTTTAGTTGCTAGTTTCTAGCAAGGTGTTTCAGGACACATTAAGGACAAGTTGTCATCTTGTGACTTGAGGATTTGATAAACTGGTGCATTAAAGTGGATCTTCGAGAACATAACCAAGAGGAGGTTCAAGTAAAAACAACTGCACTGAAGAATCTATGCAAATTGTACATTCCAGACTCTTTGAAAACTTGATTTTCTACCTGGACAAACTGGAAACTTTATTGAATGCCATCTTTTGCTAATTTTTAATACCCATAGAACCTTTGAAAAAAAATGTGGTTTGTAGTACTATTAATCAAGAGTCTCATCCCTAGAGACACTACTCAGTTTAAAACCATTCAAGAATGCATTTTACATTCGTTACATTTTCCTTCCGTTTCATATCTAAAACCCTTAACACATTACTTATTGGCCTGCCATGACTTCAGAGTTCCAGTCTTAAACAGGTGTATGCTGCTGAACAAACTCTTTCCTAAGGGGCCTCTTGCCTCACCTTATGCATGGAGAAATATGCTCCCAATTCCCCTCTGACATTAATGAAATTAATCTCTATCTAGAATACGTATTATTTAAAGTACCATGATATATTTTGTGCTTAGACTCTGCCATACCACATGGGGGAAGAGTATATCAGCTATCCATTACCAAAAGCAAGGTGATGGCATTTATATTGGAGGAAAACCTAGAGGTTCCACTGAAAATCTCATCCTGTCAATGCAGAATTTGGGTTTCTTGAGAATGACCATACAATCAGACAGTGTTGTCTGCGGAGGTCTCAATAAAATCACCATCAAAAACAGGTAGCTGCTTCCTTTGATATCTAAAAAATTTGAACACATCTGTGGAGCTTCAGTAATTACCACTCAATTTACAGGTATCTTATAATTTAATATGGATAAAGAAAGGGGATGAATGGAAAATAGCAATTATTATTTGGGATGGTCACATTGAATACTTTGTAATGTTCTTCTGCCTCTAACATACCAGCAGTATTTGAATACTTAAAGATCAAATATTTAATGTTTTTGCTTGTTCTTTTATGATTATCTTGGAGGTTGCAAGTATCTAATGCAAACAAAAGAACTGAAGAGTACGAGCGGAGGTAAACTGCTTCCCTTGATAAACTAATAATTTTAATCCGCAGCTGACTGGCAAGCCTAAAAGTAAAACATTTCATATTTTATTAAGAAAGACAGGTCTTGCAAACCAAGTAGAATTTAATACAAATACATAGTTCTGGAATCTAATTTACATTAGCTTAAGTAATGGATGAACAAGATAAGAAAATAAAGTCTTACTAAAAAAAAAAAAAAAAAAAAAAATTATTTACCAAAGCAAATATTTGATGTCAAAGTCCAATAAAGGGGGATGGTAGATCTAAGTGCATATTTAGAGAACAAGAAAATGTTATGCTAACGGCAATAAAGGATTGAAATATTTCACTAACAAGTTATTGAGAAGGATTTGCCCTCTTCTATGTAAATGACTTGTTACTGAATGTGGGCAGCTATAAAGAAACATGTCAGTATTAATTGAGAAATTTATACACAATTTTCCTGAGTAAGAGCTTGTTTGAACCCCTGCATTGTAAGCATTTTCTTACATCACATTCTTTTTGGAAGCAAATGCAATTAAAACAATATGAAAATACTGTGGGTACAGGGACCATTGATACCAGAACTTGCACACATATGCTGTTCTCAAAAGCAGCAATAAAAACATGCAACAGAAGAAAAGGTTTACAAGACATTTTATTTAATTTTTTTCTGAAGCTCAATTTTTCAGAAATTAAATTAGCAAATTTGTAATAGATGAACAATAACTGTGGTTACAATCCTTTTTAATGGTGTGTCCCACCAGTTAGGTCAGCCAAATCTGTTTAGAATTAGTAACAAGCATGGTTATCTGAATGCAACTCACCATATGTTCACACATGTACAGTAAATGGTCTTTCCTTATTCCTGCTTCAACTTTTGCTGCTCCTGTCACTAATTCTGCACTGAACTATAGCAATTACTCTTTACACTAAGCAATACAATGGTACCTGACCAATAGAAGGGATTTAAATTTCAAACCTGTACAAATGCTGTGCTTCGAGTCAATGGTTCTAATGATTAAAACTATTAAGTTTTCACCTATTTAGCCCATCAAGTGCAGAAATTAACAACTGTAATTAGCAATTAGGCTAAATATTGTATCTATTGAATATAATGCATAACATAGTAACATTATTTTAATTTTCCGTTTAAATTTCATAAATTGAAAGGGTTTTGCAAATGCATCTACTGACTCTACACAGCTGTTTATACCATATGGCACTATTAAACGTCCTGCCTTGGCCTGTGAATATTCTCCCACTTTCTACGCAGTAAAATACAACCAACGTAATTGTAAAGTAAATGTGGCCAATACCGGCAGGAAGATGACCAGCTTTGGTGTCCGTTTTTTCTTTGGGAGGAGAAGACATGTCTTTCTTTAATGTAAGACGTTCCGCTTTTATTACAAAGCAATGTAACGCAACTTAAACTGGACCACATCTGCGGTCATATAATCTCCGCCCAACTTTTATTTTCCTCCCTCTTTCCATTTCACCGTCTTATACCACAAATACCCGCCCATACCACATGGTGCTCATGACAACGTCGACGTGGCTATTGCAGTAGTTTTTTTTTTTTTTTTTTTGCTTTATTGACAGTGAGCAGTTATACATTCGTAATCCACAGACCTGTATGTACACGTTGGCGATCCTGTTTTCAGTAGCTTTCAAGTCCAGTCACTCCCACGGTTGCAATACACAGCTAAAGCGGAAGAGGAAGAAGACAACTTTTCCGACGTGACATGAAAGGGGCTCAGTACACACTATCCTGTACGTTGACATCATCTGGTTCTTCTATAACATTAAAAATATAGATGTTATTTCTCTAAATTCTATTACTTTAAACTCAGTATTAGATCTATCTGAATTAATAAGATATACTGAATATTTAAACGTGGTCACATACACAGTGTAAACAAAAGTCGTGTGGGCCCCATAGTTTTTAAAAGTTTTTAAAAAACTTTCCTCCGCTTGATTAAATTGGGTTAGATTGCAGACCCCTTAGTAAGGGGACTTGCAAAACTGCATTACAGCAGAAAATGAATAACCTCTTTTAAGCAGCTAAAATATCTATGCTAGTTACAAAAATGGCTGAGCAAAGGCTTCATGAGGCCTTAGCAAAAAAATCATATTTAACACTTGCAGTAAGGTAGAGCCACACTTGCCAACCTTGTGACTCAGTCCTCCGGGAGGACAGGTCATGTGACGGGTAGTAGAGGGCGTGGTGACGTCTTTGAACCACCATAGCTCCGCCCCCACTATAATTGAATAGCGGGAGTGATGCTTAATGACGCAATTAAGCCCTGCCCCCGAGACTCAATGCCGTGAACTTCGGCATTTTTTAGGATCCGGAAGGTTTGCCTACTCTTCCGGGAGGACTCCCCGAAATTCGGGAGCTTCCCGGTGATTCCGGAAGAGTAGGCAAGTGTAGAACCTAAACTGTTGTGATATCCATAAAGTAACCTAGTCATCGGATTATATTTATTTCTTCAAAGGAGTTGATGACATATAGGAAAGTGGAGTTAGTGCTGGGTATAATTACATGTTTGCAAGCAAGTGTGGACTAAGCCATTGGAAAGACATACTTAAGTGACACTTGTCACATAAAAAATAATAATAAAGTTGAATACTTGTAAAGGCAAGCAAAATTGTATTTCATTTTTTTTTTATCCCAATCGTAGATAATATCTGTGCCACAGAATTAGTCATACAGTAAAGTGTGCATAGCAATAAGGACCGAAGATCAGCTCCAGTCCTGTGTTGTATTAAGAGCAGTGTGAAACCCCCATCCTCTAATACAGAGTAGGGGGATTTTCTCAGTGTAATGGAGAGAAGTCAGATTTCATAAATACCGGTGGTATTTCCATTTTGTATAACGTTATGCGGCGACACATAATGTTAGCTACAGCAGACCACTGCCCACCAATGATAAATAGACCCCTTAGACTCTATGCTTTAATGGGCAGAAGTTGATGTGAATGATTAAGTATTATTATTATTATTATTATTATTAATTTTTATTTATAGGGCGCCACAAGGTGTCTGTGGCGCCGTACAGGGACAATAACGAATTACAATACAAGGTGAGACAGCACAGTACAGTAAACATAAAGCACAGTAACTCAGTAAGCTCAATGCACAGCTAGTGAGGGTGGGGGGAGTATCCGCAAATGACGTGGCCCAAAAGGAGGGCGCGGAAGACAGGGAGACCCCCAGAGGGGTGAGGAGGGCAAAGTAGCTGGAGAGCAGAGTTAGAAGTGGTGGAAACAGGAGGAGAGATGGCCCTGCTCAGAGGAGCGTACAATCTAAGTATTCTCTCTCTTACTGCGTAATATGATGGCACTATATGGCACTATTTAATCCAGAGAGCCAGAGCTCCGTAGTGTGCTCTCACTGTTCCACGCTGATCGCAGTGGAAAACGCTTGCTCTCAGCGTGCAGCCGACGTCACTGTGGTGCGCACCTGTTGAACCTCCGTTGCGATTTCTTTGAAAAAGGAGTATGAAGTTGTTTTCCAAGACAACTTCAGCGTGGAACAGTGAGAGCACACTACGGAGCTCTGGCTCTCTGGATTAAGAACGAGGAAAATACTCAACCATAGGATCCACAATCATTTGCAAGTATTGGTCTCTTTTTACTACATCGCCAGGGATCTGGTAAGAGACTTTATACCTTCATCTATACAGAATTATATGAGATCCGCTATACAGTGTTGTGGTTATTCTCTGAAACAACAACTACAGTTTCATACTGCAGTGACTTATGCTAAGTGAGAATATCTTGGTTGGTGGAGACCCCTTTTTGCGATTATATATTCAGTACAGGAGTATGTGGCTGGAACTAGCTGGATTGCACAATACGTGAATAATACAAAAACATATTTGGACTATTTTTGTAGGTGCACCTACTTTGAGATTTGTCCCATGTGGCACTGATGCAAGTTTACATGGTAACATGTGGTTTAAATTTTAATACCAATTTTATGCGACCAATTTATGTGGTTTATATATTGTTTTAATAAATCAATTTAATAATCTTTGTGTGCACAAGTACTTTTACGGCAGACTGGCTATACCATCGCAATTTTGTGGTTGTTTATATATACTTTTTTGGGGTGCAGATCCCCAGCGTTGGTACCTAGTCTGAGCAGTCTATTTTAGTACCGGATAAGATTTACATTTATTATAGAAATTACACGGCTACAATTTGCACCAGTTGATATGAGGAGTTGGGCTTAGCTTTGGAGAGCAGTGCATGTCTGAGGTTTTATTTTGCAGAGTGACATTATTAAAATGTAGTGATGGGAAATCTAGTTCATTTTGAAGATTAGTTCATTCTGATCTAGTTCACACAAAAGATTAGTTCAAAAGATCAGTTCATTTCACTCATTTGACTCAGTAGTTCATTTCACTCAGTAGTTCATTTGACTCAGTTCACTCAGTAGTTCATTTCACTCATTTGACTCAGTAGTTCATTTAGTTCAGTTAGCTCAGTTAGATCACTGGCTCTGGAACACTGCTGAGAGAAGTGATTGGAGACATAGATCTAGTCTATTACACATACTGTAGGCATATATACCACATCTCATTAGATGAGTTATAGTCCTGTTAAAATGATCAGATAAGTTTAATATGTCAGATCATTTTTAATATTTTAAAAAGGGCAATCACTTATACAAAAACTAGTAGTGACATGTTGAGCTCTGCAAAGTTAATTACATTTTCATTATTATTTCCATAATATGCATGTCATGGGCACTAGGAGTTTTGCCCAGGATTCACCAGTTGACTGTGCTTACCAGAGGGGCGGAGTTTGCACAGCGGTCCTTAATTAATTATGCGTGAACCATCGATAGCGGTGACCGCTACAGGTGCTTTTAAAGGAATCACTGGTAGGGACCATTGATTCACTAGAGAACTAGATATAAAGTTTCCAGCAGCTCCAGAATCCAGAAGTGCTTGAGACAAAAACGATTTGGTGGCAAAGGAAACAGTAACATCAAAAGCACAGATTTTAGCATCCATAGAATTTGGAGAGGACTCCAGGGACCCTAACCTTACCTCTCCAGAACTGGTTAGGGCCTGGCATTTCCCGACCTTCTAGGGCATGAGTTCAGCATGTGAGTAGAGTCAGCGCAATAGATACAGAGTCTATTCTTCACTCGTCGCTCCCTCTCTTCAGATGTTAGTTTAGAGCGTCCTACCTCCATGGGTTCTACTGGAGGTGGAAGATGACAAACTTGGGATACTGAGCGAACAGGCGCTTTGGAAGAAATTACTCTCTCGGAATCTCTCTCACGAAACCTCATGTCTACATGATGGCATAGAGAAATCAAATCGTCCAAGGAGGAAGGTAACTCTTGTGAGGTCAGTGCGTCTTTGATCTTGTCGGCAAGCCCCTGCCAGAAGGCAGCTTTCAGCGCCTCAGTGTTCCATTGGAGCTCGGAGGCAAGAATCCGAAATTGGATGACATACTGAGCTACAGACCGAGATCCTTGGCGTAGCCGGAGAATACTGGTAGCCGCAGAGATAACACGACCAGGTTCGTCAAAAATTCTTCGAAACGTAGAAATAAACATGGCACTATCCTCCAATAAGGGGTCATTTCTTTCCAACAGAGGGGAGGCCCATGCGAGAGCCTGTCCAGAAAACAAAGAGATGAGATAGGCCACTTTGGAACGATGAGTAGAAAAGTTATGTGGTTGGAGTTCAAAATGAATGGAACATTGGTTAAGAAAACCCCTACAGGTTTTGGGGTCTCCATCATACTTAGAAGGAGTAGGCAGGTGTAGCGTGGAAGCAGTAGACACCTGAGATGGCACTGGGGGAGAAGAAGGAGGTACTGGAGAGTCAACAGTAGCTGCTACATTTTGCTCAGGGATTCCTTGGGAGGCTAAAGCCTGACAACATTGGAACAACTGTTGCTGTCGAACATCTTGTTGTTCAATCCGAGTAACCAGGTACTGCAGCATCTCTTTAGCTGTTGGTTCCGATCCTGGGTCTGTCATGGCCTGATCTTACTGTCACGGGCACTAGGAGTTCTGCCCAGGATTCACCAGTTGACTGTGCTTACCAGAGGGGCGGAGTTTGCACAGCGGTCCTCTGGCAGTAGGGTGAATAGTGGAACGTATATAACAGCAGATGGAGAGAGGATGCCAATGGAATTGATGATAGTCAGTGACTTGCAGCTATACTGGTAGATGAGTCAGCGACTTGCAGCTATAGTGGAAGGCAGGTTTCAACCACGGAGAGCCGGGTGGACGTGAGCAGGTGAAGGAAGGTAATGGGAGAGTCAGTGGTCTGCGGATAGCAAGTTGTACCACTGCGAGGAGGTGAGGACTTGTCCAGGTGAGGATAAGTGGAGGAATGAATAGAGTCAATAATTGTATGAATACAATGAAAGCACAGAGGAACTTGCTCCAAACAGATATTGTCACAGATCTCAAACAGAAGTACAGCTAGGAGTCACGAATTTGGTGAAAACACTCTGTGTTTATTTGCAGAGAGGTATTAACAACAGGTAATAAGGAGCAGTGATAAATACCAGGTTCCAGCTGATGCAGAAAGTAGCATGAATGTCCAGAAACAATCAGGTAAGGACAACAGGAAATTACATCAGGATTGGACAACAGGAAAGGACATCACAGGATGGGACAACAATAACCAGCAATGTGAGCTGGGGGAAACAGGTTTAAATGGACCACACCCAGGTGCATAGAATGATTGGTGAACAGGAGGGTTAACCCCTAATGCACACAATAGCAGCACCTCTGGTGAGTGGAGGTACTGCCAATACAAAACAATAATAGGACAAAAAGGCAGGAGCTGCCATGCAAAGCAGCATGTAGAGCATAAGCTGAGGACAGATCGTGACAGATATGCAGCGTTATAGCTAATAGTCTATAGCGGGTATGGATACCGCTGCTGAGTAGAGAAGCTTGTCCTAAGCGGATATGCAAGGTAACAGTTGATAGTCAATAACAAGTAAGCATACCGCTGATGAGTAGAGAAGCTTGTCCACGAGGATATGCAGGCACAGCAGGAGCGCTGATTGGCTGAAGCGGGTATGGGAACCGCAGGTGAGCAGAGCAGGTAATCCAACAGACAGCTGAGGACACGAGCAGGATACATGAGTCAGTAGCGGGTATGAGAACCGCTGATGAGCGGGGCAGGTAATCCAACAGACAGCTGAGGACACGAGCAGGATACAGAAGTCAGAAGTGGGTATGGGATCCACCAATGAGTAGAGCAGATAATCAGCAGGAAGCTGAAGACACAAGCAGGACACAGGAGTCAGTAGCAGGTATGGGAACCACCGATGAGTAGAGCAGGTAATCAGCAGGAAACTGAAGACACAAGCAGGACACAGGAGACACCTTCAGAGACTCACAGGGACTGAGACTCAAGATCAGGCAACGATGTAATGAGCACAGGTGCCTTAAATAGGGAGAGGTGCCTGATCCACCAATTAGATTAAAAGCAAAGGTCATAAGAGTTCTTGGATGTTGCGCATGCGCAGTCCATCAAGATGGCGGACGGCCGCGGCTCAGGACAGACGCCGGCAGGAAGGCTAGAGAACCACGCACCAGCGCAGAGGCACTCACGGTCCGGTGAGTGACAATGCAAATGAAAAAGACCCAAATTCAGAGTATTATAAAGTGTCACTTTTTTGCTTTTAAAATTGAGATCAGTGCAATCAGGATATAGGGGAGATGTATCAAACCTTAGGGGGGGAATTTTTACAGCTATAAAAAGACCCCAAGTAGGCATCAAGTCACTGGGGGCGGGCCAAAATGGCACAATTCATGAAGCCCTGCCCCCTACGCCAATACCCCGCTCCAGGAACTCCCAGACGTAACCAACATAATGTTGGCAATTATGACTAATCAGCTTCTGTCATTTATCTACCAGAGTCTATAAAATGACATAAACTGATTAGTTGCTATGGGCAACGCTTCCACTTTATCTCTCTTGAAGGTTTAATACATCTCCCCTGTATATATATGGTGGAGTAAACAGAACTACAGTATATAACATGCAGCACTCAGCAGTGCACTGTGTCTTGAGCTGTCAGGGAAGAGAATGTATCCTGTGACTCATGAGCTGAATGATTGAAAAGATTTGAAAGAGTGGAAAGATTCGAAAGAGTGGAATGATTTGAAGAGTGAAATGATTTGAAGACTCGTATGAGTCACTGAGTGAAATGAACTAGATGAACTATTGAACTCCTGAGCGAGGAGAATGACTCATGACTCAGTCAGTGATCAGCTCCACAGTCTCACACAATGTCTGAGCACAGCAGTGCCACCTATGGCAGTTTAGAGGTACTGACTCATGAGTATTAAATGAGAGCTGAATAGAAACAAAAGAGCCAGTGTGAATGAGACAGTGAGTGAGGCTGCTGGAGCTGCTCTGCTTTATCTCTAACTCCTCCCACTTGTTTTAGTTCCTGGTGAACTAATCTTTGTCATAGCTGTGAACTAAATGATTTAGTTCACTTTGAAGATTAGTTCATTTGAACTAATCATTCGTGAACTACCCATCACTACTAAAATTAGAATTAAGTGATGGAGGGGAACTACCTTTAGGGGAGTACTTTGCTGTGCTCAGCAAAATCTGAGAGGTCTATATCCAAGCACATAGTCAGATGTACTCATGCCAATTTTAAAAAAAGGCCCCTCAGTCTCATAAAGAATTTAAGCCATAAAATGAGGCAAAACAGCAATATTTTAGGAGTAAAACAGAAAAGTTTAATTTTATGAATAGGATGGGTTTAAAGTGGTAGGGGGTTGGACTTTTGGGCTTTTGATGTGGCACTTTAAATTTGCAGAATAAAAACACACGATTCGGAATAAAAATATAAAAGATTAAATGGAGAGCTAAGCATTTTGATATTATGAAAGTAGAGGTGAATTAATAAAATGTTTGAGTAAAGAGGTAAAGCTTGAGTATTTTTTAAAAATCTCTAGAGTGAAGGCCTCTTGAACTGTGCAAGGCAGCGTGTTCCAAAGAGTAAGAGCCCCATATGAAGTACAGGACATTCTAGGTATGGTTAGTAGTCCTTTATCTGCTTAAAGCGAATGGGAGTCTAGTAAATCAAAAGCTATGGCCCTGATTATGTAGGACTTTGAAAGTCAATAAGCTAATCTTGAAATAGATTCACTATCTTATAGGCAGCCAGCAAAGGGAATGGAGAGCAGATGTGGACGGTTAATTAACAGCCTGGCTGCTGCATTTTGTACCTGCTGCAAGCAGTGCATTCTTGTTCTGAGAGACTCAGGTAGAGTGCATTGCAGTGGTTCAAGAATGAGGACACAAATGAATGTTTGAGTGTAGGAAGATCGTCAAATTGATTTTGAATGAAGATTTGATCATGGCTGATTAAGTATCAAGCCACAATGAAGGACAACACCAGATTCTGTGCATGATAACAGTTTGGCATCTCAGAATCCCCAAGCTTAAACCCACTTAGTTGGCCCAGCTGCAATCTTGTAATTTGATGGTGAGTTCCCATCGTGAGAACCTCTGATTTATCAGGTTTCAATATAAGGCAACTGACACTCATCCACTGCTTGAGCTCAGTCGTTGATGATTGAGGTTGGGCTCTGATTATCTAGAGACAAGTATGGGTATAGTTGAGTATCTTTGGGTTGTACTCAGCACCGGGCTATAAACCCCTTATGTATCACTAGGTATGATTATTATCCAATATAATTCGGGGAGGTGCTCCAGTACTGTTTAGGAACTTTCATACATAGAAGAGAAAAAAAGAAGGAATAGTACTGAAAGGAGCACTCTTTTTGTCAGATAATGGAATTTTTTATCATTTGTATATATTAAAATGAACAACCTTTATTAGTAAATTTAAAATTAATAAGCGAAATATTTAAAATACGAGATATGTTGCAAATTAACCTGAATATTTAATCTGTTAAAAAAGGTAGAAAACTACCACGTTGGCCTGTTGCTATGTATATCCCTCTTAATACTTGGTAGAGTATATTAATAATATGTAGTACCTCAGGGTAATTATAAACAGGGCTATGATAAACCTTGTTATTGTGAATCCACCAGGGGGCAGGCTTGTGTCCGCCTATTAAATAGACTTAGCTAGTCCACATGACTCATTATTTCCACTTTTTATTCGTTGTTATTATTATAAGGAGTAAGGAAATAACAGATCTAATGATTCATAAGTGAGAAAAGTGATCCCAGTCAGGGTATCACTACTCACTGGTTATAAGGGTAGAGGCTAATGTACTATATACATAGTCTAAAGAAAGTCCACTGGTTAGTGTGTTCACCAGCTTGGAGAACCCCTTGGTTTTAGACTGACTCTATAGATTGTTGTAAATGCACCCTAATGTCATACTATTTGGTGTGTTATAGCGCTGGACTGTCTGGTTGAATACAACGCTACCTGTTGGTGTGTAATAGCGCTGGACTAACTGGCTGTGTATACCGCTGCCTACTGGTAGAGATTCTTAAACTGCTAAACCCTATGATCCATATCATAAATGTGGATTAAATAGTGGAGAACATAGATACTCTTATTTTAAACTAATGAGGACATAGCACACAGGCTCAGCGTGAATGCCGACGCGCGTTTCTCTTATGAGCTTTAACGAGGCAACCAGACTGACGGTTCCAATTGGCTTTATAAAGGGATGTGCCCGCCCACTCTATGACGCTCATGTATAGCGTTAGATAGGGTACTTTGCATTCCCCGTTTTTGGCAAGCGTTGATAGGTTGTAGAACATCACATGATTCTGTCATGTGTTCAGAAATATAGTGTGTTGATGTTATCGTTTCACAAGGGAGGGCCTGTCCTGAATCAAGACATGTGATTGGTCCCCTGCTGTATCGATGGTAACACACTTCTAATAGTGTTCTGACATATTCACAACGTAAGTATATATCTTCCACCTCACCAACAGTATATAGAAGATGACTGCATAAAATAGGATAAATAAACTTAATCACTCATTAGCGCGCCCTCTTCATATTGTTCCATTGATATTGTAGTTATAAATTCTACATTTAACTATTACTTTATGTAGCCTAATGTTGTTATATTTGAAAATATAGAGTTTATAAGCAATGTTGATATGTTAGGTATATATTAGGTGATATAGATCATAGTTCCCTCCTGCTAATTTCCATACATTTTAATAAAATGTTTTCTTAATAAAAATATATATACCTTGTGACAGCTTTATATGACAAGTAACTATGTATTGGTGATTGATGAAATGTTTGTCATTCATTAGTATACCGTCTTTAAATAGGATATAATGGTAGTTTTTCTTTTACCTAGTTATTGTTAAAATGATCAAATGGTATTATAAGTGTATAAATTCTGGGCGTTATTGTATATCTGATATGTATAGTATTTACTCTGGATCATGATTCACTCAAAGTAGTTGGAGTAAATTGCTTACTACCTTTAGTAGTATCTAATTATATATTCAATAAAACATCTCTATTCCTTAGTATGGGCCCAAACCCATATTGTTAGTAATCTTCGTTTATATTAGACCGCACTGATGCCGGTCCTCAAGAGTGATTTCAATGTGCATCAACCTGAGACTGGGAGCTGACTCTCAGTATCATTATATAGTGTATCTGTGGATCCGTGAATCATTATAATATTGTAAATCATATATTTAAGTTTCAATTTCCTAATTACTTGTGAAAATCATCTATTTATTCAGATAAATATATCCTCTTTATTTTATAGTGATGATGTGACAATAGTGATTAGAGATGTGAGTGACTGTAAATTTTTTAAAAAATTAAGACGTGATGTGATAATAAGTTAATTAGGGTAAGCTTTCAATGCTTACTTATTAATAATTGTGCTTAGGGTCTATAATAACCATTGTGTAGTGTATCTTATTGTAGGGTATTAGGTGATACTGAATGCCAGTTTAGTCCCAGTTAGTTCGGATTTCATTAGGAGTTTAGTGCATACATATTGTGTATATATTTAATGTGAGATTCTATATTGTCATATGATCAATGTTATACATTGGTCTAAACTGATCTAATTCAGATCAAATTACTCCCAATAGTTCAAGAGAACACCATATAATTACTGTTGTCATTAAGGCTTTTAGGGGTGAGACTTCCCATTAAAAAGATTTTTTTGGTCTCATGTTTTAAAAGCTCAGTTTTAATATCCCCTCCCCTTAGACCTAACGTTATCTGTTCCATCGCATACGCTTTGAGATATTTGGGATCATTATCATGATGGATCAGAAAATGTTTTGCCACTGTGGTAAGTGGTTTCATATTTGTTTTGTCCCTATTGGCATTGCGTATATTCCCTGCATGTTCCAGAATTCTTTTCTTTAGCGGTCTGGTGGTCATTCCTATATAGTTAAGTTGGCAGGGGCAAGTTAAACAGTATATTGTATTAGGAGTATTACAGTTGAGAAACTGATCTATGACCCATTTTCGTTGGAATTTGTCTATATACTCTTTTGTTGGAGTTGCATATTGACATGCTTTGCATATTCCACATCGGAAAAAGCCATTTGGCCTAGTTGACAACTGTTTGCAGGATGACTGAAGTGAACTATGTACAAGTTGGTCCTTAAGATTTCTGGAACGTCTCCACGTAATTTGTACCCTATTTTGTAGGGTTTGACTAAGGTCCTCGTCCGTCATGAGAACATGCCAATGTTTCTGAAAAATAGATAAAATATCTTTCCATTCTGTACAGTAAGTACCTATCATTCTGGTGTCATCATATTTATTTTTCTTATTATTGGAAGAAGGATATAAAAGAGACTCTCTATCTCTCATCCTAACATCCTGTTCTGCTTGTCTGATGATATTTCTACTGTAGCCACGATCAAGAAATCTCTGTTTTACTTCATTAGCTCGTTTTATAAATGTTGCTTCATCCGAGCAGTTCCTCTTCACTCTTAATAATTCCCCCTTTGGAACCCCTTTGATGACTGGGGGGAAATGTGAGCTTGTAAAATGAAGAAGACTGTTCGTGGCTGTTTTTTTACGATATATATCAGTATTGAGTCTACCGTCTGAGGTTTTTGTGATCGTCAGGTCCAAAAAATTAATCGTGGTTTCATTAATTTCAGAGGTTAATTTAAGGTTTATATCATTAGTGTTTAATATTGTTACAAATTCATGAAATAGTGAATCCTGATCATCCCATAGTACTAACACGTCATCTATATACCGTAGCCACAAGCTTATGTGGTTCGTATATTTTTCGTATTGAGAATTGAATACATATTCCCTCTCCCACCATCCTAGGAAGAGGTTGGCATACGTAGGGGCACATGCCGTCCCCATTGCTGTCCCGCGTATCTGTAAGAAGAATTTATCTTCAAATATGAAATAATTTTTGGTCAAAATGAATTGTAGTAGTTGTATGAGGAAATCATTAATGCTACTTTGTTTTTCCATATTAAGAAAGTATCTTACAGCATTGATACCTTGATGATGAGGTATATTGCTATATAGAGATTCCACATCCAGGGACGCCAACTTCGTGGAGTTGTTAATTGACACATTGTTTAATTTGACTAAAACGTCCAATGTGTCTTTTACATATGAGTTTAAACTTATTACATGTTTGCGTAGCTGAAGATCTAGGTATCTGCTCGCTTTCTCAGTAAGACATCCTACCCCCGACACTATGGGTCTTCCCGGGGGGTTGGACTCATTTTTATGCACTTTGGGGATCAAGTATATTGTGGCTATTTTAGGGTTGTGTACCTCAAGATATTCATAGTCTCCTTTCGTTATTGTTCCCCCTTTATATGCTTCCAAAATTAATTTTTTGTATATTGCTAAGTAATTAGCTGTGGGGTTAAAGATAATGCGTTTATAACAATTAGTGTCATTCAGTTGTTTGTGCATTTCCTTCAAATATAGTTCCCTAGGCCATAACACTATATTCCCACCTTTGTCTGAGGGTTTGATGATGGTATCCTCCCAAGTTTGTATCTCTTTCAATGCTTTCCTTTCTGTTGTAGACATATTATTTCCTCTTATTTTTGTTTGAAAAGATTTGTGATATAATTTATCCAGATCTTTGGAGACTAAGTCCCTATAGACTTTAATTTGGGGACATATAGTTGTATCTGGCCAAAAAGTTGATTTCTTTTTAAATTTAGGACGTGTATCCTCTGTACTTAAGGGTTGATTATTTGTATCTAGTTCTTCCAGTATCTGCAGTGCATTCTGTTCTGCTACAGTACCAAATAAACTTGTCGATGTTGTATCAAGTTCATGGGATTCATGGGTAGAAGCGATGTTAGATTTGTTCGAATAAAACTTTTTAAGTAATAGTTTTCTCGAGAAGAGCATTAAGTCCTTCTCCCACGCAAATCTGTCAAATTTGTGGGTGGGGGAGAACGAAAGACCTTTGCTTAGAAGTTGAGTATGAGTTGTACTTAATTCTCGGTCTGTTAAATTAATAATTCTTAATTGATCTTCTAAAATTTGGTTCTTTGATAGTTCCTCCGTAGTGGGTAGGGAACATCCTGCTCCTCCATATTTTTCCGTTTTCTTTCTGTATTTCTTCCCCCCCCTGCGTGTTTGTCTTTTTTTGACTTGTTTCCTCCCTCCCGATATTTTGGGCGTTGTTCTAAAAAATCCCTTCTATAGTGAGAATCCTCTCTTGAAGACATAGATGGGTCAGTTGTTTCTCCCTCTGAGGAGTCAATTTCGGACATGCTCGTAAAGGAGACAGATTTATTTGGTGGTTTTCGTTGATACCATTTGAAAACAGTGTTATTGAGATAATCATTACGATCTCTCGTGAGTTTTGTACGTTTTTTATCCATCACTGTTTTCTCAAATTGGTCCAGCTCCTTCTTAAATTTCTCGTACGCCTTTTGAAAGGTGTCCAGATTCTCAAATTGTTTAAGTTTGTCACCCAATATATTGATCTCTTTTGTGTATTGTTCCAATAATAAACTATCATGTCTTATTAAGATTTGGATCAAATCATGAGAACATTTGGTTAACACCGCTTCCCATTCCCTTTTAAGGTCATTATTAAATAATTCAAAGGCTGGGTATAGTTTGGGTCTTAGTCCCCTAGGGACCATGCTTTGTTTTGTATATGTATTGAACATTGTTTTGTTCCAAACTGTTTTGGTTTGTTTGAACATAATATTTTTTAAAGTAGACAGATCTTGTACCCAGTCCTCATTTGTGTTGTTGTCCCTTATACTAGAGCCAAATAACAACTCCATATCCTCATTAGCTTTCCATTTCTCTTGTCGTGTAACTAGATCGTTGCTAATACTGAAAACCGCCATCTTAAGTCACTATTGTTAATAAATATTTTTTATAAACTTTATATTGTAATATTGATTATCTGAAAAGCCTGTGCTTGAGTCAAATAGCAGTGTGCCTCTATGCACACTAATACATGGAAGTAGGTTTGGGTTGTACTCAGCACCGGGCTATAAACCCCTTATGTATCACTAGGTATGATTATTATCCAATATAATTCGGGGAGGTGCTCCAGTACTGTTTAGGAACTTTCATACATAGAAGAGAAAAAAAGAAGGAATAGTACTGAAAGGAGCACTCTTTTTGTCAGATAATGGAATTTTTTATCATTTGTATATATTAAAATGAACAACCTTTATTAGTAAATTTAAAATTAATAAGCGAAATATTTAAAATACGAGATATGTTGCAAATTAACCTGAATATTTAATCTGTTAAAAAAGGTAGAAAACTACCACGTTGGCCTGTTGCTATGTATATCCCTCTTAATACTTGGTAGAGTATATTAATAATATGTAGTACCTCAGGGTAATTATAAACAGGGCTATGATAAACCTTGTTATTGTGAATCCACCAGGGGGCAGGCTTGTGTCCGCCTATTAAATAGACTTAGCTAGTCCACATGACTCATTATTTCCACTTTTTATTCGTTGTTATTATTATAAGGAGTAAGGAAATAACAGATCTAATGATTCATAAGTGAGAAAAGTGATCCCAGTCAGGGTATCACTACTCACTGGTTATAAGGGTAGAGGCTAATGTACTATATACATAGTCTAAAGAAAGTCCACTGGTTAGTGTGTTCACCAGCTTGGAGAACCCCTTGGTTTTAGACTGACTCTATAGATTGTTGTAAATGCACCCTAATGTCATACTATTTGGTGTGTTATAGCGCTGGACTGTCTGGTTGAATACAACGCTACCTGTTGGTGTGTAATAGCGCTGGACTAACTGGCTGTGTATACCGCTGCCTACTGGTAGAGATTCTTAAACTGCTAAACCCTATGATCCATATCATAAATGTGGATTAAATAGTGGAGAACATAGATACTCTTATTTTAAACTAATGAGGACATAGCACACAGGCTCAGCGTGAACGCCGACGCGCGTTTCGCTTATGAGCTTTAACGAGGCAACCAGACTGACGGTTCCAATTGGCTTTATAAAGGGATGTGCCCGCCCACTCTATGACGCTCATGTATAGCGTTAGATAGGGTACTTTGCATTCCCCGTTTTTGGCAAGCGTTGATAGGTTGTAGAACATCACATGATTCTGTCATGTGTTCAGAAATATAGTGTGTTGATGTTATCGTTTCACAAGGGAGGGCCTGTCCTGAATCAAGACATGTGATTGGTCCCCTGCTGTATCGATGGTAACACACTTCTAATAGTGTTCTGACATATTCACAACGTAAGTATATATCTTCCACCTCACCAACAGTATATAGAAGATGACTGCATAAAATAGGATAAATAAACTTAATCACTCATTAGCGCGCCCTCTTCATATTGTTCCATTGATATTGTAGTTATAAATTCTACATTTAACTATTACTTTATGTAGCCTAATGTTGTTATATTTGAAAATATAGAGTTTATAAGCAATGTTGATATGTTAGGTATATATTAGGTGATATAGATCATAGTTCCCTCCTGCTAATTTCCATACATTTTAATAAAATGTTTTCTTAATAAAAATATATATACCTTGTGACAGCTTTATATGACAAGTAACTATGTATTGGTGATTGATGAAATGTTTGTCATTCATTAGTATACCGTCTTTAAATAGGATATAATGGTAGTTTTTCTTTTACCTAGTTATTGTTAAAATGATCAAATGGTATTATAAGTGTATAAATTCTGGGCGTTATTGTATATCTGATATGTATAGTATTTACTCTGGATCATGATTCACTCAAAGTAGTTGGAGTAAATTGCTTACTACCTTTAGTAGTATCTAATTATATATTCAATAAAACATCTCTATTCCTTAGTATGGGCCCAAACCCATATTGTTAGTAATCTTCGTTTATATTAGACCGCACTGATGCCGGTCCTCAAGAGTGATTTCAATGTGCATCAACCTGAGACTGGGAGCTGACTCTCAGTATCATTATATAGTGTATCTGTGGATCCGTGAATCATTATAATATTGTAAATCATATATTTAAGTTTCAATTTCCTAATTACTTGTGAAAATCATCTATTTATTCAGATAAATATATCCTCTTTATTTTATAGTGATGATGTGACAATAGTGATTAGAGATGTGAGTGACTGTAAATTTTTTAAAAAATTAAGACGTGATGTGATAATAAGTTAATTAGGGTAAGCTTTCAATGCTTACTTATTAATAATTGTGCTTAGGGTCTATAATAACCATTGTGTAGTGTATCTTATTGTAGGGTATTAGGTGATACTGAATGCCAGTTTAGTCCCAGTTAGTTCGGATTTCATTAGGAGTTTAGTGCATACATATTGTGTATATATTTAATGTGAGATTCTATATTGTCATATGATCAATGTTATACATTGGTCTAAACTGATCTAATTCAGATCAAATTACTCCCAATAGTTCAAGAGAACACCATATAATTACTGTTGTCATTAAGGCCTTTAGGGGTGAGACTTCCCATTAAAAAGATTTTTTTGGTCTCATGTTTTAAAAGCTCAGTTTTAATATCCCCTCCCCTTAGACCTAACGTTATCTGTTCCATCGCATACGCTTTGAGATATTTGGGATCATTATCATGATGGATCAGAAAATGTTTTGCCACTGTGGTAAGTGGTTTCATATTTGTTTTGTCCCTATTGGCATTGCGTATATTCCCTGCATGTTCCAGAATTCTTTTCTTTAGCGGTCTGGTGGTCATTCCTATATAGTTAAGTTGGCAGGGGCAAGTTAAACAGTATATTGTATTAGGAGTATTACAGTTGAGAAACTGATCTATGACCCATTTTCGTTGGAATTTGTCTATATACTCTTTTGTTGGAGTTGCATATTGACATGCTTTGCATATTCCACATCGGAAAAAGCCATTTGGCCTAGTTGACAACTGTTTGCAGGATGACTGAAGTGAACTATGTACAAGTTGGTCCTTAAGATTTCTGGAACGTCTCCACGTAATTTGTACCCTATTTTGTAGGGTTTGACTAAGGTCCTCGTCCGTCATGAGAACATGCCAATGTTTCTGAAAAATAGATAAAATATCTTTCCATTCTGTACAGTAAGTACCTATCATTCTGGTGTCATCATATTTATTTTTCTTATTATTGGAAGAAGGATATAAAAGAGACTCTCTATCTCTCATCCTAACATCCTGTTCTGCTTGTCTGATGATATTTCTACTGTAGCCACGATCAAGAAATCTCTGTTTTACTTCATTAGCTCGTTTTATAAATGTTGCTTCATCCGAGCAGTTCCTCTTCACTCTTAATAATTCCCCCTTTGGAACCCCTTTGATGACTGGGGGGAAATGTGAGCTTGTAAAATGAAGAAGACTGTTCGTGGCTGTTTTTTTACGATATATATCAGTATTGAGTCTACCGTCTGAGGTTTTTGTGATCGTCAGGTCCAAAAAATTAATCGTGGTTTCATTAATTTCAGAGGTTAATTTAAGGTTTATATCATTAGTGTTTAATATTGTTACAAATTCATGAAATAGTGAATCCTGATCATCCCATAGTACTAACACGTCATCTATATACCGTAGCCACAAGCTTATGTGGTTCGTATATTTTTCGTATTGAGAATTGAATACATATTCCCTCTCCCACCATCCTA
This sequence comes from Mixophyes fleayi, assembly GCF_038048845.1. NCBI lineage: Eukaryota > Metazoa > Chordata > Amphibia > Anura > Limnodynastidae > Mixophyes > Mixophyes fleayi. Next base: position 112,975,834 of record NC_134406.1, on the reverse strand, counting down.
GGAAGAGGTTGGCATACGTAGGGGCACATGCCGTCCCCATTGCTGTCCCGCGTATCTGTAAGAAGAATTTATCTTCAAATATGAAATAATTTTTGGTCAAAATGAATTGTAGTAGTTGTATGAGGAAATCATTAATGCTACTTTGTTTTTCCATATTAAGAAAGTATCTTACAGCATTGATACCTTGATGATGAGGTATATTGCTATATAGAGATTCCACATCCAGGGACGCCAACTTCGTGGAGTTGTTAATTGACACATTGTTTAATTTGACTAAAACGTCCAATGTGTCTTTTACATATGAGTTTAAACTTATTACATGTTTGCGTAGCTGAAGATCTAGGTATCTGCTCGCTTTCTCAGTAAGACATCCTACCCCCGACACTATGGGTCTTCCCGGGGGGTTGGACTCATTTTTATGCACTTTGGGGATCAAGTATATTGTGGCTATTTTAGGGTTGTGTACCTCAAGATATTCATAGTCTCCTTTCGTTATTGTTCCCCCTTTATATGCTTCCAAAATTAATTTTTTGTATATTGCTAAGTAATTAGCTGTGGGGTTAAAGATAATGCGTTTATAACAATTAGTGTCATTCAGTTGTTTGTGCATTTCCTTCAAATATAGTTCCCTAGGCCATAACACTATATTCCCACCTTTGTCTGAGGGTTTGATGATGGTATCCTCCCAAGTTTGTATCTCTTTCAATGCTTTCCTTTCTGTTGTAGACATATTATTTCCTCTTATTTTTGTTTGAAAAGATTTGTGATATAATTTATCCAGATCTTTGGAGACTAAGTCCCTATAGACTTTAATTTGGGGACATATAGTTGTATCTGGCCAAAAAGTTGATTTCTTTTTAAATTTAGGACGTGTATCCTCTGTACTTAAGGGTTGATTATTTGTATCTAGTTCTTCCAGTATCTGCAGTGCATTCTGTTCTGCTACAGTACCAAATAAACTTGTCGATGTTGTATCAAGTTCATGGGATTCATGGGTAGAAGCGATGTTAGATTTGTTCGAATAAAACTTTTTAAGTAATAGTTTTCTCGAGAAGAGCATTAAGTCCTTCTCCCACGCAAATCTGTCAAATTTGTGGGTGGGGGAGAACGAAAGACCTTTGCTTAGAAGTTGAGTATGAGTTGTACTTAATTCTCGGTCTGTTAAATTAATAATTCTTAATTGATCTTCTAAAATTTGGTTCTTTGATAGTTCCTCCGTAGTGGGTAGGGAACATCCTGCTCCTCCATATTTTTCCGTTTTCTTTCTGTATTTCTTCCCCCCCCTGCGTGTTTGTCTTTTTTTGACTTGTTTCCTCCCTCCCGATATTTTGGGCGTTGTTCTAAAAAATCCCTTCTATAGTGAGAATCCTCTCTTGAAGACATAGATGGGTCAGTTGTTTCTCCCTCTGAGGAGTCAATTTCGGACATGCTCGTAAAGGAGACAGATTTATTTGGTGGTTTTCGTTGATACCATTTGAAAACAGTGTTATTGAGATAATCATTACGATCTCTCGTGAGTTTTGTACGTTTTTTATCCATCACTGTTTTCTCAAATTGGTCCAGCTCCTTCTTAAATTTCTCGTACGCCTTTTGAAAGGTGTCCAGATTCTCAAATTGTTTAAGTTTGTCACCCAATATATTGATCTCTTTTGTGTATTGTTCCAATAATAAACTATCATGTCTTATTAAGATTTGGATCAAATCATGAGAACATTTGGTTAACACCGCTTCCCATTCCCTTTTAAGGTCATTATTAAATAATTCAAAGGCTGGGTATAGTTTGGGTCTTAGTCCCCTAGGGACCATGCTTTGTTTTGTATATGTATTGAACATTGTTTTGTTCCAAACTGTTTTGGTTTGTTTGAACATAATATTTTTTAAAGTAGACAGATCTTGTACCCAGTCCTCATTTGTGTTGTTGTCCCTTATACTAGAGCCAAATAACAACTCCATATCCTCATTAGCTTTCCATTTCTCTTGTCGTGTAACTAGATCGTTGCTAATACTGAAAACCGCCATCTTAAGTCACTATTGTTAATAAATATTTTTTATAAACTTTATATTGTAATATTGATTATCTGAAAAGCCTGTGCTTGAGTCAAATAGCAGTGTGCCTCTATGCACACTAATACATGGAAGTAGGTTTGGGTTGTACTCAGCACCGGGCTATAAACCCCTTATGTATCACTAGGTATGATTATTATCCAATATAATTCGGGGAGGTGCTCCAGTACTGTTTAGGAACTTTCATACATAGAAGAGAAAAAAAGAAGGAATAGTACTGAAAGGAGCACTCTTTTTGTCAGATAATGGAATGTATTATAAACAGGGCTATGATAATTACCCTGAGGTACTACATATTATTAATATACTCTACCAAGTATTAAGAGGGATATACATAGCAACAGGCCAACGTGGTAGTTTTCTACCTTTTTTAACAGATTAAATATTCAGGTTAATTTGCAACATATCTCGTATTTTAAATATTTCGCTTATTAATTTTAAATTTACTAATAAAGGTTGTTCATTTTAATATATACAAATGATAAAAAATTCCATTATCTGACAAAAAGAGTGCTCCTTTCAGTACTATTCCTTCTTTTTTTCTCTTCTATGTATGAAAGTTCCTAAACAGTACTGGAGCACCTCCCCGAATTATATTGGATAATAATCATACCTAGTGATACATAAGGGGTTTATAGCCCGGTGCTGAGTACAACCCAAACCTACTTCCATGTATTAGTGTGCATAGAGGCACACTGCTATTTGACTCAAGCACAGGCTTTTCAGATAATCAATATTACAATATAAAGTTTATAAAAAATATTTATTAACAATAGTGACTTAAGATGGCGGTTTTCAGTATTAGCAACGATCTAGTTACACGACAAGAGAAATGGAAAGCTAATGAGGATATGGAGTTGTTATTTGGCTCTAGTATAAGGGACAACAACACAAATGAGGACTGGGTACAAGATCTGTCTACTTTAAAAAATATTATGTTCAAACAAACCAAAACAGTTTGGAACAAAACAATGTTCAATACATATACAAAACAAAGCATGGTCCCTAGGGGACTAAGACCCAAACTATACCCAGCCTTTGAATTATTTAATAATGACCTTAAAAGGGAATGGGAAGCGGTGTTAACCAAATGTTCTCATGATTTGATCCAAATCTTAATAAGACATGATAGTTTATTATTGGAACAATACACAAAAGAGATCAATATATTGGGTGACAAACTTAAACAATTTGAGAATCTGGACACCTTTCAAAAGGCGTACGAGAAATTTAAGAAGGAGCTGGACCAATTTGAGAAAACAGTGATGGATAAAAAACGTACAAAACTCACGAGAGATCGTAATGATTATCTCAATAACACTGTTTTCAAATGGTATCAACGAAAACCACCAAATAAATCTGTCTCCTTTACGAGCATGTCCGAAATTGACTCCTCAGAGGGAGAAACAACTGACCCATCTATGTCTTCAAGAGAGGATTCTCACTATAGAAGGGATTTTTTAGAACAACGCCCAAAATATCGGGAGGGAGGAAACAAGTCAAAAAAAGACAAACACGCAGGGGGGGGAAGAAATACAGAAAGAAAACGGAAAAATATGGAGGAGCAGGATGTTCCCTACCCACTACGGAGGAACTATCAAAGAACCAAATTTTAGAAGATCAATTAAGAATTATTAATTTAACAGACCGAGAATTAAGTACAACTCATACTCAACTTCTAAGCAAAGGTCTTTCGTTCTCCCCCACCCACAAATTTGACAGATTTGCGTGGGAGAAGGACTTAATGCTCTTCTCGAGAAAACTATTACTTAAAAAGTTTTATTCGAACAAATCTAACATCGCTTCTACCCATGAATCCCATGAACTTGATACAACATCGACAAGTTTATTTGGTACTGTAGCAGAACAGAATGCACTGCAGATACTGGAAGAACTAGATACAAATAATCAACCCTTAAGTACAGAGGATACACGTCCTAAATTTAAAAAGAAATCAACTTTTTGGCCAGATACAACTATATGTCCCCAAATTAAAGTCTATAGGGACTTAGTCTCCAAAGATCTGGATAAATTATATCACAAATCTTTTCAAACAAAAATAAGAGGAAATAATATGTCTACAACAGAAAGGAAAGCATTGAAAGAGATACAAACTTGGGAGGATACCATCATCAAACCCTCAGACAAAGGTGGGAATATAGTGTTATGGCCTAGGGAACTATATTTGAAGGAAATGCACAAACAACTGAATGACACTAATTGTTATAAACGCATTATCTTTAACCCCACAGCTAATTACTTAGCAATATACAAAAAATTAATTTTGGAAGCATATAAAGGGGGAACAATAACGAAAGGAGACTATGAATATCTTGAGGTACACAACCCTAAAATAGCCACAATATACTTGATCCCCAAAGTGCATAAAAATGAGTCCAACCCCCCGGGAAGACCCATAGTGTCGGGGGTAGGATGTCTTACTGAGAAAGCGAGCAGATACCTAGATCTTCAGCTACGCAAACATGTAATAAGTTTAAACTCATATGTAAAAGACACATTGGACGTTTTAGTCAAATTAAACAATGTGTCAATTAACAACTCCACGAAGTTGGCGTCCCTGGATGTGGAATCTCTATATAGCAATATACCTCATCATCAAGGTATCAATGCTGTAAGATACTTTCTTAATATGGAAAAACAAAGTAGCATTAATGATTTCCTCATACAACTACTACAATTCATTTTGACCAAAAATTATTTCATATTTGAAGATAAATTCTTCTTACAGATACGCGGGACAGCAATGGGGACGGCATGTGCCCCTACGTATGCCAACCTCTTCCTAGGATGGTGGGAGAGGGAATATGTATTCAATTCTCAATACGAAAAATATACGAACCACATAAGCTTGTGGCTACGGTATATAGATGACGTGTTAGTACTATGGGATGATCAGGATTCACTATTTCATGAATTTGTAACAATATTAAACACTAATGATATAAACCTTAAATTAACCTCTGAAATTAATGAAACCACGATTAATTTTTTGGACCTGACGATCACAAAAACCTCAGACGGTAGACTCAATACTGATATATATCGTAAAAAAACAGCCACGAACAGTCTTCTTCATTTTACAAGCTCACATTTCCCCCCAGTCATCAAAGGGGTTCCAAAGGGGGAATTATTAAGAGTGAAGAGGAACTGCTCGGATGAAGCAACATTTATAAAACGAGCTAATGAAGTAAAACAGAGATTTCTTGATCGTGGCTACAGTAGAAATATCATCAGACAAGCAGAACAGGATGTTAGGATGAGAGATAGAGAGTCTCTTTTATATCCTTCTTCCAATAATAAGAAAAATAAATATGATGACACCAGAATGATAGGTACTTACTGTACAGAATGGAAAGATATTTTATCTATTTTTCAGAAACATTGGCATGTTCTCATGACGGACGAGGACCTTAGTCAAACCCTACAAAATAGGGTACAAATTACGTGGAGACGTTCCAGAAATCTTAAGGACCAACTTGTACATAGTTCACTTCAGTCATCCTGCAAACAGTTGTCAACTAGGCCAAATGGCTTTTTCCGATGTGGAATATGCAAAGCATGTCAATATGCAACTCCAACAAAAGAGTATATAGACAAATTCCAACGAAAATGGGTCATAGATCAGTTTCTCAACTGTAATACTCCTAATACAATATACTGTTTAACTTGCCCCTGCCAACTTAACTATATAGGAATGACCACCAGACCGCTAAAGAAAAGAATTCTGGAACATGCAGGGAATATACGCAATGCCAATAGGGACAAAACAAATATGAAACCACTTACCACAGTGGCAAAACATTTTCTGATCCATCATGATAATGATCCCAAATATCTCAAAGCGTATGCGATGGAACAGATAACGTTAGGTCTAAGGGGAGGGGATATTAAAACTGAGCTTTTAAAACATGAGACCAAAAAAATCTTTTTAATGGGAAGTCTCACCCCTAAAGGCCTTAATGACAACAGTAATTATATGGTGTTCTCTTGAACTATTGGGAGTAATTTGATCTGAATTAGATCAGTTTAGACCAATGTATAACATTGATCATATGACAATATAGAATCTCACATTAAATATATACACAATATGTATGCACTAAACTCCTAATGAAATCCGAACTAACTGGGACTAAACTGGCATTCAGTATCACCTAATACCCTACAATAAGATACACTACACAATGGTTATTATAGACCCTAAGCACAATTATTAATAAGTAAGCATTGAAAGCTTACCCTAATTAACTTATTATCACATCACGTCTTAATTTTTTAAAAAATTTACAGTCACTCACATCTCTAATCACTATTGTCACATCATCACTATAAAATAAAGAGGATATATTTATCTGAATAAATAGATGATTTTCACAAGTAATTAGGAAATTGAAACTTAAATATATGATTTACAATATTATAATGATTCACGGATCCACAGATACACTATATAATGATACTGAGAGTCAGCTCCCAGTCTCAGGTTGATGCACATTGAAATCACTCTTGAGGACCGGCATCAGTGCGGTCTAATATAAACGAAGATTACTAACAATATGGGTTTGGGCCCATACTAAGGAATAGAGATGTTTTATTGAATATATAATTAGATACTACTAAAGGTAGTAAGCAATTTACTCCAACTACTTTGAGTGAATCATGATCCAGAGTAAATACTATACATATCAGATATACAATAACGCCCAGAATTTATACACTTATAATACCATTTGATCATTTTAACAATAACTAGGTAAAAGAAAAACTACCATTATATCCTATTTAAAGACGGTATACTAATGAATGACAAACATTTCATCAATCACCAATACATAGTTACTTGTCATATAAAGCTGTCACAAGGTATATATATTTTTATTAAGAAAACATTTTATTAAAATGTATGGAAATTAGCAGGAGGGAACTATGATCTATATCACCTAATATATACCTAACATATCAACATTGCTTATAAACTCTATATTTTCAAATATAACAACATTAGGCTACATAAAGTAATAGTTAAATGTAGAATTTATAACTACAATATCAATGGAACAATATGAAGAGGGCGCGCTAATGAGTGATTAAGTTTATTTATCCTATTTTATGCAGTCATCTTCTATATACTGTTGGTGAGGTGGAAGATATATACTTACGTTGTGAATATGTCAGAACACTATTAGAAGTGTGTTACCATCGATACAGCAGGGGACCAATCACATGTCTTGATTCAGGACAGGCCCTCCCTTGTGAAACGATAACATCAACACACTATATTTCTGAACACATGACAGAATCATGTGATGTTCTACAACCTATCAACGCTTGCCAAAAACGGGGAATGCAAAGTACCCTATCTAACGCTATACATGAGCGTCATAGAGTGGGCGGGCACATCCCTTTATAAAGCCAATTGGAACCGTCAGTCTGGTTGCCTCGTTAAAGCTCATAAGCGAAACGCGCGTCGGCGTTCACGCTGAGCCTGTGTGCTATGTCCTCATTAGTTTAAAATAAGAGTATCTATGTTCTCCACTATTTAATCCACATTTATGATATGGATCATAGGGTTTAGCAGTTTAAGAATCTCTACCAGTAGGCAGCGGTATACACAGCCAGTTAGTCCAGCGCTATTACACACCAACAGGTAGCGTTGTATTCAACCAGACAGTCCAGCGCTATAACACACCAAATAGTATGACATTAGGGTGCATTTACAACAATCTATAGAGTCAGTCTAAAACCAAGGGGTTCTCCAAGCTGGTGAACACACTAACCAGTGGACTTTCTTTAGACTATGTATATAGTACATTAGCCTCTACCCTTATAACCAGTGAGTAGTGATACCCTGACTGGGATCACTTTTCTCACTTATGAATCATTAGATCTGTTATTTCCTTACTCCTTATAATAATAACAACGAATAAAAAGTGGAAATAATGAGTCATGTGGACTAGCTAAGTCTATTTAATAGGCGGACACAAGCCTGCCCCCTGGTGGATTCACAATAACAAGGTTTATCATAGCCCTGTTTATAATTACCCTGAGGTACTACATATTATTAATATACTCTACCAAGTATTAAGAGGGATATACATAGCAACAGGCCAACGTGGTAGTTTTCTACCTTTTTTAACAGATTAAATATTCAGGTTAATTTGCAACATATCTCGTATTTTAAATATTTCGCTTATTAATTTTAAATTTACTAATAAAGGTTGTTCATTTTAATATATACAAATGATAAAAAATTCCATTATCTGACAAAAAGAGTGCTCCTTTCAGTACTATTCCTTCTTTTTTTCTCTTCTATGTATGAAAGTTCCTAAACAGTACTGGAGCACCTCCCCGAATTATATTGGATAATAATCATACCTAGTGATACATAAGGGGTTTATAGCCCGGTGCTGAGTACAACCCAAACCTACTTCCATGTATTAGTGTGCATAGAGGCACACTGCTATTTGACTCAAGCACAGGCTTTTCAGATAATCAATATTACAATATAAAGTTTATAAAAAATATTTATTAACAATAGTGACTTAAGATGGCGGTTTTCAGTATTAGCAACGATCTAGTTACACGACAAGAGAAATGGAAAGCTAATGAGGATATGGAGTTGTTATTTGGCTCTAGTATAAGGGACAACAACACAAATGAGGACTGGGTACAAGATCTGTCTACTTTAAAAAATATTATGTTCAAACAAACCAAAACAGTTTGGAACAAAACAATGTTCAATACATATACAAAACAAAGCATGGTCCCTAGGGGACTAAGACCCAAACTATACCCAGCCTTTGAATTATTTAATAATGACCTTAAAAGGGAATGGGAAGCGGTGTTAACCAAATGTTCTCATGATTTGATCCAAATCTTAATAAGACATGATAGTTTATTATTGGAACAATACACAAAAGAGATCAATATATTGGGTGACAAACTTAAACAATTTGAGAATCTGGACACCTTTCAAAAGGCGTACGAGAAATTTAAGAAGGAGCTGGACCAATTTGAGAAAACAGTGATGGATAAAAAACGTACAAAACTCACGAGAGATCGTAATGATTATCTCAATAACACTGTTTTCAAATGGTATCAACGAAAACCACCAAATAAATCTGTCTCCTTTACGAGCATGTCCGAAATTGACTCCTCAGAGGGAGAAACAACTGACCCATCTATGTCTTCAAGAGAGGATTCTCACTATAGAAGGGATTTTTTAGAACAACGCCCAAAATATCGGGAGGGAGGAAACAAGTCAAAAAAAGACAAACACGCAGGGGGGGGAAGAAATACAGAAAGAAAACGGAAAAATATGGAGGAGCAGGATGTTCCCTACCCACTACGGAGGAACTATCAAAGAACCAAATTTTAGAAGATCAATTAAGAATTATTAATTTAACAGACCGAGAATTAAGTACAACTCATACTCAACTTCTAAGCAAAGGTCTTTCGTTCTCCCCCACCCACAAATTTGACAGATTTGCGTGGGAGAAGGACTTAATGCTCTTCTCGAGAAAACTATTACTTAAAAAGTTTTATTCGAACAAATCTAACATCGCTTCTACCCATGAATCCCATGAACTTGATACAACATCGACAAGTTTATTTGGTACTGTAGCAGAACAGAATGCACTGCAGATACTGGAAGAACTAGATACAAATAATCAACCCTTAAGTACAGAGGATACACGTCCTAAATTTAAAAAGAAATCAACTTTTTGGCCAGATACAACTATATGTCCCCAAATTAAAGTCTATAGGGACTTAGTCTCCAAAGATCTGGATAAATTATATCACAAATCTTTTCAAACAAAAATAAGAGGAAATAATATGTCTACAACAGAAAGGAAAGCATTGAAAGAGATACAAACTTGGGAGGATACCATCATCAAACCCTCAGACAAAGGTGGGAATATAGTGTTATGGCCTAGGGAACTATATTTGAAGGAAATGCACAAACAACTGAATGACACTAATTGTTATAAACGCATTATCTTTAACCCCACAGCTAATTACTTAGCAATATACAAAAAATTAATTTTGGAAGCATATAAAGGGGGAACAATAACGAAAGGAGACTATGAATATCTTGAGGTACACAACCCTAAAATAGCCACAATATACTTGATCCCCAAAGTGCATAAAAATGAGTCCAACCCCCCGGGAAGACCCATAGTGTCGGGGGTAGGATGTCTTACTGAGAAAGCGAGCAGATACCTAGATCTTCAGCTACGCAAACATGTAATAAGTTTAAACTCATATGTAAAAGACACATTGGACGTTTTAGTCAAATTAAACAATGTGTCAATTAACAACTCCACGAAGTTGGCGTCCCTGGATGTGGAATCTCTATATAGCAATATACCTCATCATCAAGGTATCAATGCTGTAAGATACTTTCTTAATATGGAAAAACAAAGTAGCATTAATGATTTCCTCATACAACTACTACAATTCATTTTGACCAAAAATTATTTCATATTTGAAGATAAATTCTTCTTACAGATACGCGGGACAGCAATGGGGACGGCATGTGCCCCTACGTATGCCAACCTCTTCCTAGGATGGTGGGAGAGGGAATATGTATTCAATTCTCAATACGAAAAATATACGAACCACATAAGCTTGTGGCTACGGTATATAGATGACGTGTTAGTACTATGGGATGATCAGGATTCACTATTTCATGAATTTGTAACAATATTAAACACTAATGATATAAACCTTAAATTAACCTCTGAAATTAATGAAACCACGATTAATTTTTTGGACCTGACGATCACAAAAACCTCAGACGGTAGACTCAATACTGATATATATCGTAAAAAAACAGCCACGAACAGTCTTCTTCATTTTACAAGCTCACATTTCCCCCCAGTCATCAAAGGGGTTCCAAAGGGGGAATTATTAAGAGTGAAGAGGAACTGCTCGGATGAAGCAACATTTATAAAACGAGCTAATGAAGTAAAACAGAGATTTCTTGATCGTGGCTACAGTAGAAATATCATCAGACAAGCAGAACAGGATGTTAGGATGAGAGATAGAGAGTCTCTTTTATATCCTTCTTCCAATAATAAGAAAAATAAATATGATGACACCAGAATGATAGGTACTTACTGTACAGAATGGAAAGATATTTTATCTATTTTTCAGAAACATTGGCATGTTCTCATGACGGACGAGGACCTTAGTCAAACCCTACAAAATAGGGTACAAATTACGTGGAGACGTTCCAGAAATCTTAAGGACCAACTTGTACATAGTTCACTTCAGTCATCCTGCAAACAGTTGTCAACTAGGCCAAATGGCTTTTTCCGATGTGGAATATGCAAAGCATGTCAATATGCAACTCCAACAAAAGAGTATATAGACAAATTCCAACGAAAATGGGTCATAGATCAGTTTCTCAACTGTAATACTCCTAATACAATATACTGTTTAACTTGCCCCTGCCAACTTAACTATATAGGAATGACCACCAGACCGCTAAAGAAAAGAATTCTGGAACATGCAGGGAATATACGCAATGCCAATAGGGACAAAACAAATATGAAACCACTTACCACAGTGGCAAAACATTTTCTGATCCATCATGATAATGATCCCAAATATCTCAAAGCGTATGCGATGGAACAGATAACGTTAGGTCTAAGGGGAGGGGATATTAAAACTGAGCTTTTAAAACATGAGACCAAAAAAATCTTTTTAATGGGAAGTCTCACCCCTAAAGGCCTTAATGACAACAGTAATTATATGGTGTTCTCTTGAACTATTGGGAGTAATTTGATCTGAATTAGATCAGTTTAGACCAATGTATAACATTGATCATATGACAATATAGAATCTCACATTAAATATATACACAATATGTATGCACTAAACTCCTAATGAAATCCGAACTAACTGGGACTAAACTGGCATTCAGTATCACCTAATACCCTACAATAAGATACACTACACAATGGTTATTATAGACCCTAAGCACAATTATTAATAAGTAAGCATTGAAAGCTTACCCTAATTAACTTATTATCACATCACGTCTTAATTTTTTAAAAAATTTACAGTCACTCACATCTCTAATCACTATTGTCACATCATCACTATAAAATAAAGAGGATATATTTATCTGAATAAATAGATGATTTTCACAAGTAATTAGGAAATTGAAACTTAAATATATGATTTACAATATTATAATGATTCACGGATCCACAGATACACTATATAATGATACTGAGAGTCAGCTCCCAGTCTCAGGTTGATGCACATTGAAATCACTCTTGAGGACCGGCATCAGTGCGGTCTAATATAAACGAAGATTACTAACAATATGGGTTTGGGCCCATACTAAGGAATAGAGATGTTTTATTGAATATATAATTAGATACTACTAAAGGTAGTAAGCAATTTACTCCAACTACTTTGAGTGAATCATGATCCAGAGTAAATACTATACATATCAGATATACAATAACGCCCAGAATTTATACACTTATAATACCATTTGATCATTTTAACAATAACTAGGTAAAAGAAAAACTACCATTATATCCTATTTAAAGACGGTATACTAATGAATGACAAACATTTCATCAATCACCAATACATAGTTACTTGTCATATAAAGCTGTCACAAGGTATATATATTTTTATTAAGAAAACATTTTATTAAAATGTATGGAAATTAGCAGGAGGGAACTATGATCTATATCACCTAATATATACCTAACATATCAACATTGCTTATAAACTCTATATTTTCAAATATAACAACATTAGGCTACATAAAGTAATAGTTAAATGTAGAATTTATAACTACAATATCAATGGAACAATATGAAGAGGGCGCGCTAATGAGTGATTAAGTTTATTTATCCTATTTTATGCAGTCATCTTCTATATACTGTTGGTGAGGTGGAAGATATATACTTACGTTGTGAATATGTCAGAACACTATTAGAAGTGTGTTACCATCGATACAGCAGGGGACCAATCACATGTCTTGATTCAGGACAGGCCCTCCCTTGTGAAACGATAACATCAACACACTATATTTCTGAACACATGACAGAATCATGTGATGTTCTACAACCTATCAACGCTTGCCAAAAACGGGGAATGCAAAGTACCCTATCTAACGCTATACATGAGCGTCATAGAGTGGGCGGGCACATCCCTTTATAAAGCCAATTGGAACCGTCAGTCTGGTTGCCTCGTTAAAGCTCATAAGCGAAACGCGCGTCGGCGTTCACGCTGAGCCTGTGTGCTATGTCCTCATTAGTTTAAAATAAGAGTATCTATGTTCTCCACTATTTAATCCACATTTATGATATGGATCATAGGGTTTAGCAGTTTAAGAATCTCTACCAGTAGGCAGCGGTATACACAGCCAGTTAGTCCAGCGCTATTACACACCAACAGGTAGCGTTGTATTCAACCAGACAGTCCAGCGCTATAACACACCAAATAGTATGACATTAGGGTGCATTTACAACAATCTATAGAGTCAGTCTAAAACCAAGGGGTTCTCCAAGCTGGTGAACACACTAACCAGTGGACTTTCTTTAGACTATGTATATAGTACATTAGCCTCTACCCTTATAACCAGTGAGTAGTGATACCCTGACTGGGATCACTTTTCTCACTTATGAATCATTAGATCTGTTATTTCCTTACTCCTTATAATAATAACAACGAATAAAAAGTGGAAATAATGAGTCATGTGGACTAGCTAAGTCTATTTAATAGGCGGACACAAGCCTGCCCCCTGGTGGATTCACAATAACAAGGTTTATCATAGCCCTGTTTATAATTACCCTGAGGTACTACATATTATTAATATACTCTACCAAGTATTAAGAGGGATATACATAGCAACAGGCCAACGTGGTAGTTTTCTACCTTTTTTAACAGATTAAATATTCAGGTTAATTTGCAACATATCTCGTATTTTAAATATTTCGCTTATTAATTTTAAATTTACTAATAAAGGTTGTTCATTTTAATATATACAAATGATAAAAAATTCCATTATCTGACAAAAAGAGTGCTCCTTTCAGTACTATTCCTTCTTTTTTTCTCTTCTATAGTTGAGTATCGCCTGCATATCGGTTGTGATCCAGGTAATGATGTCTGATGATCAATATACCCCTGAAGACACATACATGACCTGTTAGTGAAAAACAATTTGAAGCAACTAAGGACTGTGTCATGCAGTCCACAAAATGTTTAATCACTCTATTAGAACCCCATAATCCACAGTATCAAATGGTGCTGAGAAGTCAGGAGGATTGAAATCGAACAATAGCTTCTGTCATTTGCCATCAGAAGATCATTAATCACACACAACAGGGCTGTTTCAGTACAATGTCGTCTCCTGAATATTGATTGGAATTGATTATAAATATGGGTTGGCAGACAGGTTTCCAGTTGGGTTGTAACCAGTGGTGGGATTCAGCCGGTTCGCACCGGTTCTATAGAACCGATTCCTAAAATACTTGCGGTTCGGCAGAACCGTTTGCTGGCCTGCTGTGCGGCACTGGCTCCTGGCTCTCACCCGATCCGGCATCCGGCTCCCTCTCCCGATCCGTCACGCAGAGCTTCCGATGCTCTGCTGGAAAAGAAAACTGCATATTACCTCATGCGGCTGCGCGATGTGACATCCTGACGCAGCTGCCGTGATGTCATGCGCAGTCGCCTAGGAGCCTCTGACTACGCGGTTTCACTAGCTGGGTGCGCACAGTGAATGCCAGCAGCCTGCTCAGGTATTAATTTGTATTCGTCCTTCCTTTTGGTTTTAAGTAAGAAAGAGTATTTTTTTTGTCATTTTTTCTGGGGGGGGGGGGGGTGTAAGGAAATATCTGCGGGGGGAATAAGTAAAAATTATTGCAGGGGGGGCAATGACTGCAGGGGAAAGTATAAGGAAATTACTTTAAGGGGGGAGTATAAGGAAATACCTTCAGGGGGGGGAATAAGTAAAATTTATTGCAGGGGGAGGCAATGACTGTAGGAAAGGGCTAATGAAAATACCATGCAGGGGGGAGTAAGGAAAAATGGCTGCCGGAGGGGGGGGGGGGGGGGATCAATGGCTATAAGAGGAGGAAATGAAAATTACTGAAGGTGGGTAGTTAAATGAATTAACAAGTTTTTTATCTATACATATTTTGTTAAATATATATATATATATATATATATATATATATATATATATATATATATATATATATAATAACTAACCCACGCATCTAAACACAACAAAAACAGCATTGTGGGGAGTAAACTGTATAAAGATGTATATAAATATATATATATATATATATATATATATATATATATATATATATATTTATATACATCTTTATACAGTTTACTCCCCACAATGCTGTTTATGTTGTGTTTAGATGCGTGGGTTAGTTATTATATATATATATATATATATATATATATATATATATATATATATATATATATATATATTTATTTATATACATCTTTATATAGTTTACTCCCCACAACGCTGTTTATGTTGTGTTTAGATGCGTGGTTTAGTTAGAGGGAGCACAATAGTCCATATTAACAGCTACAGTGGGAAGTAATAACTATTTTGGAAGTACACAATTTATTTTTGTGTATCTGAGTTTATTACCTGTTTGAAGTTGTTATTGTAATGAAAATACCTGCAGGGGTAATGAAATGTCTTAGGGGGTATTTAATAAATAGAGCAGCTTTGGGAGGCATGATAACTTTATTGCGTGACGGTTACATGGATGCTCTCTGTGGTCTCAGCGATCACTAGAATATTAAATACTAGTGAAATGGGGCTGGTAGAGGTTAATATTTTATTGACCACAAATGTTCAGATATTGCTTATATATGCCTGTACAATGGGGTAGTTTTATCTGTCCATAATGAAGTGTTTTGTTTGAACTAAGGAGCCTAATCATTCAGGGTTTGTTAACATTTTGCATTATAATACAATTTTTGCATTTTCAATATAGGACTCCAACTTTCACAAGCCAGCGAGAGGACAACAAAGCTGCAAGAGAGAAGAGCAAGAACAGGTAAGAGACAATGGCACAATCTGTCTAAATTTAATGCTGGAGAACACTTATGAATATTCATATTTAGGAGTATTCAGTAACATATTTGTTTCAATTGCTTCATTATTGTTGGGTATGCAACTTATTTAAACACATTGTTGGTTGTGCAGTATTTGTGCTGATTTAGTCTTTTAGTGTATGCTACGTGCCGGATTAGTTATTTATTTTAGAATGATTTTTATTTTTTCATTTTGAATTTACGTCTATTGTGTTAAATTATATGGGCCTGAGTCAATGAGGAAAGCAAAGCAAAATAAGAAGTAAGATGGTTAAGGGTAAATCACACAGCTGATGATGCTCGGATAAAAGCAAAGAAAATTGCAAGTGAGGATGCCAATCAAACAGCAATATGGAAATATCTTCACTAACTGTTTATGAGGAATTTAATATTTAAAATCTTCCGTTACACATAATCTAGTTGTCTTTAACTCTTTTACTATTGTTATTGCAGTATTTAATGCGTGAATTGTTAGACTACCTTTCGGTTTATCTTTTGGTATAGTTAAAATGGTCATTAGGACATAGAACCTGTTGTTAATTTTTTTGAATCCCACCACTGGTTGTAACCATTTTTTCAATAACCTTCGGTCTGATACCGATCTGTAGTTAGCTGGGTATACACTAAAGAGAATTTCTCCCGATGTAAAATCTTTAATAATATTAATATTATATTATATATAATAATATAATTTTAAAGTATGTTATAGAAAACTGTTATCTGTTTAAACTTAGGTTGGCACAGTCTTTTATTGCTGCCTAATTTATGATAGGTATCTGGCCTCCTCTATCCTATCCCACAAATGTTTTCTTTTCCTTTGATTAGCTGACCAATTAGCACATCTGTAGTGTATTCCTAAATTAGACTGACTACATCTTAGCTTCATTCTATAGGGAGACGTATGTGGGGTTAGACGTGTGTGATTTCTATACTAAGTGGGATTTTCTCACAAAGTGGACGAAAATGCACAGTTAGACAACACAGTTGGCCAAACATTGGACTACATTTGACTTGATTTTACTCCCAGCAATAAGCTGCATCTGCCACAGCCTATTTCTGCACTACTTGTCTATTTATATGGAAGACTGCAAAGAGGTAATTCTTGAAATACCCTTGCTTTTTGCTTTTACCCCTTTTATCACAATGTTTCACAAATTGCTTTTCTTAGTCTCATTTCATGGCATGATCTTTAGGACTGTGTCATCTTTCACCACTCCACCAACACACAAATTTGTTCATATTGCACCTGCATTACTCCACTCACCTCTATTTAACACCCATGAACTGTTATCCTATTTATTATCTCTAACAAGTACAGCCTCCACCTGTCGCCAGAAAATAAAAGGCCACACATCTTACAATCCCCTTGCCTATCTTTCTCTCACTCTGCTTCTATTAGCTGGTGATATATCACCTAATCCAGGTCCCCCACACTCCTCACACACACACATACATCTGAGCACTACCGTTCTATAGCAAACCTCAAACACATCACCTGTCTCCCCTCTCTTCCTAAGTCCTTTAAATGTGCCCTTTGGAATGCACGCTCTGTTTGTAACAAACTTACCTCCGTTCATGATCTCTTCCTCTCAAAAAACCTCAACCTTCTGGCAATAACAGAAACATGGCTCATGCAATCAGACACTGCCTCACCTGCAGCACTTTCACATGGTGGCCTCCATCTCACCCACACCTCCAGACCTGAAGGCAGACAAGGAGGTGGGGTTGGACTACTTCTCTCCCCACAGTGCACATACACAGTTCTACCAAATGTCCCATCACTCACGTTCACATCTTTTGAAGTACATGCTATTCGCATTTTTAATCCATTCTCCCTACGTGTTGCGGTGATCTATCGTCCCCCTGGAGCACACCAACAATTTATTGAGGATTTCTCTGCATGGCTCCCTCACTTCTTATCTTCAGACATCCCCACCATCATCATGGGTGACTTCAACATCCCCATTGATAACCCACCTTCCAAAGCTGCTTCCAAACTACTCTCTCTAACATCCTCACTTGACCTCTCCCAGTGGATTGAATCATCTACTCATAAGGATGGCCACTGCCTTGATCTTGTTTTCTCTAGACTATGCTCAGTTTCTAATTTTATTAATACACCCTTCCCCCTCTCGGATCATCACCTTATCAGCTACACTCTCACCCCCACTGCTCTAACCTCTCTACTGTCTAACTCAACCAAGCCTCCTCATACTCGTAGAAATCTTAATTCTATTAATCTTCAACAATTTTCCACCTCTCTCCAACACCTTCTCTCCCCTATCTCTACATTCTCATCCCCTGAGATGGCAGTACCTCATTTTCACCTAACCTTAGCAACGGCCCTTGATCAAGTGGCTCCAGCGACACTACATACTACACGTCGACTTCGATGTCAACCGTGGCACACCAAAGCAACACGAAATCTTCAAAAACTGTCCCATAAAGCAGAAAGTCACTGGCCTAAATCTCGAAGCTCTAATGACTTCTTCACATATACTTCTGTCTACCACTCCTATCGAAATGCTCTGGACACTGCAAAACAAACATACTTTCAATCTCTTATCTATGCTCAGGCTTCTAACCCCAAACGCCTTTTCAATACATTTAATCATCTTCTCAATCCTCCCACCCCGAACCCTCCATCTACTATCAGTGCTCAGGATCTTGCTTCCTACTTCAAGGACAACATTGACAAGATCAGACTAGAAATGGTATCCTCTTCCTCAACAAGCCATCAGCTCAATTCCTTCCCACTACCCTCTGACACCCTCTCTTCATTTGACCCCACAAATGAAGAGGAAATTTCTACGCTCTTCTTATCTTCCTACTCTACCTCCTGTCCTCTTAATCCTATTCCCTCGCAAATTGGTAGATCCCTGTCTTCTGTGCTCATTTCACCTCTAACTCAAATCTGTAATCTCTCACTCTCTACTGGCATCTTTCCATCACTATACAAGCATGCAGTGATTACTCCTATTCTAAAAAAACAAAACTCCGACCCAAACTCTCTCTCAAATTACCGTCCCATCTCTCAGCTCCCTTGCCCCTCCAAGCTTCTAGAGAGACTTGCCTACACTCGCCTCACACGCTTTCTTTCCGCAAACAACCTGTTGGATCCTCTTCAGTCTGGCTTTCGTTCTCAACACTCCACAGAGACTGCGCTGACCAAGGTTGTTAATGATCTGATCACTGCTAAGACTGAATGCCATTACTCTCTCCTAATTCTCCTGGATCTCTCGGCTGCATTTGACACCGTTGACCACTCTCTTCTCATACAAACGCTGCAATCCCTAGGTCTTCAAGACACAGTTCTATCCTGGTTCTCATTCTACCTCTCTAATCGCTCTTTCACTGTTAATTTCTCTGGAGCCACCTCTGCTCCGCTTCCCCTATCAGTTGGAGTACCACAAGGCTCGGTGCTAGGTCCTCTGCTGTTCTCTATCTATACCGCTTCTCTTGGAAATCTAATAAGTTCCTTTGGCTTTCAGTATCATCTCTATGCGGATGATACCCAAATCTATCTATCCTCTCCTGATATCTCGACATCTGTGTTGTCCCGTGTAACTGACTGTCTTTCTGCCATATCATCTTGGATGTCCTCTCGTCAACTCAAACTTAATCTTTCTAAAACAGAGTTAATAATATTCCCACCCGCCAACAAGAGCATACCTGACATTTCTATCTCTGTTGATAACATGACCATAAATCCCACCCCACAAGCTCGCTGCCTAGGTGTAATCCTTGATTCACGCCTATCCTTTGTTCCCCACATTGACTCTATATCTAAATCATGTTACATACATCTAAAGAACATTTCCAGAATCCGCACATATCTCACACAAGACACTGCTAAAACCTTAATTCATGCACTAATCATCTCCCGCTGTCACGATCTGCCCTCAGCTTATGTGCTACATGCTGCTTTGCATGGCAGCTCCTGCCTTTTTGTCCTATTATTGTTTTGTATTGGCAGTACCTCCACTCACCAGAGGTGCTGCTATTGTGTGCATTAGGGGTTAACCCTCCTGTTCACCAATCATTCTATGCACCTGGGTGTGGTCCATTTAAACCTGTTTCCCCCAGCTCACATTGCTGGTTATTGTTGTCCTAATCCTGATGTCATTTCCTGTTGTCCTTACCTGATTGTTTCTGGACATTTCATGCTACTTGCTGCATCAGCTGGAACCTGGTATTTATCACTGCTCCTTATTACCTGTTATCACCTCTCTGCAAATAAACACAGTGTTTTTCACCGAATTCATGACTCCTAGCTGTACTTCTGTTTGAGAACCGTGACAGTATAACCAGCCCAAAAAACAGCCTTGGAGTCAGGTGAAAGTTTTTTTTTTTTTTCTGGGACCTTTTTGCTGCAATCAAGTTTTCATTTGTCTTTTGCAACATGTCTGTTTTACCTATCATGGAATTACCCCTGCTACAAACCTTACAAATGGACATTATATTGTTGCGCTCCCAGCTGGCCGGATTTTCCGCTTTGCTTTTGGACCCACTCAGGAGACTATCAGAGACGGTTTCACTGAAATCTAATGCTGTTGATTTGACCCAGCCAACTCTGTCTGCTGCTGAATCCGTGCCGCCAACACCTTGCAATAATACCATGTCAAATTTGCATTTAACCAACAACTGCAGTTTAACTAATGCCCGGTTCACAAGTGGGCCACGCCCCCATCTGACCGAAGTGGAGCGACAGCGCAGAGTAACCAACAAACTGTGTCTCTACTGTGCCAGCAATGCACATTTCTTGCAGGACTGTCCTGTCCGTAGACCACGTCAGCTTACTGAACCATCTCCTGTTGTTTCCTCTCGGCACTCCAAATCTGTTTATGCTCCAGCATTCCTGTTCTCTGCGAAGAGACCCAATCTGCCAGCTCCAGCCGCCTGTCCTGAGGCACCCATTCCCTCTGTCTCCTGTGCCGAGGTGCCAGCCTCTGTCTCCTGTGCCGAGGTGCCAGCCTCTGTCTCCTGTGCCGAGGTGCCAGCCTCTGTCTCCTGTGCCGAGGTGCCAGCCTCTGTCTCCTGTGCCGAGGTGCCAGCCTCTGTCTCCTGTGCCGAGGTGCCAGCCTCTGTCTCCTGTGCCGAGGTGCCAGCCTCTGTCTCCTGTGCCGAGGTGCCAGCCTCTGTCTCCTGTGCCGAGGTGCCAGCCTCTGTCTCCTGTGCCGAGGTGCCAGCCTCTGTCTCCTGTGCCGAGGTCACATCATCTGCCTCCAGCTTGGAGCCTGCTGCCACTGTGTCCGGTTCCGAGTCTCCTGCCACTGTGTCCGGTTCCGAGTCTCCTGCCACTGTGTCCGGTTCCGAGTCTCCTGCCACTGTGTCCGGTTCCGAGTCTCCTGCCACTGTGTCCGGTTCCGAGTCTCCTGCCACTGTGTCCGGTTCCGAGTCTCCTGCCACTGTGTCCGGTTCCGAGTCTCCTGCCACTGTGTCCGGTTCCGAGTCTCCTGCCACTGTGTCCGGTTCCGAGTCTCCTGCCACTGTGTCCGGTTCCGAGTCTCCTGCCACTGTGTCCGGTTCCGAGTCTCCTGCCTCTGTGTCCGGTTCCGAGTCTCCTGCCTCTGTGTCCGGTTCCGAGTCTCCTGCCTCTGTGTCCGGTTCCGAGTCTCCTGCCGCTGTGTCTGTTCCTGAGCTCCAGTCTGCTCCAGAGGGGGCGCTGCCCTTCCAGTCTGCTCCAGAGGGGGCGCTGCCCTTCCAGTCTGCTCCAGAGGGGGCGCTGCCCTTCCAGTCTGCTCCAGAGGGGGCGCTGCCCTTCCAGTCTGCTCCAGAGGGGGCGCTGCCCTTCCAGTCTGCTCCAGAGGGGGCGCTGCCCTTCCAGTCTGCTCCAGAGGGGGCGCTGCCCTTCCAGTCTGCTCCAGAGGGGGCGCTGCCCTTCCAGTCTGCTCCAGAGGGGGCGCTGCCCTTCCAGTCTGCTCCAGAGGGGGCGCTGCCCTTCCAGTCTGCTCCAGAGGGGGCGCTGCCCTTACCGACTGTTCCAGAGGGGGCGCTGCTCTTACAGTCTGCTCCAGAGGGGGTTCTGTCCCTCCAGCCCGAGTTGCCAGTCCATGCGGTCCAGCCCGAGTTGCCAGTCCATGCGGTCCAGCCCGAGTTGCCAGTCCATGCGGTCCAGCCCGAGTTGCCAGTCCATGCGGTCCAGCCCGAGTTGCCAGTCCATGCGGTCCAGCCCGAGTTGCCAGTCCATGCGGTCCAGCCCGAGTTGCCAGTCCATGCGGTCCAGCCCGAGTTGCCAGTCCATGCGGTCCAGCCCGAGTTGCCAGTCCATGCGGTCCAGCCCGAGTTGCCAGTCCATGCGGTCCAGCCCGAGTTGCCAGTCCATGCGGTCCAGCCCGAGTTGCCAGTCCATGCGGTCCAGCCCGAGTTACCACTTGGTGCTGTCTGCCCTCAGGCTTCTCAAAGTGCTGTCTGCCCTCAGGCTTCTCAAAGTGCTGTCTGCCCTCAGGCTTCTCAAAGTGCTGTCTGCCCTCAGGCTTCTCAAAGTGCTGTCTGCCCTAAGGCTTCTCAAAGTGCTGTCTGCCCTCAGGCTTCTCAAAGTGCTGTCTGCCCTCAGGCTTCTCAAAGTGCTGTCTGCCCTCAGGCTTCTCAAAGTGCTGTCTGCCCTCAGGCTCCTCAAAGTGCTGTCTGCCCTCAGGCTCCTCAAAGTGCTGTCTGCCCTCAGGCTCCTCAAAGTGCTGTCTGCCCTCAGGCTCCTCAAAGTGCTGTCTGCCCTCAGGCTTCTCAAAGTGCTGGCAAGCCTGCCACCCAGTCCGGGCCAGCTCCCAAGCCTGCCGCCCAGTCCGGGCCTGCTCCCAAGCCTGCCGCCCAGTCCGGGCCTGCTCCCAAGCCTGCCGCCCAGTCCGGGCCTGCTCCCAAGCCTGCCGCCCAGTCCGGGCCTGCTCCCAAGCCTGCCGCCCAGTCCGGGCCTGCTCCCAAGCCTGCCGCCCAGTCCGGGCCTGCTCCCAAGCCTGCCGCCCAGTCCGGGCCTGCTCCCAAGTCTGCCGCCCAGTCCGGGCCTGCTCCCAAGTCTGCCGCCCAGTCCGGGCCTGCTCCCAAGTCTGCCGCCCAGTCCGGGTCTCCTGTCAAGCCTGCTGCCAAGTCCGAACCATCCGTTGCCAAGGGTGCCAAGTGTGAGCTGTCATCTACCTTTGATGGGCACCTTTCTCAGTTTAGTGCTCTACTGAGGTTTTGTGCTTCTTATTTCCCCTCAGTACCTAGCCTTGCCAGTGACCCAAAGAGGCAAGTTTTGTTTTTGTTAACACATTTTAGAGGAGAGGCTATGGAATGGGCAAACCCTTTTGTTGAGTCTGATCACCCCATTCTTTCTGACTTACAACTATTTGTCGAGGCAGTGATCAACAAGTTTTCACCAACACCTCCCGCTATGCCTTGTTACGGGGCCTCTGTATTGTCAGCAGGTCCACCCATCTCACCTGGCCAAGAGATATCTTTGTGCTCCACTCAGTTGGCTCAGGCCCCAATTCCGAGAAAGTCCCGTAAGAGAGGAGGACGTAAGAGAAGAGGAGGTTCTGCAGTTCTTGAACTGGCAACTGGCATGGTCTCCTTTGCCTTTCCGCCCTTGGACGAGGACTTTTCTGCCGGGCCCCCAATTCTGGATTATGATTCCGATGAATTCAGACATTTTTGATAATTGGGCGTCTGGAATCCGCCCTTAAGGGAGGGGATACTGTCACGATCTGCCCTCAGCTTATGTGCTACATGCTGCTTTGCATGGCAGCTCCTGCCTTTTTGTCCTATTATTGTTTTGTATTGGCAGTACCTCCACTCACCAGAGGTGCTGCTATTGTGTGCATTAGGGGTTAACCCTCCTGTTCACCAATCATTCTATGCACCTGGGTGTGGTCCATTTAAACCTGTTTCCCCCAGCTCACATTGCTGGTTATTGTTGTCCTAATCCTGATGTCATTTCCTGTTGTCCTTACCTGATTGTTTCTGGACATTTCATGCTACTTGCTGCATCAGCTGGAACCTGGTATTTATCACTGCTCCTTATTACCTGTTATCACCTCTCTGCAAATAAACACAGTGTTTTTCACCGAATTCATGACTCCTAGCTGTACTTCTGTTTGAGAACCGTGACACCCGCATTGACTATTGCAATTCCCTCCTTACTGGTCTTCCCAAAAACAGACTCAAACCCCTAAAATCTATTTTTCATGCTTCGGCAAGACTGATTTTCCTTGCAAATAGCTATTCCTCTGTTGAATCACTCTGTATGTCTCTACACTAGCTGCCTGTCTTCTACCGAATCCAATATAAAATACTTTTACTAACCTACAAGGCCATCAACAAAGCTGCACCAACATACATCTCCTCTCTTGTCTCAAAATATCTCCCAACTCGGCAACTCCGTTCTGCAAAAGATCTGCGTTCTCTCATCCACCCTCATTACATCCTCCCATTCCCGGTTACAGGACTTTTTTCGGGCTGCACCCACTCTATGGAACTCTCTCCCTCGCACAATAAGACTCTCCTCTGGTCTACAAACTTTCAAGCGTTCTCTGAAAACCTACCTATTCAGACAAGCTTATAATATTCCTCAACCACCCTCTTAACCTCACTACCTTTAGCCTGTTACACAATTTCACAGAAGACAACTACCCCCGGACCAACATTGTTGTGTGACAGGATCATTTAGCTTATGAGTCACCTTACCTTTGCAGTCTGGCTGGGCCATGATGCAAAATGTATACTTAACCTCATGTGTCAATCTCCCATTGCCCCATAGATTGTTAGCTTGCGAGCAGGGCCTTCTCACCTCTTTGTCTGTTTTACCCAGTTTATTGTTTTACGTTTGTCCCCAATTGTAAAGCGCTACGGAATATGTTGGCGCTATATAAATAAATGATGATGATGATGATGATAATATATAATATAAGTAATAGTGTGTGTTTATTTAGTTTGGCAGAATTTTTTGTTCATTGTTTTCATTCTACATGTTGCAATAACTTGCTAAGCAGAGTCTCAACCCCCAAGCTACACTTTTCAAACCACCCACTTCTCTAACATCCAGCTGCACACAAGACAAAGAGTGGGGAGGGGGAACAGGTTCCCCATTTGGGGTAATTAGGATGCCCTCTGGTATTTTACAGTGTCACTGTCACACTCAGAACCCATTTACCCCGCAGTCCTGTGCTCCTACCAGTCCCCTCCTGTAGCCGTTCTCCTCTCCGTGGACGGCTACAGGCGGGAGCCATCTTGTGAGAAGTTCTGTGCATGCGCAGACCAGGATTTTATAATCAGCCTTTCATTCTATTGGCTGATTGCTGGCTAGCTCACTCTATTTAAAGCACCCTCTATCTTCTTTCTGTCCAGATCTTCAGGTCTCCCTACCTGTAAGGACGTTCCTACCACTGGCTTCTGTTTATATTCGTTACCTGCCCTCCAGGGATTTCCTGCAGTTCATTGCACCACCTATTAATCCTGCACCAGGGCTTCCAGCTCTTCAGGACCACAGTGCTATTTTCCTCTGCGGACCATTCTCTCCTGTTATCCTCTGATTAATTGCTTCTATTACCTAGAAAACAGTAGACTCCTGCAGACCATCACGCTGCCTATTGATCCTGCATCATGGCTTCCAGCTCTTCTGGACCTCAGCGCTATTCTCCTCTGCAGACCATTTACTCCTGTGATTCTCTGATCTGTTGCCTCGGTTACCTAGTATCCGGTATTCTCCTGCAGATCATCGCACCTCTTCCTCCTGTTTACCATTCCTGACGAAAAACGTCTGTCCCTCTGGCCTTAGTCTTTGGGCTCTCCTAGATCTTGCTTGTCACTTGCTAAGAGGGCCGCGACTTGCGGTCTGGGAGATGCAAAGTCCACATTCCCTTGTGGGCATCCCTGGCAAAAACCTACCGCTGCCTTAGACTCTTCGCCTCTTTGTGGGTAGTGTCTAGCACTACCACTACATTACAATAACCTGGTACTTACTTTCTTCTACCAGCACCTGTGGCTGCTCAGCTGGTTCAGGTGGGCTCCTGCAAAGGACTGAGAAGGTCAAGAAATTAAATTGTTGGTATCTTCCAGGGCCCCCACCGCCTCCTCCTTCTGAGCCAGCTCCTCGTCCTGAGCTGCCACCTCCTCCTCTTGGGCCAGCTCCTAGTCCTAAGCCGCCACCTCCTCCTCCTGGACCACCTCCTCCTCCCGGACCAATTCATCATGTGGCCCTTCCTCATGGCGGTGGTGGGTGCATGGGATGCGTTGGCGTCCTGTTAAAAAGTTGGATGTGTTATATATTTTTTTTACTATTTATTTTTGTCTTAAATGCACACAGAAATGCAGGTAATGGTAGCTTGCAATGTGAAATAGCCAACACCACACATGTTCCATAACTGGGCCAAAAAACACATAACAGTTTCAATGCGCACGTGCCCGGCTAATTTCCCTGCCAGGACGCAGTGTTCTGATAGCATAGTGTCCGGCAGTTGCCCTAGCAGCGGTCGGGCCGGATGTGACGTCCCGGTCGTCAAAGAGGCGGCCGGGACGCCGGGGGCAAAGGAGAGTGAGCTGCGGCAGGTATGGACAGTGCCACGCCTCGTAACAGTAATATTGCCATATGTGTGACCGTTTACATAGCATGTAAGAAGAAGGACTAACGCTTTATAATTTAATTTTGTAGGTATTGATGTGTTGATAGGCTCCACTCCACTAATCGGTAGCTTGCCGCACCATCAAAAAATAGAATATGGGATGAAATAACTAATCAGGTCAATGCCGTGGCTCCTACAAGACACACAGTAACTAAGGTCACTATGGAATCCTGCAACATTATTGTATTTTTATCTTAATTTACATGTGTCAAGGTTTTTTGGATAATTTCCTTTTTGAAAATTTTTACACAGGTGGCAAGACTTTAAGCGTCGACTTAAGGAGGAGTTGAGGCACCACTGCATTTATGCTCAAGCGACAGGCAGTGGTCCCCTTGAGACCATGGCATGTTTAGATGAGGGGATGCTGCAAGAGGTGGGCCGCATTGATACCGGACGTAGCCCACCAGGTACATTTCAGTTATATTACATTATTGTTTTGCGTTATTGTTGGTTTTTTTTTCCTTAACCAACAAAAGCTAAAGTCATACATTTATGCTGGTCGATAGTCAAAAGTGATGAAGCTACATTTTTAACCCTCCCCCCACACACACAGACACACACACACAAAAAATTGTCTCGGTAATCTATCTTTACACAGTAGCACATAATTTAAGATGGTGATAATTTCATTTTTTTTTGTTCCCCTTCATTCTAGGTGTCAGTACAGATGCAGATATTTTCCAAGATGTGCTGGTGGAGGAACGGCATGTTCTGGAAGAACATCAGATGACCGAGTAAGCATAAGTCAGTGGCCTTGAATCACAGCACGGCTGTTGTCAGAAAATTAGGGAAACCAATGCCATCATTCAGACGAAAAGCACTGAAATTTTGAAATTTCCACAACCCTCACCCTTACGGAGCAAAATTTACACTACCCTCACCTGTATGGAGCAAAATTTACACCCTACCCTCACCCATATGGAGCAAAATTTAGACCTTAACCTAACCTCAATCAACAATACCCTCACACGCCTCACTGACCTTATTTCACTACGCATGACTAACAACCCTACAGCACCAATTTCCCAGGTATCCTCTCCTTCTTTCCAACTGTCAGCCCTTTCCATAAAGCATACTTCACCACACCTGATTATCCAGGAGTCAACCCCCTTACCCTCACCCATGTTCACATCCTGTACCACTCCCCTATTCAGGTCCTATTGTTTATAGGGCCAAACCACGATTTCCACACCATCCTTTTTCTCAACCCTACTATTTTGTAAATGAACCTAGGTATCCATATCCAGATCATAATCCTTATTTCCACTCAATCTGCCCCGGTGAACCTCCTGTCATCTCTGCCCCTCCTGCGATTTCTGCCTCTCCTGTCATCTCTGCCCCTCTTGCTATTTCTGCCCCTCTTGCTATTTCTGCCCCTCCTGCCATCTCTGCCCCTACTGCCATTTCTGCCCCTACTGCCATTTCTGCCCCTCCTGCCATTTCTGCCCCTCCTGCCATCTCTGCCCCTTCTGGCATCTTTGTCCCTCCTGCCATTTCTGCCCCTCCTGATATTTCTACCCCTCCTGTCATTTCTGCCCCCCCATGCCATTC
Organism: Mixophyes fleayi; assembly: GCF_038048845.1. Classification (NCBI taxonomy): domain Eukaryota; kingdom Metazoa; phylum Chordata; class Amphibia; order Anura; family Limnodynastidae; genus Mixophyes; species Mixophyes fleayi. The sequence continues at coordinate 112,947,500 of NC_134406.1, read as the reverse complement.
AATTGACGTCTGCTGCATCCCCACACTTTGCTGCACCACCACTCTCTACTGGTCCACTGGCCTCTGCTTTTTCCCCACTGTTGCCTCCCACATCACGGGTTACCCGAAGCCAGACACATCCAAGACTATTCCAAAATATTTCAAGAAGTCAGGCAAATACATCAAATAAATCAAATTAACTTGTTTTCTTGTATTTGTTATATATTGTAAGTAAAATTATAAATGATATACTTAAGATTGCTGTGTGTGTGTTATTTGGTTTATTTAACCCAATTTTTTTTTTACAATAAAAGTAGGTTTTCAGGACATAATTTTAAATATTGCAGCATCAACAGATTCAGGAGGGCTGGAGTCGTCATCTACCACCTCCTGGCCAGCAACCTCAGACTGTTCCACCCTAGGAACCCAACTCCTAATCTCAGTGCATACATTAGAGTACCACCAGACCAGTCTACCAGGCAACGGAATCTAGCTTTTAAAAGACCAAATGCCCGCTCTAGTGGCTATATGTGCTGAGTTGTATGCAAGCTCATGCTCTGTGCTTGGTTTCAAAATAGGTGTGAGTAGCCAAGGACGAAAAGGGTTTGTGTTATCTTCTATAAGGGGTGACAAGAAAGACAAAGGACAAAATATAAATGACAATCTTCTATGTCCATCAAAAACACAGACAGCATGTTGGATGACAAACAGTGCCATATTTGCAATGTAAAGTTAGTGGAGTTATTTCTTCTGAGAAGCTAAGAGGCCCATATTTTTAATTCAACGAGGATAGGTCCTTTTGAAATGTTGATACCGTTTTTTTTATGGGGAGTTGTGCAGGTGCTATATCTAGTTAAATATCACACTTAAATTTAACGGGGAAAGATATTAGAATGCTCCATGATAATCTGCCACTCTATGTTAGCTATAAAACTAAGGCCATGAATATTAACGTTTTTAAGTATTACACATATGAAGTATTTTTAGGTAAAAAAATGAGTACCTAATAGAGTAACCATGTGTCCTTGCACCCCCTTGCCTCTGTTGCAATCTTTGCCATGTCCCTAATTGCCAGAAGGCAAAGGAGTCATGTGTACTCCCTGGCAACACAGCTACCAGGCACAAATATGGAGCGACGGATCACATATAGCCTGGACATTTATCGAGTGGGAATGCTGTGATTCAAATAAATAGCAGCATTTCCACCTGATGGGAAGAGGGCTTCTACTGCACCTAACTGGAAAGCCGGCTATGGTCGCAAACTGTTGCTTTATGGGCACAAGGGACTCCTCATCAAGTGCCAGATGAATGAATTACCTGATCCGCGACAGAAACGGCCGCAGAACAACCTTTAGCACACAGCTGAAGGACTTTTGGGACATCCCTGCTGCAACTCCCACAGTGGTCTGGAATGACCCTGTGGTGAAAAAGTGAAATAACAGTTTGGTCAATAGCAGTATTGCTGTTGGGATGTGGTGCATTTGCTCCAGGTCACTCCGCACAATGTGCAGAGTGTCCAGGAGCCTGATAATGATAGACCACCTCAGCATCAAACATGCCAAAGAGGCTGACACGTGGCCTGAAGACATGCTTCCTGGGCCGGCGACGATGGACTTGTTGCTGGTTTTGGAGGGGTTTGACGACTGTTGCCTTACTGCATTGCCACCTGTGCCTCGGTCCATAACTAAGAAATGCTATATTTCAGAGAGAAGGATATAGGGGTTAAAAATACATTACTTAATGGCTTTGAAACTTTATTGCCATAAAAGATTTACAATATACTTACACCTACAAGTGGGATAGCAAGATTCATAATGGGGATGTAAAAGAAAAAAATAATATATTTTTAACAAATAAAACAGGAAACACAATTATGCATTGTGCCACATCACTAGACCATAACATAAAACAAAGTAGCACATCACTAATGGGATATATGTATGAGCAAACAAAAAACAGTAATAAAAAAATTACAAATTATGGTACTAGTAAACAGCCACATTTAAATTTTTTAAAACAAAGCAAACCTTGTTAATTGTAGGTCTCGGAGAATTGTACAGGAAAGAATGCAGACACTCATCTGTTTAATTAGCGGAGAGTATGCAGGTGATCGGGAAGCATACGTCACAAAGATGAGCCAGTTTACTCTTGTGTATGTTGATGAGTGACTGCATAGACTTAAACTAGACCCCTGGCAGGTGCATACTGTATGCCGAAAACCACGCTACTACCTAAGGTTGCCTGACCCTGACTTGGACATCACTATCACTGCACAGGAACGCCCTCATTGTGAATTGACTATGGCACCACACCCATTTACCTCCCTGTTCACACCCCAAAAAATTTAGCCCATAAAAAGTGTCTGTTGCTTTTGCATACGTAGTGGACCTGCATTTGCTGATGGCCAAATGTCCCCATTGTAAGCATGTAAGCATGACTTGCGTTCGATATGCAGAAAAAACAGAGATGCGTGCCTTAATGATTCAGGCCCTAAATGAGCTTACTGTTTTAGTAAAGGACCTCTGTCACAAACAGCGGGGTTATCAGCAGCGTGTTTGTCCTCACCCTGGACATACGGCACCGTACATGTTCGGGAAAGCTGGAACGCCTGGCAGCCTTCCTCGTTGCTTCTGTGCATGTGCAGACTTCCAGACACAGTTTTTGAGATATATCCACTACAACATAAGAGTGCACAGATAGATAGTTTTTATTAAGCCACACTACAAAATTTTAGACATCTCTGTTATAAAGCTGAAAAAAGTCAAATCAAAATGTATTTATTGTCTGCTGAAAGAAAAGCAATAAAAATCTTTTCTCAAACAATACTATCTTCATCATACACACCGATAAAAGCGGAGGCATTGTCATCCAAGACTTTGGTGATTATATCGGGAGAACGTTTAGACAACTGAATGACAGTACATTTTATAATGTGTGATTCAACAATACAATTTTAGTGCAAAATTAAAGTGATATTGGGCAAAGTTTGGTCCAAGGGGGAGATATCAAAGGAAGAAAAACTATTTCTGTAAACTTCCTAACCAGTAGTCTCCACATACTGTCATTTTCCCAAACTTCATAAGTCACTTATCTCGAACGTGATATCCTATTTTGTCTGGTTGATTTGTTTCTATGTACTCATGTCGTGTCCCTGAAATTCTACATCAAAGATACCACTCAATTTCTAAATATGATTTTAAATGCTTCATGGCAACCGAATTACTTATTTTTCACTTGCTCTTTTGAGTTGCTGCATACAAATATTCCACATCAAAAAGTCATAGATATAGTAGACAGTTTTTTAAGAATGGACACAATATGAGTTTATTCCTGGTTCTGCCATGATATAGTTGAAAGATGGATGAATTCAACGTGATTGCATTATTATTTGTTGCATATTAAGATGGTTTTGATACCTTTAAAAGAGGTTTGATAGGCTGCAGAGCAAGCCTCTGCAGATATGGAATTTGCTGTGTTGTTTAAAATGCTTGGTTGTGACAATTTATTTTCTGCTAGCAAGCACTCTGTTTGTGTATCAAATAGATAAGCTATATAAATAGAATAAGATGGTGGTGATGATGATGAAGCTACTTGTAAAGAGACATTGTCTATATAAAATGTGTGATTTGTATGTGAAGTGTGTTAGTCTCTTGTGACTAAATTGCACAATTTGCTGAATAAAGATTACTTCTGATTTCATCTGATTCCTGGTACTAATTTGTTATTTTGAGAAGTATACCTCTAATGGTCAAGCCAACCCAGATAAGTATGGGTCACTAATCCTACAGCAGAAGACAGAAGCTGCCACCAGGTAAGATGAAGTGAAGATTCAACACTAGCTCCAGAAGACAGCTGTCAGAATCTTAATTCCTTTAATTGACAATCTGATAAGAACAATAATCTAGCTGTTATGTTAATGAACTGAAAAGGCCACTAGCTGGCATTGGCGAAACTGAACAGGGAGGTGCGGAGTCTAACACACCTCCCGGTTTTCATCAGGGACCCTCGCTGCAAGAGGATGCATAGGTTGTTGTTCTCTAAGACAGTCACCAGCGTAGTGACTGAGTAGACAGGAATGGTCAAACGAATCTGGGTAAGAACTAAACAGTAGCGAGGTACACAGGAGGGATCCGAAGAATGGTTGGGGTGAGCCAGTAGTCAAAACCAGATAGAGTAGTAACGTGCAAAATCACAATCCAAGGAAAGGTCGAAGGTCAAGCCAGGTCACAACAACAATAGAAGAAGCAGACTGAACAGGGAGTGCTGGAGCAGGTGATGAACCAGTACTCTGGCACCCTCGTGGTGCCAGATGCTCCTTTAAATACATATAGCTTAGCTCTGATTGGGCAGAGAAGATTCGGCTGTTAGATACAGCTGACCGCCGATAGGAAGCGTCCCGTTGCCCAGCAAAGGGACATGGCACTAACTGCGCATACGCGCAAAGTGTCCAACAAGGTGAGCAGGAAGGAGCTTCCTTTCAATGGGATGTGTCCACACGGAGGAGTCAGGCAGCCGTCCTCAGCACTTAGTGACAGCGTAGGGACACTAGCTAGTTTCCTCACCTCAATTACTGCACAGCCTTCATTACTCTGCAATCAGCACTTCAGCGAAAAGATAAAATCAGAACATTTATCTCGCCTGTCTGTAGCCTTTATAAAGTCCCTCAGTTCCACCAAACATTTGCAGGAGCAATGTTTTGTTTTAGATTTTTCTGCTTGTGCTTTGAAGAAGATTGCTTTTATTTGACTGCACATCATGATTCTACCTTCTCCAATCCTTCAACCTTGTTGTAACAGTAAAAACATGTGACAGGTCAAGTAAAATGGCAGATGGACTTATTTTTTATTGTGCTTTTACTTTTATGTGTGTATTATGAAATGCATAAGCAAAAATGGCAAGGCCGGGGCATGTCAACATATCAGCAAGGTGTTGTCCCAGTGCTTACTGCACATATGCAGGAATTGTATTGTTGACCTTTTGTAATCAAATCTGTGCCAATACGAAGTTCTGAATCATGTTTATACTGTTAGGCTGCTGGCCCTGATCACCAACCCACAGAACCAGATGACGGAGATCTTCGCCTATAGCAGCCGCCTTTCCCTTAGAGCTTGACACGCTCACCGGTACTCGGATGCCCCCAGGACTTAGCTCCAAGTGTAGTGTGGGTTGGTACCACAGCGGCGGGCCGGTAGACTGGTAGAAGGCAGCGGGTAGTCAAACGATAGCCAAGGTCAAGGTTCACAGGCAAGCAGAGTAATCGATAAACACGCCAGAGGTCGGGGTCACAGGCACGGTAGCAAGGTCCAAGGTACAGGCAAGAAGTGTCAGGGTCACGAGCAACACAGGCAGAGTCCAATAATCCAAGCCGGGGTCATACACAGGGAATCAAACGGAGTGTCCACAGGACAGGGAGTAGCAAATAGGAGCAGGTCAGCAAGACTGGGGCAGAAAAGCTATAACCGGCAGTAAGGCTTCAGACCTCACTGCCTTAAAAGCAGCTATCAGCTAGTCAGAACCTAGCTCTGAAATCCTCTACAGCCCTGCTTGATTAAATAATTAAACCTAATTAACCCACAGGCTTATTCATAGCTTGCGCACGCGCCTGGCTGTCCCCTGTTGCCGGGACGTGGCGCTAGAACAGCTTTGGCAACGGCCGGGCAGACTCCGGAAATGACATCCCGGTCGTCAAGGTGACAGCCGGGATGCCAGGGGACACCAGAAGCGAGCCGCAGCGGTACTCACGTAACATATACTTTATATGTTAGTGATATCCGGCACCCTTAGTTTTCGGTCTATGAATGTTGGACTGCTGCAAAACACAGTTTGCCTCTTGCCTGGAACATCTGCTGCGGTATCAGTTCATCTATCTTGTATTTAGTTTTCATAGCAGAAAATGGGTCTCCTGCAGATTGCTGTAAATTAAACACATTGCTAAGACTACTATTGGAAGCTAAGTATCATATTACTCTCTTTTTATATTGTTTTCACAATAAAGATTAACTTTTGAATCTTGTGGTCATGAGTCTATAAATTCAATGCAATCCACTGGGAACAAAACAAATGGAGTTTACGGTGCCATTTTGTTATTAGCCTTAGTGGTTTTCTGTGTACATGTCAGTTTGAACCAGTGTAAATACACAGAAAGCCAGATGACCCTTGACATATTTCACTAGGGTGTTGCTTTCTGCTTACTGCGCATGTTATAGTGATAAGATGTTGGAATTTGCTTAATGACCAATTGATTTTCTTAAATCATGATTATAACTTTGTATGTACAGTATATTGTGTCCAGGGAGTACCACTCAAAGAGTTATAAAAACTTTGTAATTGTAACAACAAGACAGGTTCACCTGCAGCAGTGTTTGGAAATTTTCTTCTGAAACAACTTCCCAGCTCTTTTGAGACGGGGTTCCTGGAAGCAATCTGATTGGTCATCTATACTCATCCATTACCACAGCATAATTATTATTATATTTATAATTGTTTTATTTACAAATAAATCTGTTTAATTTGAACTTGGTTTGACCTTCATTAACTCTTTATAATACTGAACCTGGTTCCACCTGCTTCGTACCCCACCATTTAACCTTCTCCAATCTCCTGACTTCAGCTTGCACCTCACTACCTGTCCTCTCAAGACTAAACGGCTTGGCTGGATGTTGTGTGTATCTGATTGCTACCTCAGACAAGCGGTTCTTTTGTGGCAGCTGCAGCACAGTGACATTTGGCTCCTGTTGCAGGGGATTCCTGAACCAAATTCACCTACAGTTTAAACTACAAAGAGCAAATTAAAGCAGTTTATATCATCTCCCTGCTGACTGGCCAGGCTTTGGCCTGGGCCACACCACTCCACGAAAGGGACAATGGGTCGATGGGTAACAGTACAGACTTTCTGGCCACATTATACTGATATCTAACTCTCCGGGTCATACTGCCAATGCTTCCATAAGACTGGTCTGGAGTGAGCATTGTGGTAACTCAGTTGCCCAGTGTGCCATCGAATTTCAGACCCTCGTAGCAAAGACAATATAGAATGTGCCACTGCTAGCTACCTTCCATAAATGATTGGTGGACCCAATTAAAGAAGCGCTCACTTGCTGGGACCTTCCCAGGTCCCTGGAGGTACTCATTGCCATGTTCATTCAGCTTCAGGGGGAAGAAACTGCTACTCACTGTATCCCATCAGCTCACCAGCCACAGATAATCAGTGCCATGCCAACTGAGAGATTTGAGGAGCATGTACAAGAGAACTCGCCATCTAGAGTCGAGTGGAAGAAATAAGATTGGAGCCACTGGGAAATGGAGTTGCTCACCGGAACAGTGTTATGGCCACCAGTGCGGCATAAACTCATGGAACAGGTAGAAGAGGTCTTCACCTTTAGCAGCCGCCTTTCCTGTAGAGACTGGTTATGCTCACAGGTATTCGGATGCCCCGAGGTCTTATGCTCAGAGTAGTATGAGTTTATGCTGACATGGCAGCGCACAGGTACAGGAGGTAGCACACGGAGTAGCGGCAGGCCAGAGATCAGTGGACTGGACAGAGCACCGGAGAGGATGTCAGGTACAGGCAAAAAGGTCAAGATCAGAGGCAGTGGTTCAGAATCTGGGTACAGGCAAAAGTTTGGGGTCACAGGCAGTGGTTCAGAATCCGGGTACAAGCAAACGGTCGGGGTCACAGGCAGTGGTTCAGAGTCCTGGTACAGGCAAAAGTCCTCTCAGGTAATCAATCCAAGGTTTCAACACCAAACACTAAACATATAGAAAAAGCAGACTTGCGCAGAAGATGCCTATAAATATCTGGATGAAACATACATGCAATAATAAAAAAAAATCATGAAGAAAACAAAGATCTCCTAATGAAATCTTGTACTTTACTGCATATATACATATGTTAATCACATGGTTAAAAACAATCTTGTGAAATATCCAAATTATCACTTATAATCGCATGTATGGCTTTCCCAAAATCTAATAGAAACTCATAAATGGACCGTGTCCAATAAATACTCCTCTAGAGTCAGAGAATCCAAATGGCTCCACAGGTGAATATTTCTGTGACCGACAGTGAAGGTTACTTGTTTCAGATGATAGCGTTAAATATATAAAGTATGGCTATCAGTATGAGTCACTTTATTCAGATGACGTTTCCTCCATATCACAAACAAAAGGCATACACCGCCTGCTAATAAATCCACAGCAGCGGCTAGTGTAACTGTTTAGGCAGTGATGTAATGTCAGGCATAAAAAGCTTACCCGCCTCAAGGGAAATATACATGTGTCTCATGTGCCTTCTTACCGCATAAGCGGCTCTTGAATCCAGGCTGTGTTCTTGTGTGGTGCGCACCAAACACTAAACAAGCACAGGAGCAGGCAGCAGTACTGGAACAGAACGCTATAACCGGCAGTGAGGCTCAGACCTCACTGCTTTAAATAGTACTAAGGGCCAATCAGGACAGAAGAGGACTGGGCTGACAATCAGCCTCAGGAGGCTGCTAATTAATTACTAGCTAAAACTGGCATAGGTAATAACATAAACCAGGAAGAATGTTTAAAAATGTAAATGAACCAGTTTAAATCATATGAGAGCTCCCACTGGAGTTGGAGGATGTCCCTACACTCTCCTACATCTATGCCACAAGGATAATAACAGAGCATAGAAACTAAAGCACACGCCCGGCTGCTAGTTCACGTCAGGATGCGGCGTACCGCCGTGGCTCGTGACAAACAGGAGGCAAGTCTGGTGCCATTTTTCCTCCTCTTTCCATACTTCAATTCTTGCTGTCCATTACCCTTTCCTGGAGGATCCACTCCATTGACACTGAGGTTTTCTTGGTTTCTGGAGCAATGGAGAATTTTATTTAACTTGAACCTTACGGGAAAAATGGAACTACCTCTGATTCCTAAAATCAGGCAAATTGCAGTAGAAACTGTGGATGGATGACCTATAACCCCATCTTCGTTAACCCATAAGAACATCTGGGTGGCTGATGTATCAGTTCCGGGCACTGGATGAGTTCTCATTTAGTGCCTCACACAACCCCAAGAGCTCAATCATCCTGGGTTATTACTGATTCTACATTCACAACCTATTGATCAATTGGAGGACAAAACAGATACAAAGGCGTGATTGATTCATTCCAGAGCACTTGCCTACAACCAGTGAGGATGGCAATAGTATGGTACTGTCAAAGTCGAATAATTGGATGAAAGAAAGTATATTGATTAATATTGTTTTACAGTGCGATTGCGATCAGTAAGCAACGTGTCATGGCGCAATCGCACAATAAATAACGCACACATACACTCGCACTTACACATTCCCTTGTATATAGTTTATATTTATAATAGTTCCAATCCACAGTTGTTTATGAGCAGATGTTATCTGGTTTATAGTTAAATATTATAAGGTTATATGTACATGTTAGTGAGATCTAAGGTTCAGGTCACAGGAAACATATCATGTCTGGTATCATTCTAATCCCCTATTTATCCACAGTTCATTCGCCGAAAGGATCGCACACTGCGTTTGCTAGTTATGGATGATAGGAATAAATGATTAGAATGATATTGTCTTTGTAATGCTAATAGACCAGTTCAAACTAGTTCTTGGCGGGAAGATTAGTATTCATCCTCTGGAGAGCTGACCCCCACCCTTGGAAAGTTAACCCCTACCCTTGGAGGTTGTCATTTGAACTGACCTATGGACTGCATTACACTGGACCTCCCTGAAGCCTGAACCTATGAAAACTTGCCAAGTCATCTGTATTGTATTTACTGTAACACCAAATGTATATATATTGCTCCATGGAATCAGGTTGCAGTCACTTTGACCACAGTCTTCAGGACTGAAGGACTGTAAGCTGGATCCAGCAGAGGACAGCACCGTACCGCACCGCACAGCTTATGTATCGACTGTACTTATTTATTGAACTGTTATACTTTTGCTTTGCTAAATAAATTGCTTGTGCTTTTGAACCACACAAATCACTTAGACAATAATTATTGGAAAACGATGAAATTACTTTAACAATTTGGGGGCTCGCAGCAGAGCTTACGCTACCGGACAATGAGCAGAGCCTACGGATTTCAGTTCCTTAACAAAGGGTGGAGACGCGTCATATACAGGTAAGAACGCAAGGTGTTCAAAATCTGTTTATCATTCTGTTTTGTGGAACAGAATGTCCGTTTTTGCATAATCTAAGGACCGTTAACTTGAATCTAGGGACGAGAAGGAGAATTGTTTCTTTTTATTGTCGTTTTGCATTTTAAATGTGTTGCATTGCACAGTGTATGGGTACTTCCTGCATTGCGTTTGTGTACTTACCGTATTGTTGCCACGTGTTTAACCAGTTGTTTTGATAGTTTGTTATATGTATAGTATAATCACTTGCTAAAGCCTCTGAAAAGCTATTAAAAAAAGGATTATATGTTGGAGGAGCATAGATCCTTAACAGAGGATGATAATCAGGAAAATATTAAACATATAATCTCACATATATTTTCCAGTGATAGTGAACTGGAGCAAAATTTTCACTATCAAACAAAAAGATAGTGAGATTGCAGCTGACAATTTTGCTAGAGCTCTGTCAGCAATGACTAAGTACACAGGGATATCAGATATAAAGGATAATGTGCACCACAGGGAAGTAGCTGTTACAGTACTAATGGATGGTCTCAGGGAGGATCTAAAGACCAGGGTACAATCCTCTTTGCCTAATTGGAGAGGCCTCACGGTAGATGCAATTAGAGAGTCTGCCGTGAAATATGATAAAAACATATGTAAAAGGGAAAGGGCGCAGAGTGATAGGCTAATGAAACCCACTATAAAGGACAACACAAACAAAAGTCTTTGAAGTATTTTAACTGCCTTAATAAGGGACACTTGAGGAAGTATTGTAAATAAAGAACTAGAGCGAAAGCAAGGAGATTAGGACCACCGAAGGGTGAATATTAATCTGTGGTAAGTGTCATTGTGCAGGGTTAGAGAGAAATTAACCTAAATGTATATGTTCTTTTTGCTGTTTATTATTATGTTGTCTTATATTTACTCTCCTGTCGATGGTAAGAAATGACAATGGTTGTTTTCTTTGTTATTTGAAACTAACTTTATTTTGTTCCTCTTTTCTGTAGATAAGGACAATCAAAGAAATATATGCTTAGTGATTAAGGGGATTGATAGAGGAGTACAAAAAAAAATTCTCTTGAAAAACAAATTAACAATGGATCATTGTAACACTCTTTCCTTAAGTTGCAGTGGCTCATGATAATTTATTTGGCTGAGATTCATTATTCAAAATGAAATGTGTACATACCCTGCTCTAATGTTGTTTTGTGTATTCCAGACACACATGGAAGATACAGAGTATGCGTCACAAAGAGTTAATTTTGCACTTCTCTATTATAGCCAGGAAGTCTATCGCAAAGGTATAAAGTTATTGTCATACCGAGTTCCATACGAGCTAACGGTGGACGACACTGGATTGGACGGATGATGTAACTCCCAGTTAAACTTGTGAAGAATAGGGAGGGGTCATAGTTTAGTGAATAGCTAAGGGGATTAGTGGAAAAATAGAACCATTTTCCCATAGTGTCCAATCCAGCTGTCATTTTGCTGTAAAATCTCATACATTGCTTCTCTGCTTTTCTACTTTTCTGTTTGTCTGCAAAAAATTTTTTGTTTTATTATTCGTTGCTCTCCTATTCCTCTCTCTTTACATCTCTGTCAGTATCTCATTCTTTTCTTGTAAAGAGATACAAAAACACGTAGACGTGGTCTCATTCATGGGGCTAAGACATTTATGACATCAGACAGAATCAGGGGTATGCACATTACATTGACATAGTCACGGAAGTAGCTAGGGGTTTGTTTTTATGTATATAGAAGCTGCTGTGTCACGGGCACTAGGAGTCTTTACCCAGGGATCACCAGATGATGGACTTACCAGAGCAGTATAGGTGGTAATATGGTACTCTGGTAGCGGGGTGATCACGGAACAGGAGACAGCAGCTGGTAGAGAATGCTCGTGGAAAGTCTATGACTAGCAGCACTGGTAATATGTAGTAATAGTACACGAGGAACTGAATGGACAAGGGAAACGTGAGGGTAGTCAGTGGTCTGCGGATAGCAAGTTGTACCACTGCTATAGTGAGGAGGAATGTCCAGAAGTAACGAGGAGGTGATGAGAGTCAGCGGTCTGCGTATAGCAAGTTGTACCGCTGTCTAGGTGAGGGAATGGAATCCAGGTGGAGGTATCCGGGAAGTCAGTGGTCTGCGTTAGCAAGTTGTACCACTGCTATGTGAAAGGATACTGGAAACAGGTGACTCAGGAAACAGGGAACAGTGGTCTGCCTCTAGCAAGTTGTACCACTGAATATATATGTGAGGAGGAGGACGGGGAGAGAAATGCAATGCAGAGTATACATGGGCACACTGAACTTGATCCCACGATGATATGCACAATATAATAATGACTGAACAGCACTGCACAATAATACAAAGTCACAAGAACTATCCAGGCAAAAGGTAACACAGTCAAATGATGGCAATAGTCTCAGCGGATAGTAAACTCCAGAGGAGAACAACTCAGTCCAGCAAGATATGCAATACACCAGCACAGTCAATGAGAAGTATGCATACCGTGGTTCAGGAGAGCAGGCTGTCAGACAGAAGTGCAGAGATACCTGAACGGCTGGAGGCCGGCAGGATACGAAGTCCCAGGAGGGTGGAAGCGGTAATCAAGTAGGTGCAGCGCACAGGTAGGTAGACCAGCAGGGATGGAAACAAATACTCAGGAAGCAGTAGTATATAGAAGAACACTGAAGAGTAGAGATGGTCTAGACGAGATGAAAGCAGCGGAGCGTTGATCCAATGCAGACAGGCGAGTTGACACAAGCGGAGACACTGTAGAAGCACGGAGAGCGGATCAGCTGGCTGCAAACACGAGAAGTACTGGAGGGATGCGATGAGCAGGAAACTGCAGATACACGGAGGCAGCGGATAGGAATCAGCTGGAGCAGTCACGATGAAACACGGGAGAGTTGAGGTGAGCAGGATACTGTAGATACACGGAGGCAGCGGATAGGAATCAGCTGGTGCAGTCACGATGAAACACGGGAGAGTTGAAGTGAGCAGGATACTGTAGATACACGGAGGCAGCAGATAGGAATCAGCTGGTGCAGTCACGATGAAACACAGGAAGAGTTGAAGTGAGCAGGATACTGTAGATACACGGAGGCAGCGGATAGGAATCAGCTGGTGCAGTCACGATAAAACACGGGAGAGTTGAAGTGAGCAGGATACTGTAGATACACGAAGGCAGCGGATAGGAATCAACTGGTGCAGTCACGATGAAACACAGGAGAGTAGAAGTGGACTGCAAACTGAAGTAGCACAGAGGCAGCGGATAGGAATCAGCTGGTGCAGTCACGATGAAACACAGGGGAGATGAAGTGGTCTGGAAACCACAAACGAACAACAGGAATCATCAGGAGCTGAATACACGAGGAAACACAGGAACACCTTCAGAGGCTCATGGGAAATGAGACTCCAAGATCAGGCCACGAGGTATTGACCTCAGGTCCTTAAAATAGGGAGTGTTGCCTGATCAGCCAATTAACTAAAAGGAACATGAACTGAAGGTTTGAAAGGGCTGCACATGCGCAGACCCTCAGGATGGTGGACAGCCACGGTTCCTAAACACACGAGGAGTAGCACTCACAGTCCGGTGAGTGACATGCTGATTTTTAAGCAGACGTTTTTGTTCTGGAAATATGATTCATGTTTTATAGATTGCATGTGGTATCTGCCTTTTTGTCTCCTGTGTAAGGTGTGCCTTTATATGTGCACAAAGGGTGGTAGGAGACAGGAAACTCATTGGAGCTTAGACATACAGATATGCATCTCTGTGTAAAACATTGGAGTAAGATTTTTTCCACAAGACCTGACATAAGTGAAACCCTAGAAAATGTAAAATTTTCATGTTTTTATATTTTTCACCGTTAGACAGACATGTACTGGATACTGTTATAATTGACAAAAGTGTTATAGAAATGCACCCCTTTGGCCTTCTCACTTAGCTAAGTAGCTAAACATGAGGGATTGAAAATGGCATGTGAATTGGCAGAAGGTGAATCAATTGATATACATTGCTCTTCAGTATTTTTCTAGTATAGAGGGTGACGTTGAGATGACTGAAGAACTTTTTATAGCAATGACAGTACATAAGTAGAACACTCACAAATAAATGTTTTGTTTTGTTTTTCTTTGTATTGTTTTAAATTGTACACACACACACAAATTAGTTAATATATGAGATTTGTGTTGCCTGAAGAATAAACAGTCTGGAAGGCGAAGGAATGTGGTCAGGAGTCTGTTGGACCCTGGAGAGATGGGCAAGGTAGGCCAGTAGCTCTCAGAGTGTATCTTACAGGCTTAGCGGAGGCAGCACATGGTCTGGCTCAGTTGGGTAAAGAAGGTATGTGCAAACTGGTAAGAGCATATTGGTGTGCATCAGACATTTCTTCTCAAGCTGGTAGGAAGGCAATGTCCTGTCTTACTTAATCAAGAAAATGTCAGGAATTCAAAACCAATAGAGCCATCTCATACCCCTCCTACAGATGAACTTTCTCCAGGTAAAACAAATCCACATCATCCACTTATCACCTTGCAAGATCCCCAAGTATGTACTGGTATACCGATGAAATATAACTGGGTAAAGGTGTATTGAAATGTTTCTAATGTATTACTGTGTCATATTCAGGGTTTTTGTTAGTAGATGTGGCATCCATAGAGGTATAGAAAGTGATAGGGGTATTCATTTTATTGATAATAACTTTATAATGTATGAGCAGTGATAGTAAGTTACATACTTTTGATCAGCCACAAACCAGTCGGAATATAGAGTAACGGTACTAGCTAGAACGAGTTGAATAGAATGAGGATTGAAACTTGATTGCAATGGCTGGTAGCTTCGGCCACTAGTCTTCCCCACTATCAAAATCACTCTTAAACTGCGTTTTAACCTGTCATTGTTTGAAATGTTTTTGACTTTTTCTCGTGATGAGTTTGTAACGGAGAGACTGTTCTAGACCTTGAAAGGAAAAGCAAATAGTGAGACAGCAACCGAGAATGTTCGAAACACTGTCTCCTGAGGTGTAATACTTACTATTATGATGTTGGACTGGGAGAGTAAGTTGTGGAACTGTAATTTCCTACGCTCAGGTTGTTTGACAGGCAGGTACTAAGTGTTGACAACCAGCATCATGTCCTTAGGGGTAGCAGAGAGACACTGGTACCCATTCCATTCACTGCAGAGGAGTCAACACCCGGAGAAGGTTCCAATTACACTCGTGAATCTGTTCTGGGAGACCCCGATTGCAGTTAACAACACCTGAGCCAAGGACTTTGCAGTTGTCCAGCATGAAGTAGTAGTTTTTCCAGTTTTTCCCTGTCCCGTGTTTCTCTCATTCTCTTTTCAGGACAGTCAATTGTTTCAATTGTGAACAAATGACAGAGGCTGGTTCAGGTAGTGATATTGAGGAGTTGGGGATGAAGCAGAAGTTGTTAGCACAATCAGTCCAGCCAATTACTTTATTCAATTCAGGGGTAAAGGAAAATTTGGTAACCTTGGAGCTTGGAGACAGTATAAGGGGCTATTGTCTGAGGAGTATTGCGCCCGTAAGTATGTTGAACCCAGAGTTGAAGTGAGGTGCATCCAGTGATGCCAGTCCAGTAATATTCAGACTTGAGCAGGCATCCTTGAGATTGATTATCATTCTTGGGTGGGTAAGGTTTTAGACCAAACTAAGTGCTGGGTGTGCTCTCACGTGCCTCAGAGATTATATCGAGTAGGACCAGTTCTCTTTCCACTAAATTTTCCTGAGGTACCCGAATTATGGAGATGGAGGTCACTAGGAAAAAGATAAAACAGCTAGGTCCCTTAGTTTGGAGACTCCCAATAGTCAGCAGGCCGATCACTGTTTCACGTACAAAGAAATTTGAGTATTGGGAGACTGGGAAGAACGAACAGACAATAGCCCGCCTGAAGAAAAGAACTGTTGATATTATTAGAGTGTATATACTAACTCAGGTTGAAGGAGATCGTAAATGACATTGTTGTTAGACATAGGATGATGTTATTGGTGAACATGCAGTGTTTAAATGTTGTCTGAGCTAAAAGACATGCTTTGGACAGATGAACCTGTTAGGCCTGAAGAACTGTTGTAGAATATTCTATATTATTGATACATGTTCTATCGCACACTTGAAGGGCATAGAAAAGGTTATCTCCCAGCTCCAGAGGTATATGTTCCATAGTAAAAGAAAATTGCTTCTAGGGTTATGACTCTCTTTTATGGTAACCGGCCTGATATCTACAGACAGTGTGGTCATACGCAAAAGGGGACATACATTGCTGAACAATGAAACGTACTACTGAGATCCTGCAATAAAATCTATAAGGTGATAGTTTTGTGTACTATCAAAGGGTGGTGCTGTCAAAGTCGAATAATTGGATGAAAAAAAGTATATTGTTTAATATTGTTTTACCGTGCAATTGCAATCAGTACGCCATGTGTCATGGTGCAATCGCACAATAAATAACGCAAGCATACACTCGCACTTGCACATTCAGTTGTTTATGAGCAGATGTTATTTGGTTTATAGTTAAATATTATAAGGTTATATGTACATGTTAGTGAGATCTAAGGTTCAGGTCACAGGAAACATATCATGTCTGGTGTCATTCTAATCCCCCTATTTATCCACAGATGTCCGGTTCATTTGCTGAAAGGATCGCACATTGCGTTTGCTAGTTATGGATGATAGGAATAAATTATTAGAATGATATTGTCTTTGTAATGCTAATAGACCAGTTTAAACTAGTTCTTGGTGGGAAGATTGGTATTCATCCTCTGGAGAGCTGACCCCCACCCTTGGAAAGTTAATCCCCACCCTTGGAGGGTGTCGTTTGAACTGACCTATAGACTGCATTACACTGGACCTTCCTGAAGCCTGAACCTATGGAAACTTGCCAAGTCATCTGTATTGTATTTACTGTAGCACCAAATGTATATATTTTGCTCCCTGGAATCAGGTTGCAGTCACTTTGACCACAGTCTTCAGGACTGAAGGACTGTAAGCTGGATTCAGCAGAGCGCAGCACTGCATCGCGCAGCATATGTATCGGCTGTACTTATTTATTGAACTGTTATACTTTTGCTTTTGCTAAATAAATTGCTTGTGCTTTGGAACCACACAAATCGCTTAGACAATAATTATTGGAAAACGATGAAATTACTTTAATAGTACTACTCAATGTGAGCAGGCTGGCTCTGGAATAAAAGGCAGAGGCACTCCCAACCCAAAGAGAATTGGCGTGCCTGATCAACCTGCTGCCCAGCACCATGCCCCCAAGGGGCAGACATTACCCTCTATCTGATTCTGAAACAAGGGCCATGACCACTTTATACAGAACAAGAATTTATAGCAAGGCTTCTCTTTTCTAGCAAAGAAGGATAGTTAGGGTCAATGAAATAACAATCAGGAATTAGTACACCCTGCCTCTGATCTTAGACATCTTTGAGAGGCTACTTCAGGCCACTGTCTTTCACAAATTGGACCTGCAATGAGCCTACTACCTCATTCGTATCCGAGAGGAGAAGATTAGAATACAGCATTCAACATTAAGGATGGACACCATGAATACGGGTCATGCCTTTCATCATGTGTAATGCCCCAGCCAACTTTCAAGCCTATGTGAATTACCTCTTTAAGAACCTACTTTAGACATCAGTCCTTATCAAACTGGATGATATACTTTTTTTCTGTAGTGCACTCAAGGAACATGGTAACTATGTGAGAGAGCTACTGCAAAGGCTATTGAACAATCAATCATTTGCCAAAATGGAGAAGTGTACAACAAAAGAAGGGAAAGTTCCAGCGCTAATTAAAATGTAAATATGTAGCATATAGACCCAGGGGTTTGCCCAGGGAGGGGAAAAGACTGTGGAAATTAGACCCTAGATATAAGTAGCCACTCCAGGGGGTAGGGGGGTGTTCATTTCTGGGATTTAATTCATGAAAGGTGCAAGATCTGGTTTTGAGTTGTCATTCTCTACTATAATCTACATATGCAGCTGAGAGAGATCCATGGGTCGTCAAGTCTGGACAACCACGTGACTGTAACTCCTTAAGCTACTGGGGTAAGGGACAGATGATGCGGTAAACCTGTCTGGCATTTATTTACTGTGTGTACATAATATTCTAGTGTTGTTTGTATGACAATAAATGTACTGTTGTACTTTTCTAACTGCATTTGCCTGAGAGACTATACGAATCCTAGAAAGTACTGGGTAGACTTCCCTGGCATAGGAAGGCACCCGTGGGTGGCCAGCCAGCGTGAAATGGGTAGCATTGGGCCAGAAAACCCGGTATCTTCAAATTTTGGTGGCAGCAGTGGGATCACTCAAACCCATGTCCTCTCTGGGTAGAGCTGCAGGGAAACTGTATTGTGATACATTGCAGGGCTCTGCAAAGCAGTTAGCACTAGAAACCAGTTACCACAATATCCTAAACTTACTTCTAAAGGCTTTAAGGTAGAAAGTGTTATGAAAGTGTTGTGGGCTTTAGGCGAGGGAAGATGCCACCTAAATGACGATTTGATAAGGGGAGGCGCATCCTGCCAGTGGAGAGCAGAAGATGGAACCATGTCTCAAAGAGGAGAAATCACAGTGAGGTGATCCGTGGAAGGAAAATGGGTGTGAGCATTGGGAAGAAAAGAGCAGGTCACAGTCCAGTGTTGAAAAAGTTCTCAAAGGATGGGATGAAGCAGTCCAGTGCAACCAGGAGAAAGGTTTACTGGTATGAAGGACTGTGGCAGTGTATGCATAATGGGGATATGGATGTGTTGCACCACCCCACCACAATGCAGCACATTTTGGATTATTGGGATGAGGAGTGCCCCAAGATTATTATGTGGAAAGGAGCCAGTCTACAGGAGAAATTGGAGAACCTGTTGGATGTGTTCCTAATGTTGAAAGGAAGCTAGTGCCTGGAATTTTCAGGATGAACCAGAATGGGATGATTTTACAAATGAAGTTATTTTTACTATGCAGTATCTGACCAAGGGAAAATCCAATTACAACAATAATCAGCAGTACAAACAAGACGGAAATGGACTGTTACAGCACAGGGACATGCCTGATCAATCCCCTGAAAATGTACTAATAGAATCTGTCCCATAAGCAGATTCTACAGATCCACTAGAGACAATGAGCATGGAGGAGCTGATAGTGGAATGCCAGATCCGGTTTGTACCATACCTGTACTGCACGTACATGGATATCCTCAAACGTATTTTAAAAAATCAGGGGAATCCCAACAATGCCTTTAGTGTCTATAGGAAATGCATGCTCACTTTAGATCCCCACTTACCTCTCTGGGAACAAATACAATGTCTGCAACAGAGGTTTGAAGAAGCAGAGGACGAGGTATGGCAACAAGGATTTACTGACACTGAAATGTGGCAGTATACTGAAAAATGTCAATTGCAATATCTTTTGTCACACTAAAAAAAAATGGCTGCTCAGTCTGTTAATGGGGGGGGGGGGTCTATCCCAGTGGATTATACACAGTTGCCCCAGCTACTATCTTGGGGGAGACAGGAGAAGAACTGCTTGGTGAGGATGTTGTACCTCTGACTACTCAGAAATTCTTCAATTTGGTGACTTGGATGGAAAAGAGCTACCAAGTAAGTACCATGTAGTAGCATCTTCTGATAATTTGCCAGTGTTATTGGCACCTGAGACTGTGTCTGAGTTAGAACAGAATTACAGAAAAGGCCGGTTATCCACCCCGTTGTGCCTGAAAATGTTTTAGCTAATGAAGTAACGCAGATACCGCATGTGTGCTCTCCGGTGCAAGTGATGTACAGCTGTACCCAACATAAACTTGCTCAACAGATGATCTCAGCAGCAATCATGAATACAGACTGTATGACAGAATTAATGGGAGAGGATTAAGGAATTGTCACTACCATGGGGCCCTGGGAAAACTATTTCTACACCTTTCCTTATGCAGAATTGGCAGATGAGGAGATGTTGACTGAGTGGGTGTCTGAGAGGGCACCAGCACAGCAAGATTCACCAGACCCACAAGCTTTGAAGCATTGCACTCAGCTCCAAATCTGGGAACCCAAGACCCCATACCAGAGGCCTGCACTGGACCATCCACTCTGGTTTGCTGCCAGGAGGACAAGTCTGGGTCCAATGAGGATTCACAATACTCCGATGCGTCAGAGGCAAGGGAAGTAGTGCAACAGTTGGATGTGGTAGTGGGGAGGGGAGATGCACACCAATATACAAACAAGGGCACCCAAAAGTGGTTTTGGAGAGGGACAGAGGATTCCCCAGCAGCAAAGAATTAATAGAGCCCCCACGTTTGTCTGCCATTGGGCACTTGTCCCTTGAGTGTTTGGGGGAGGGGGGATTGGATCTTTGGGAGCAAGAACAGGACAAGAACCAGCAAAGTTTTCCTGACACTTGGCAGTTGTCCCTTGAGTGTTTTGGGGAGGGGGATATTGGATCTTTGCCAGAAACAACCGGACAAGGAGCCCCAAAGTTTCTGGGCCCTGGGCAGTTTTTACTCGAATATGTGGGGGAGGGGAGCATGGTCTCCAGAAACAGAGGACATGCCAAGGGACTATTTGCAGTTGGGCATTTAAGGACGGACTAGGCACCCAAGTTGGACTATAACTCTCCTACCAAGAATGTGTGCACTAGAGTAGCCCAGTTTTATTGTTGTCTCATCTTATGACACAGGGCAGCATAAACCCCCACTCCAGCTGGGTGGGATGATATGCCCGCAGCCTTGGGACCCTGGTGGGAGATTGAGAAACTGTGTACTGCTGTCTACCTTACCATCAGACCCAGGAGAAACCACAGCAGGCCAGAGACTTTGGACTTGGAGAAAGGTTTAGTTGGGGCAAGGGAGCCACTGTGGAACAAGCGCTAAAAAAGTGGGGAAGGTTATGTGACTAAACGAGTGAGATAACACTAACCATTCTGTTTCTCGTTTCTCACATAATGTGGATTATAGCAAGTACTTTTTATTCCCCAGCTCACTAGACTACAACTGCATTGTCTAATTACAAGTGGCTAAGGGGACATTGTAGCTCAGTGTAAATATGTAAATTGTGTATTGTATATTGATGACATGGCAGTGAGTTTGTTATTCATTGTCTTTAAAGTGAAGCCAGGGGGTTATGGGTAGGGATCAGGTTGAAAGATACTGGCGGGGCTAAACTAATTAGTGTCCATTGTTCTCAGTAGACTATTCCAGACAGGCCATCTAGCAGGGGAGGTTCTGTGGAAGGACAGCTGATCTTCACTGCCCTCTCCAACCCCCCCAGTCCAGCACTGACCAATGGTTAAGAAGAATAGACCCAGGGGTTTGCCCAGGGAGGGGAAAAACTGTGGAAATTAGACCCTAGATATAAGGAGTCACTCCAGGGGGGAGGGGGTGTTCATTTCTGGGATTTCATTCATGAAAGGTGCTAGATCTGGTTTTGAGTTGTCGTTCACTACTAGAGTCTACATATGCAGCTGAGAGAGATCCATGGGAAATCAAGTCTGGAAAGCCAGGTGACTGTAACTTCTTAAAATAGCAGGGTAAGAGACAGATGATGTGGTAAATCTGCCTGGCATTTATTTACTATGTGTACATAATTGTCACTCACCGGACCGTGAGTGCCTCTGCACTGGTGCGTGGCTCCCTAGCCTTCCTGCCGGCACCTATCCTGAACCGCGGCCGTCCGCCATCCTGATGGTCTGCGCATGCGCAGCTCCCAAGAACTCTTGTGACTATTGCTTTTAATCCAAATTGTTTGATCAGGCAACTCCCTATTTAAGGCACCTGTGTGCATTACCTCATTGCCTGATCTTGGAGTCTCATTCCCTGTGAGTCTCTGAAGGTGTTCCCTGTGTTCTACTAGTGTCTTCAGTTTCCTGCTGATTCCTGATCTACTCATTGCTGGTTTCCATACCCGCTACTATCTCCTGTGTACTACTAGTGTCTTCAGTTCCTGTGGATTCCCTGTGCTACTCATCCCTGGTTTCCATACCTGCTACAGTCTCCTGTTTCCTGCTTGTGTCCTCAGCTGGACTCTGATTACCGGATCTACTCACCTGTGGTTCCTACACTCGTCTCTGCCGTCCAGCGTCTCTGCAGTTCCTGCATCTCCCTGTGGACAGACTGTTCTACTGAATAGCGGTATGCCTATCTGTTATTGACTTTCTACGTTTACTCTGCATATCCGCTAGGACAAGTTTCCACGCTCAGCAGCGGTATCCATACCCGCTATAGACTGTTATTGTTACGCTGCCTACCTGTTTGGAATTAACCGTACTACTCAGTCGTTATATGCATAACTGTGATTGACTATCCATTATTGGCCTGCATATCTGTGTTGAGCAAGTCTCTACCAAACAGCGCCACACATACCGTTATATAGACTTTGTTGGATACGCTGCATACCTATTGGGATCAAGTTCCTCTGTGCTCTCAGTGTCTGCATCCTATTATCTTTGTATGCTTCCACTCATCAACACTTGTACACATCCTCACCTATTAAGCAGTGGTACAACTTGTTATACGCAGACCACTGACTTCCCCGCTACCTACCTACCTGCACCTGGACAAGTCTTCTCACCATAAGCAGTGGTACAACTTGCTATACGCAGACCACTGACTTCCCCGCTACCTACCTGCACCTGGACAAGTCTCTTCACCATAAGCAGTGGTACAACTTGCTGTACGCAGACCACTGACTTCCCTGCTACCTCCCTGCATCTACTCACGTCCATCCTGATCTCCGTGTTCAAATCTACCTTTCCACTATATCAGCTAGTCGCTGATTCATTGACCAAAGATTGCTGCAAGTCACTGACTTTCCTATTATTTATTGGCATTCTCTCTCCATCTGCTGTGATATATGTTCCGCTAGTCACCCTGCTACCAGAGGACCGTTGTGTGAACTTCACTACTCTGGTAAGCCCAGTCATCTGGGGAATCCCTGGGCAAGACTCCTAGTGCCCGTGACAGTAAGATCAGGCCATGACAGACCCAGGATCGGAACCAACAGCTAAAGAGATGCTGCAGTATCTGGTCACCCGAATCGAACAACAAGATGTTCGCCAACAACAGTTGTTGCAATTTTGTCAGGCTTTAGCCTCCCAAGGAACCCCTGTGCAAAATGTAGCAGCAACCGTTGAGCTTCCAGTATCTCCATCTCCTTCCCCAGTGCCATCCCAGGTGTCCATCGCTTCCACGCTACACCTGCCTACTCCTTCTAAATATGATGGAGATCCCAAAACCTGTAAGGGCTTTCTTAATCAATGCTCCGTTCATTTTGAACTTCAACCTCATAACTTCTCTACTCATCGTTCCAAAGTGGCCTACCTCATCTCTTTGTTTTCCGGACAGGCTCTCGCATGGGCCTCCCCTCTGTGGGAAAGAAATGACCCTTTATTGCAAGATAGTGCCTTGTTTATTTCTACGTTTCGAAGTATTCTTGACGAACCTGGTCGTGTTATCTCTGCAGCTTCCAATCTCCTCCGACTACGCCAAGGATCTCGGACTGTGGCTCAGTATGTCATTCAATTTCAGATACTTGCCTCTGAACTTCAATGGAACACTGAGGCACTGATCGCCGCCTTCTGGCAGGGGCTTTCCGATAAAATTAAAGACGCACTGACCTCTCAAGAGTTACCCTCCTCCTTGGATGATTTGATTTCCCTTTGCCATCGTGTAGACATGAGATTTCGTGAGAGAGATTCCAAGAGAATAACTTCTTGCAAAGCGCCTCTTTGCTCAGTATCTCAAGTTCGTCATTCTCCACCTCCAGTAGAACCTATGGAGCTAGGTCGCTCTAAACTAACATCTGAGGAGAGAGAACGAAGAGTGAAAAATAGACTCTGTATCTATTGCGCTGACTTTACTCACATGCTGAACTCATGTCCTAGGAAGTCGGGAAATGCCAGGCCCTAACCAGTTCTGGAGAGGTAAGGTTAGGGTCCCTGGAGTCCTCTCCATGTTCTACGAATGTGAAAGTTTGTGCTTTTGATGTCACCGTTTTCTTTGCTACCAAATCCTTTGTCTCTCAAGCACTTATAGATTCTGGAGCTGCTGGAAATTTTATCTCTAGTTCCCTAGTGAATCAATGGTCTCTACCAGTGATTTCCTTAAAGGTTCCCATTGCCGTTACTGCTATTGATGGATCACGTATAATTAATGGTCTCATTACTCAAAGTACGTCTCCACTGACTCTTCAAATTGGAGCCTTACATCAAGAAAAAATGTCTTTATTGATCCTTCCTGTTACTACCAGTCCCATCGTACTAGGCCTTCCATGGCTTCAACTTCATTCCCCTCAGATTGACTGGAACACTCCTCAAGTCACTTCCTGGGGTCCCGAATGTCGTCATCGTTGTCTCTGTCAAGTTGTTCCACTCAAAATACAGCAGTCGTCCATTTCACCATGTCCACCGGGCCTCCCTCCTCAGTATGCTTCCTTTGCGGATGTGTTCGATAAGGCTCAGTCAGAACGCCTTCCTCCTCATCGGGCATGGGATTGTCCGATTGACTTACAACCCGGCAAGAGTCCTCCTAGGGGCCGTGTGTATCCACTTTCATTACCTGAGACTCAAGCAACATCTGAGTATATTAAGTAGAACCTCCAGCGAGGATTTATCCGACCTTCTACCTCTCCCGCTGGAGCGGGGTTCTTTTTCGTAAAGAAGAAAGATGGATCATTACGTCCCTGTATAGATTTTCGTGGACTCAATGCCATTACCATCAAAAATCGGTACCCTATTCCGTTAATTACTGAACTTTTCGATCGCATTAAGGGAGCCCGGATCTTTACCAAGTTGGATCTTCGAGGTGCCTATAATTTAATCCGGATCAAGTCCGGAGACGAATGGAAGACAGCTTTTAACACCAGGGATGGCCATTATGAATATCTTGTTATGCCCTTTGGGTTGTGTAACGCCCCCGCTGTCTTCCAGGGTTTCGTGAATGAGATCTTCCGGGACTTGCTGTATGTCTGTGTCGTCGTCTATCTGGATGACATATTAATTTTTTCCCAGGATCTGCCCACTCATCATCAACATGTGGCAGAGGTCCTTTCCAGACTCCGAAGAAATTCTTTATTTTGCAAACTAGAGAAATGTTCATTCGAGTTATCCCAGATTCCATTCCTGGGATACATTGTGTCCGGAGTCGGTCTTAAGATGGATCCAGAAAAGGTGAACGCTGTATTACGTTGGCCCCAGCCAACTACTCTCCGAGCAATCCAACGCTTTTTAGGATTTGCGAATTATTACAGACGCTTCATTCAAGGGTTTTCATCCATTGCCTCTCCTATAGTGGCCCTGACCCGCAAGGGGGCTAATACTAAACAGTGGTCCTCCGAGGCCCTTCAAGCTTTTCAGTCTCTCAAAGAGTCCTTCTCTTCTGCTCCTGTTCTTCGACAGCCTGATGTGACGCTTCCCTTCTTCCTAGAGGTAGACGCCTCTAATGTTGGCTTAGGGGCCATATTATCCCAAAGATCGGAGCAACAAAAATTCCATCCTTGTGCCTTTTATTCCCGAGGTCTTCTACCCGCGGAGAGGAATTATACCATCGGTGACAAGGAGTTGTTGGCCATAAAAGCAGCATTAGAGGAATTGAGATATCTACTGGAGGGAGCTCGTCATCCTGTAACTATTTTTACGGATCACAAAAACCTGTCATATTTACAGTCAGCTCAATGTTTGAATCCCCGTCAAGCAAGATGGTCTCTTTTCTTTTCCCGTTTTGAACTTATTATAACCTTCAAACCGGCTGCCAAAAATAAAAAAGCAGACGCCCTGTCTCGGGCATTCGTGACGTCCTCAGATGTTGAATATGGTCCTAACCATTCTATATTAGATCCCAAGTGTGTGTCTCTGGCCACTTTGTCTACCAAGGTGCTACCATTTGGGAGAACCCTCGTGCCTCCATCTCTTTTGGAGGAAAATATTGTCTTGGTTCCATTCTTCACGTTTTTCTGGACATTCGGGTGAACGCAAGAACTTAGAAATCCTTTCTCGAAGCTACTGGTGGCCCTCTATGAGGAAAGATGTCAAAGACTTTGTGGCCGCTTGTGAGCTGTGTTCCCAGTTTAAAATTCCCCACAGAACACCAGCGGGATTACTACAACCACTACCCATTCCTTCCAAACCTTGGACCCATATTAGTATGGACTTTGTCACCGATCTTCCTCCAAGTAAAAAGTGTAATACCATCTGGGTAGTGGTGGATCGATTTTCAATAATGGCACATTTCGTTCATTTGACCGGTTTACCTTCTTCATCTACTCTGGCTGATCATTTCATCCAAGAGATTTTCCGAATTCATGGATGTCCTTCTGAGATTGTTTCGGATAGGGGAGTGCAATTCGTTTCCAGATTCTGGCGAGCCCTCTGTAAGACCTTGGGTATTCGGTTATCACTCTCATCTTCCTACCATCCTCAATCAAACGGACAGACCGAGAGAGTCAATCAAGATCTTGAAACTTTCATTAGGATGTTCTCAGCCAACCAAGACAACTCAGTAGATTTACTCCCATGGGCTGAATTCGCCCATAACAACATGTATCACGGGTCATCTTCAAGAAGTCCATTCTTTGTGGTTTACGGTCACCATCCGTCTTTCCCGGAATTTCCTGCCCTCCCTCCCACCCAAGTTCCTGCTGTGGAGACTGTTTGTCAGACCTTCAAAGATATCTGGTCTCAGGTCAAAACCTGTTTAAAAAAGACATCTGCCAGATACAAGTCCTTTGCGGATAAAAAGAGGCGGGCTATTCCACCACTAAAGATTGGAGATCGTGTATGGCTTTCTACTAAAAATATTCGCTTGAAGGTTCCATCTATGAAGTTTGCTCCTCGTTTCATTGGTCCATATAGGATCATTCAAGTGATAAATCCAGTCTGTTTCAAACTTCTACTACCCAAGGACCTTCGTATCTCCAACGCCTTCCATGTGTCATTACTCAAGCCTCTTATCATCAACCGTTTCTCTGTTCCTCCTTCAGCACCTCGGCCAGTTCAAGTTCATCAAGAGGAGTTTGAGATCACTCATATATTAGACGCAAAAATGTCGCGAGGAGTTCTTCGTTTCCTTGTGTACTGGAAGGGCTTTGGCCCAGAGGAGCATTCCTGGATCCGGGCTGATGATCTCAATGCCCCAGCTCTCCTGAAAAAATTCTATTCCCAGAATCCGGGCAAACCCGGCTCCATGTGTTCTGTGCCCACCTTTAAAAGGGGGGGTACTGTCACTCACCGGACCGTGAGTGCCTCTGCGCTGGTGCGTGGCTCCCTAGCCTTCCTGCCGGCACCTATCCTGAACCGCAGCCGTCCGCCATCCTGATGGTCTGCGCATGCGCAGCTTCCAAGAACTCTTGTGACTATTGCTTTTAATCCAAATTGGTTGATCAGGCAACTCCCTATTTAAGGCACCTGTGTGCATTACCTCATTGCCTGATCTTGGAGTCTCATTCCCTGTGAGTCTCTGAAGGTGTTCCCTGTGTTCTACTAGTGTCTTCAGTTTCCTGCTGATTCCTGATCTACTCATTGCTGGTTTCCATACCCGCTACTATCTCCTGTGTACTACTAGTGTCTTCAGTTCCTGTGGATTCCCTGTGCTACTCATCGCTGGTTTCCATACCTGCTACAGTCTCCTGTTTCCTGCTTGTGTCCTCAGCTGGACTCTGATTACCGGATCTACTCACCTGTGGTTCCTACACTCATCTCTGCCGTCCAGCGTCTCTGCAGTTCCTGCATCTCCCTGTGGACAGACTGTTCTACTGAATAGCGGTATGCCTATCTGTTATTGACTTTCTACGTTTACTCTGCATATCCGCTAGGACAAGTTTCCATGCTCAGCAGCGGTTTCCATACCCGCTATAGACTGTTATTGTTACGCTGCATACCTGTTTGGAATTAACCGTACTACTCAGTCGTTATATGCATAACTGTGATTGACTATCCATTATTGGCCTGCATATCTGTGCTGAGCAAGTCTCTACCAAGCAGCGCCACACATACCGTTATATAGACTTTGTTGGATACGCTGCATACCTATTGGGATCAAGTTCCTCTGTGCTCTCAGTGTCTGCATCCTATTATCTTTGTATGCTTCCACTCATCAACACTTGTACACACCCTCACCTATTAAGCAGTGGTACAGCTTGCTATACGCAGACCACTGACTTCCCCGCTACCTACCTGCACCTGGACAAGTCTTCTCACTATAAACAGTGGTACAACTTGCTATACGCAGACCACTGACTTCCCCGCTACCTACCTACCTGCACCTGGACAAGTCTTCTCACCATAAGCAGTGGTACAACTTACTATACGCAGACCACTGACTTCCCCGCTACCTACCTGCACCTGGACAAGTCTCTTCACCATAAGCAGTGGTACAACTTGCTGTACGCAGACCACTGACTTCCCTGCTACCTCCCTGCATCTACTCACGTCCATCCTGATCTCCGTGTTCAAATCTACCTTTCCACTATATCAGCTAGTCGCTGATTCATTGACCAAAGATTGCTACAAGTCACTGACTTTCCTATTATTTATTGGCATTCTCTCTCCATCTGCTGTGATATATGTTCCGCTAGTCACCCTGCTACCAGAGGACCGTTGTGTGAAGTTCACTACTCTGGTAAGCCCAGTCATCTGGTGAATCCCTGGGCAAGACTCCTAGTGCCCGTGACAATAATATTCTAGTGTTGTTTGAATGACAATAAATGTACTGTTGTACTTTTCAAACTGCATTTGCCTGAGTGACTATACGAACCCTAGAAGTTACTGGGTTACTGGGTAGGCTTCTCTGGCATAGTAAGGCACTCATGGATGCCATGCCAGTGTGAAGTGGGTAGATTTGGGTCCGATTCTTCTACCCTTCCTGTGCAATATTCAACTTTTTAGGATTTATTCAACAAACAGCAGTCCGAGACTTTGCCTCCTAACCGAGATTCGAATGGCCCTTCCTTGAGGCCATGTCTATCCTCTATTCTTACCGGAAACTCAGGCTATGGCCAAAATATTAAAAATATATTACAGCCGGGAAGTATTAGAACTAGGGGCCTGATTCATTAAGGATCTTAACGTAAGAAACTTCTTATTTCAGTCTCCTGGATAAAACCATGTTACAATGCAAGGGGTGCAAATTGGTATTCTGTTTTGCACAAACTTAAATACTGACTGTTTTTTCATGTTACACACAAATACTTGATAGCTTATTTGTACACTGAAATTTAAAGTTGATATTTGTGTGCTACATGAAAAAACAGAATCGACCCTACATCTTTTCCATCCATGGCTGACTTCTTCTTCATGAAGAAAAAGGATGGAACACTTCGCCCATGCAACCATCTTAACTAAACTCAATCTTCGTGGTGCCTACAATCTGATTTGTATCTGTAAGGGAGATGAGTTGAAAACAGCTTTTAATACAAAAGATGGTCACTACGAGTATTTAGTGATTCCCATCGGCTTCTGCAATGCCCCAGCAGTCTTGAGATCTTCAGAGACCTGCTTTACTCCTGTGTGGTTCTCTATTTGGTTGACATTCTGAATTTTTGCATGTCTCTCCCCATCTGTGATGAAACGAGGTATTAATATCCCCTCAACCTGTTTGCACCTCATTTCTCACAAAGTGAGAAACAAGGTGCATATACTTTTTCTAGCCCTCTGGTTCCCCATATTTGTCAGTCATATTTAAAGTTATATATATTGTATTTTTAAGTGGTAATATGTCTGGCAGCATGATTTTCCTGTCTTGTGTATACCTGCAGACTAGTCCATTGTTTCAGTCTAAGCAAAAGGATTATTGTCCACTATTCCTATATGAATGTTTGTTACACCAGGGAGTCTCATGTGATAAGATAGGGAAATATAGAGATCTTTGTTTAATTACAGAGGACTACATTGTGTATTTAAATTGAATGTGTCTGGATTGTTATCTTTCCTGTATAAACAAACTACTGTATAGCCACAGAACAATTCCTATCCCTAATTATATAAAGAGTGGCTCATCTGCTATTCCTTTGTCTGTATGTTTACCTGTGAAAAGGTAAACATAGAAAAGGACCAATTAGCCAGATCCTGAAATTCCTGACAAGGGCATTTATGCCTTTAAAAAGAGCTCTAGAGAGCAACAAATGGGCATTCTCTACCAGCTGAAAGCTGAAGTCAGGCTGGTGATGAGGCCTCAGTCTCTGCCTTGACAGGAAAGTGACAATCGGTCCTTGGACTACTGCCTTTGTTCTGATATACTCCCTCTCTAGGTCTTGGGGAGCTGTGTGTCTGCCAAAAGCAGAATAACAGTGACTTAGTAATGCTGCCTTGCTGGTAGCCAGAAGTTTGGATAGACAGCACTCCATGAGAGTGACTAGGATACTGGTGAGGTGTTTTCATTATATCTTGTATCTTGTCTGTGCCAAACTGTAGTGTTATTTGATGCAGGTTATTATTTAAATATTATTATTGCTGTTTAGTGCTACCACTTTGTTAAATAAACCTGTTTATTTTATTTCGAATATTTGCCTGGATGATTTTGAACCTTGGATAGGTACCGGGTAGGCCAGCTGTGCGGCAAAGAGCGATACATTAAACCCATTATCATCGTACTGTCTTCAAGTTTTGGAAGTCCTGTCCCTATTACGTAAACATCAGCTCTAATGCAAACTAGAGAAATATTTCTTTAAACTTGCCCAAATGCCTTTTCTTCAGTCTCTGGTCTTCAAATGGCCCCAGAAAAAGTGTTTCCAGTGATGGAATGGCCACAATCTGTGGACCTCAAAGCTATTCAACGATTCCTAGACTTTACCAATTTTTACAGACAATTTATTCTAGAATACTCTACTCTAGCTGCCCCCATCATTGCTCTCACTCGTAAAGGTGCGGATGTGAATAATAGGTCTACGGCCGCTTCAGAAGCATTTCTTATTGTCAAATTGGCTTTTTCTTCAGCCCATGTCCTCAAACAACCTGACACTACAATACCTCTTTTCTTGGAAGTTGATGTCTCGTCAGTTGGTGTAAGAGCCAAGCCATTCTTTCCTAGAGATCTTCCACGGATAAGTTGTACCACTGCAGTTTTTCCTATTGAACATTCCTTCCAGCCGAGACAGATTATACAACTGGGGATAAGTAGCTCCTGGCCATTAAACTTGCCCTTGCAGAGTGGAGCTATCTTCTTGAAGGATCTCGTTTTCCAATAAGCATCTCCACAGATCATTAAAATCTGCTGTGTCTCCAATCTGCACAATGCTTGAACCCTCGTCAAGTCTGCTAGTCTTTGTTTTCTCTCATTTTAATCTTTATTTAACCTTTACATCAGGGAAGAGGAACAAGATTATGTAGACAGCCAAGAATTTTGAAGATCCAGAAAATCGCCCCATGCTAGATCCCAAATTTATTTTTTCTTCTTCCATGGATCATCCAGTGACTTCTCCCCATGGCATTTGTTCCCCACAAATTTCTGAAGAGCCCTGTACATTTGGCACATTCTTCTCATTTTTCTGGACATGCTCTGGAGCTCATATCTAGGAACTATTGGTGGCCAACCCTTCATCTGGATGTATGGGAGTTTGTTTCTGCCTGTATAACCTGTGCTGAACACAATATCCTTCGTCAAGCACCCATCGGTCTACTTCTTCTTTCGTCCATTCCTGTGAGGCAATGTAATCACATTACCATGGACTTCATTACTGACCTTCATCCAAGTAAAAAAAGTTACACGATTTGGGTACTCTACAAAATGGCTCATTTCATCCCATTAAGTGGTTTACCTTCTGCCTCAAAACTTGTTGAGGGTGTCGCCAGGAGACTGTCCCGGCTGAGGAGTTTAATTAATTTAGAAATTTTGGAAATCAATTTGCAAATATTTTAATATCCATCTCAAGTTTTCCCTCGACATACCATTGCCAGTCAAATGGCAAATGGAAAGTTTAAATCAAGACTTCGAGACTTTAATTAAAATCTAGACTTCTAATAAAGTGTGACAGAAGCTGTCATTTATATTTTAAACCACCAAAGAGATTGTTTATGTGTGTGAAAAAAGCTTCCCAGTGCAGATTTCAGGACAGACTAATTAGGAGTTGCACCTGTGTCCTGTCTGTAAAAGGCTGCAGCTCTGATCACTATCTCCCTGTCTGGGGAGAAGGTCAGATGGCTCCTGAGAGAAACTGCAACTATGATCTGTGAGTTCCATTGTTTGGTTTAAGTGAGGGACAATAGGCCCCACTCTAGAGAAGAAATACCTCTGTAGACGTCTAGGATTATGTTTATATCTTGTTCTGTTTGCAAGCTGATGAATAAAACCAGCTGAGGCTATTGAACCTGAAATACTGGATTCGTGTGATTTATTCGGCAGAGGACGCCATCCCCAATACGATCTTGTCAAACAAGACAATTGGACAGATCTTCTCCTGTGGGCAAAATTTGCACATAACCTATTTCATGAATTTTCTTCTTCTATTCTTTTCTTCACTGTGCATAGACTTCAACCATTAGTTCTGGTGAAAGCCGCCGCAGCTCGGCTGGAGCTCTTGCAGGCTGCGTCTTGACTGTTGCCCTGGCAGCCTGGTCGTCACTTCCGCCCACAGCCTCCCGGCTGTTGCCTTTGGCTTGTCTCTTGGATTCTCCCAGGTTGCAACAAGCCCTGTTAATTTACCTGTGCCTGACTATCTTGCTTGCTTCTGATCTATGACCCTTGGCCTGTCCCTTGTAATCTGTGTGCTGAGTCATTGTTCCTCTGACCCCTCTGCACTTTGGTGGCTGAACATAAACTTTTACTAAACTAGAGTTAAGTCCTGAGGGCATCCGAGTATCTGCTAGTTCAACTAACTCTACAGGAAAGGCGGCTGCTATAGACGAAGACCTCTTACCATCAGTTCTAAAAGCATATGTCAGTAACTGGGAAGTCGTAATATTATAACCAGCCTACTGTTATTGGAGGATCCTGTTCCAATGGAATCTGCACATTCTAGCCCAGCCAAGTTTTCTGGATGGTCAGATCCAGACCTTATCCCAAATGATCCAGGAGCTCTCACTCCATTTATCAGCATAGGAAAATGCTTCAAAGACCTCCCAGGCCACCCTGGCATCGGCAGTTGAACCCATACTCGATATTCTGGATTGCTTCTCCGTGGACTGGAGGATATTCTGCAATTCTAAAAAAAGTTTTAAACTTTACTTTCTCCTAAGCTACCTGGTTGAAAAATCTTATGCTGCTGGCTATTAAGATTTATAGGCGAATTAAGGAAAGGAAGGCGGAAAAGGAATCACCATCAACCTTTACACTCTTGCCCTCATTTCCGATACTGGTGGATGTTGCTGAACCCATCTTTCTCTGGAAGAAAGATCTACAAGAAGTTCCCTGGGACTCTGTTTGTACTGCAGGAACAACAGCCACCTTTTTTGTTCCTGCCCTAACAAGGTGGGAAAAATCAAGACTAGTGGATGTGGGCAGCACAGTGGCCTAGTGGTTAGCACCTCTGCCTCACAGCACTGGGGTCATGAGTTCAATTCCCGACCATGGCCTTATCTGTGTGGAGTTTGTATGTTCTCCCTGTGTTTATGTGGGTTTCCTCCGGGTGCTCAGGTTTCCTCCCACACTCCAAAAACATACTGGTAGGTTAATTGGCCGCTATCAAAAATTGACCCTAGTCTCTCCCTGTCTGTGTGTGTGTCTATATTAGGGAATTTAGACTGTAAGCTCCAATGGGGCAGGGCCTGTAGTGAATGAGTTCTCTGTACAGCACTGCGGAATTAGTGGCACTATATAAATAAATGATGATGATGATGATTTAATAGGTTCATCAAGGATCTTTTGAAACAATTTTCTAGGAAATCAGGATGTAGGGGTTTCTTACAGCTGGGGTGTACAACGATTGTTTATAATTAATTATGCCTCCTGTGTGACTAGGGAGGTGTGTGTACTCTTACCCCTCTGATTGGTCCCTGTTAGTATTCAAGGCTAGGAGGGCTTAGCGTCCCTGGCGTTTATAGCATTTGTGCCACACATTTGCTGACCTGCTTCTGTTTCCTGTGGATACTCTGGCCAAATTCTGACTAACTCCTGTTGTGACCCCTGGCTTTTTTCTGGGCCCTGTTTGCCTTCTGATTGTCACTGACCTTTGGCTTGTCTCTTAGATTCTCCCAGCTTACAACCAGCCCCGATGATTTGGCCTCTCTCTGACTATCCTGCTTGCTTCTGACCCATGATAGTTGGCCTGTTCTTGGTAATCCATGTGCTGTGTCAATGTTTCTCTGCCTCCTAACTCCGTGCTTTGGTGGCTGCACATAAGCTCTTACTATGCTAGAGTCCCTGCTAGTGCAACTAACTCTATGGGAAAGGCTGCTGCTATAGGTGAAGACCTCTTACCATCAGCTCTAAAATCTTATGTCAGTAACCGGGAAGTCATAACACTATCAATTAGAAACATACTTTTAAAAATGCCATGTATGAAGTTTGCCCCAAAGTACATTGGGCTTTTCAAAATTCTTCAAGTGATCAACCCATTGGCATTTAAATGGAAGCTAACATCTTCACTTTGCATTTTCAATACCTTCTATATTTTTCTACTGAATCCACTCATTATCAATTGTTTTTCTACTATTCTTCTCTTCCATCTGTAATAATCAACACTCAACAAAGGGATTAATTCGAAGTTAACTCCTTGATTCCAGAAATTCCCGTGAAAAATTTATGTACTTGGTGGTCTGGAAGGGCTACGGTCCTGAAGAGCAATCTTGGGTTGACACCTCAGATGTTCATTCCACTCTCCTAAAGAAGTTGCATGTTAAATTCCCCATGAAACTCTTTTTAGGGTGTTAGGTACTCACCCTTAGGAGGGGGTTACTGTCATGCGCCAAACTCTCTGTCCCACTTACCGGAGTCTGGTGCTCAAGGCGGGCCTCCTCCGCAGCGGTGATGGTTCCTCTTGGATTGCGGGAGTTTATATGCATGTTTCCTGTGCCCCCATGTGAATTCTGTTATTCAGTGTCCTGTTCTTCTCAGTTGTTCATGGTATCTAGAGTCCAGAGTGTCTTAGCTATTCCTGGTATCCAGTATCTTGTACTTCTCTGCTAACCTTTGTGTCCAGTATCCAGTGCTTCTCAGCTATTCCTTGTGTCCAGTATCCAGTGCTTCCCAGCTAATCCGGTGTCAAAGTCAAATAATTGGATGAAGTTAACCATATTGATTAATATTGTTATACCGTGCGCCTGCGATCAGTACGCCACATGTTATGATGCAATCGCACGATAAATAACGCACACATACACTGACACATTCACTTGTAAATAGTTCACCTTAAAAATAGTTCCAACAGGCAGTCGTTTATAATCAAATGAAATAGAGTTTATAGTTAAATATAATAATGTTAAAAATTCTTTAATGAGATCTAATGTTCAGGATACAGGATACATGTTTGGTATCATTCTAATACCTTTTTATCCTCAGAGATCCGTTCCTATCAGCTAAGAGATCGCACCTTGCATTAGGGAGTTATGGAGTGTAGGGAATTAGTGATCAGAATGGTATTGTGTGTGTAATGTAAATAGATCAGTTTGAACAAGCTTTCAGCAGGAAGATTAGTATGTATCTGTCGGAGAGCTGACCCCCACCCTTGGAGAGCAGACCCCCACCCTTGGAGGGCATCGTTTGAACTGACATATTAACTGCATTATACTTGACTGTCCTGAAGCCTGAACTTATGGAAACATGCCAAATCATCTGTATTGTACTCAATGTAACTTCAACTGAATATAAGCAGGGGCTCTGGGACCAACAGGCAGTCTCTTTGACCACAGACTTCAGGATTGAATGACTGTAAGCTGGATCCAGGGTGTCTGCAGATATATTGGTTGTACTTATTTTATTGAATTGTATCCTGATACTTTTTGCTATTAAATCTGATTGTGCGTTGGAACCACACAAATCGCAGCGGACAATGATTATTGGTAAGCGATGAAATAACTTTAATACAGTATCTTTTTCTTTTCAGCTATTCCTGGTATTCAGTGTCCTGTATCTCTCAGTTAATCCTGGTAACCAGCTTCCTGTATCCTGTATTCCTCCTCATAACCTGGCTTTCTGTAAAATAAACCTCTTTGCATTCCTGTCATCTTCTTTGCCTATGAAAAAACGTTACACCTGTCAGTCACTCCTGATACCCATCCAGAGATTATTTGATGTTCCAGACAGAAGAAAAGAATAATATTTTAGAGCTACCTATGGAATATATATATTTTTTTTATGAACAACTACAGGATCTTGGATGTTATTTTTATGAACAACTACAGGACCTTTAAATGTTTTAGTTTTTATTATGGAATCAAGTCTTAAGGATTAAACGCTTACAAGACTGGATCCAGATGAAGACAATAGATGGTAAGGATATTTGGGGGGGTTATTATTTTTACATAAAATAATGTGGTTTAAAAGGGTTATGTAGTTTATCTAAATATTAGTTTGCAGTACTACATGGCTCAGCAGGCACTGGGTGTCAGGGCATGCTGGTACATATGGTTCCCCAATTGCCAGCAAGCCATGGCTGCCTTGGGTATCCTGGTGCTTGTAGTTCTACAAGCAGCAGCATGTCCAGACTGTTAATGACATCCTAGGCTAGCTAGGATCCGTAATTGCAAAAACTAAAATAGTTTACTCTATTCTTTTACACTTTATTACCCCTCTTCCAACACCCATGGGTGTGGGAAGAGTCCTGGGACTGGGTATCCCTAGATGGCGGTCTGCACATTTTTTTTTTTTACCATCAATAATTTTTATTGAACAAAGCTTTGCAAGTTATTTGGGGCACAGAAAAAAGACAAGGAGGGGCCCGCTCGCAAAGGGGGGGGGGATTGCTCAATGAGTATTACCATATATGAATATTGACAAGTGTAAAAACAGAGAGTAAAAGACCATGAAAATAATTACAATAGTTAGCATGGCTGAGCCAATTACAATAAAGAATACCAGCATGGGATGTATTAGGCATCTTGGGGGGTTTGAGTAGGGCTAATGGGGATGGGACCAGAAAGGAGGAGAACCCACAATCGCTCCTGCACCGTCCGTGGTATATTCATGCCACAGGTGGAGTACGGCATATTAATCGTCTCCGTCTCAAAACTGTGCTGAACTTTGGATATGATCCTAAATAGGGAAGGGGAGTCAGTGGCTTTCCAGTTTTGGGCTAGGCAGCCCTAGTTGCTATCAGGATATGACCCAGGAGGTAACGATCATGCTTAGGGACAGAGGTAAGATAAAGATGGAGCAACGCCACCGCTGGGCCTGGGTCCATGAAAACCCTCAATATCACAGATATAAAATCAAACACTTCCTGCCAAAGAGGTTGAATGTGGGGGCATGCTCAGAAGACATGGAAGATGCCAGCAGTATGAGTGCATTGACGACAGCAAAATTTGGATTAAAAGGGCCAGATAACATGGAGCCTGGCCAGGGTGAGGTAACTAGTTTAACGTGCTGTCACTGACCGGACTGTGAGTGCTTCTTCCCGTACATTTAGGAACCGTGGCCGTCCTCCATCCTGAGGGTCTGCGCATGCGCAGCCCTTTCAAACCCTTCAGTACCTGTCCCTTTAACTTAATTGGCAGATCAGGCAACACTCCCTATATTAAGCACCTGTGGTCAATACCACGTTGCCTGATCTTGGAGTCTCATTCCCCATGAGCCTCTGAAGGTGTTCCTGTGTTTCCTCGTGTATTCAGCGCTGCTGATTCCTGTGGTTTCCAAACCACTTCTACCCCTGTGGTTTCCAGACCACTTCTACCCCGGTGGTTTCCTAACCACTTCAACCCTCCTGTGTATCATCGTGACTGTTAGCTGATTCCTATCCGCTGCCTCCGTGCACTACAGTCTTCAAGCCACTTCAACTCTGCTATGTATCATCGTGACTGTTAGCTGATTCCTATCCGCTGCCTCCGTGCACTACAGTCTTCAAGCCACTTCAACTCTGCTATGTATCATCGTGACTGTTAGCTGATTCCTATCCGCTGTCTCCGTGCACTACAGTCTTCAATCTACTTCAACTCACCTGTGTGCCATCATGACTGTTAGCTGATTCCTATCCGCTGCCTCCGTGCACTACAGTCTTCAATCTACTTCAACTCGCCTGTGTTTCATCGTGACTGTTTGGCTGATTCCTATCCGCTGCCTCCGTGCGCTTCAGTCTTCAGCTCATCTCATCTCTTCCGTGTTTCCTCGAGACTGCTACAACTGATTCCTATCCGCTACTCTCCGTGCTCAACAGTTCCAGCTCAGCTCTGCTCTCCCGTGTTTCATCGTTGCTGCACCTGCTGGTTGCTATCCGCTACCTCCGTGTATCTGCAGAGTCCTGCTGCTGCTACTTCTCAGTTCTACTCGTCCTACAACAGCTGACCCGCTCTCCGTGCTTCTCCGTGTTCCCGCTGGTCTCTACTCGCCAGTCTGCATCGGATCTGCGCCTCACTGTTTTCATCTCATCTAGATCATCTCTACTCTTCAGGGCCCTCCAGGAGTCCAGTTCTACATACTACTGCTTCCTGAGTATTTGTTCCCCTGCTGGTCTACCTACCTGTGCGCTGCACCTACTTGATTACCGCTTCACCCCTCCAGGGACTTCGCATCCTGCCGGCCTCCAGCCGTTCAGGTATCTCTGCACTCCTGTCTGACAGCCTGCTTCTGAACCACGGTATGCATACTTCTCATTGACTGTGCTGGTGTATTGCATATCTTGCTGGACTGAGTTTGTTCTCCTCTGGAGTTTACTATCCGCTGAGACTATTGCCATCATTGACTGTGTTATCTTGTGCCGGATTACCTCAAGTGACTTTCTATTATTGCAGTGCTGTTCAGTCATTAATATATTGTGCATGTTATTGTGGATCAAGTTTAAGGTGCCCGTGTATCCCCTGTATTGCAGTCTCTCCCCGTGCTCCTCCTCACATATATATTCAGTGGTACAACTTGCTAGAGGCAGACCACTGATCCCTGTTTCCTGTGTCACCTGTTCCAGTATCCTCTCACATAGCAGTGGTACAACTTGCTAACGCAGACCACTGACTCCCCGGATACCTCCACTTGGATTCCATTCCTTCACTCAGACAGCGGTACAACTTGCTATCCGCAGACCGCTGACTCTCATCACCTCCTCGTTTCTGTTGGACATTCCTCCTCACTATAGCAGTGGTACAACTTGCTACCGCAGACCACTGACTACCCTCACGTGTCCTTTGTCCATACAGTTCCTCGTGTATTTCTACATCCATATTACCAGTGCTGCTAGTCATAGACTTTCCTGAGCATCTCCATCATCTGCTATTTCCTGTTCCGTGATCACCCTGCTACCAGAGTACCATATTACCATCTATACTGCTCTGGTAAGCCTATCACCTGGTGATCCCTGGGTAAAGACTCCTAGTGCCCGTGACACGTGCATCTCAGTGCGGTTAATACATCTAGATATATGATGGGAGCTGCTATATATAGCTTCCCATTGCTGCGGAGAGAGAGATTAAGATCTGACTCCCAGCGCTCCTGAGAAGATGTTTTGGGTGCTGTAAGTAAGAATTGGAGGTACTGATACCAAAATGTTATCCCGCCTCTATTGTAGTCTTTTGCACGTCTATCTAACAGCGGGGCCCGGGGGCAAAGACAGGAAGTGGGGGGCCTGGAGGCCGCTCCCACCCAATAGTGAATTTGAGCACATTTAAATATGTCTTTAGAGGGTATATCAAAATGTTCCTGGAGGAGGGCAAAGGGAAGAAAAAGATCCTGAGCGTATAGGTCTTTGAGAGAGGCCAGTCCCTTGAAGCGCCAGGAAGCAAAATTAAGATTGGGGATAAGTTTAGAAAGGGCTTGGACAGACACATTGTGGGTAGTGAGTGAAAATTATTTTTGTAGAGCCGTAAGTCGGTCCCAAATCAGCAAAGCATCCAAGATGGAGTCTACTAATAAGTCTACAAAGGGATAGGCCGGAGAGGAGGCTCGTTCTAGGTCCACCCATGGTTTTGTGTTGGAGGGGTGGGACCAGTCCCTGAGGTGTGACAATAGACATGCCTCCTGGTATAGGGCCAAATTGGGAAGCATTAACCCTCCTTGTCGTTTTTAGAGGGTCATACGGTGCTAAGCCATAAGTGGGCGTTTTTGTTTCCAAACATATGTTATCATAAGTTTGTATAATAGATCCATGTATTTTTTGGGAACAATATAGGGTATAGTACGAAAGAGATACATCAGTTTTGGGAGAAGCATCATCTTAAAAGTAGCAATGCGACCCAGCCAGGAGACCTCGTAATTGATCCAACTCTTAGTGAAAGCGGTAAGGTTTGCAAGTAGCGGGGTAAAATTGGATTCAAATATATCAGCAGAGGTGGCAGGAATGTGAATGCCCAAGTAGGGCAGACATTTTTGTACCCATACAAAAGGGAATTTTCATGGTAGAAGCATAAGTGGGTAGGGGAATGTTATTGGGCAAAGCTTCCAATTTGGTAATATTAAGTTCATAAAAGGATGGATCACTATAATGATCCAGTATGAGCTGGAGGCCCACCAATGAGGTCTCCGGGCTGGTGACAGACAAGAACACATCATCCGCAAACAAACATAATTTATGAAAAGTTCAGTAAAGGGTGATCCCTGGGAAGTCGGGTGCTGACCTAATTGTTTGGGCTAAGGGTTCAATAGCCAGGGCGAACATGAGAGGTGTTATGTATGTCTAGTCGCTATCCAATGAAGATTGTCCACTTCAAGTTGTGTGGTTTCAAATAACAAAGCGATTTAATAGCAGAAGGCAGCAGAGTATCAATTCAATAAAATAAGTACAGCTGATTATCTACGCAGCGCCTTTGATTCAGCATTCAGTCCTGAAGTCTATGGTCAAAGAGACTGTCTGTTGGCCCCAGAGCTCCTGCTTATATACAGTTAGTGATACAGTAAAAACAATAGAAACGATTTGGCATGTTTCCATAGGTTCAGGCTTCAGGACAGTCCAGTGGAATGCATGTCATTGGCCATTTCAAACGATGCCCTCCAAGGGTGGGGGTCAGCTCTCCAACAGCTGCATACTAATCTTCCCGCCGAAAGCTGGTTCAAACTGGTCTATTTACATTGCACACACACAATACTATTCTGATCATTTATTCCCTATAATCCATATCTTGCATACGCATGGTGTGATCTCTTAGGTGATTGAACCAGACGTCTGCGGATAAATAGAGGATTAGAATGATACTAGACATGATATGTTTCCTATATCCTGAGCCTTAGATCTCACTAAAGTGTATATAACATTATAATATTTAACTATAAACTCTGCTACATTTCATTATAAATAACTAGGGGCCCTATTCATCAAGGTACGCAAACGCATCCGTATTTGCGTTGCATACTTTGAGTGACGCAGACACATATGTGAAATAAGTGCCTCAAACTGCAAAAACACACCTTCCTAAGTTTTCTACACTTAAGGGACGGAAATAAGCATACTAAACGCAAAAACACACACCTACCTACAAGCGACGGATCTCAAGCAATTGACGTGAAGCTAAGTAATGTATACGTCACGCCCAATGTGGGAGGGCCGAACAGTTTGTTTACACATAACACAACACAATGCCTGTGGCTTATTTTCACAAGATAGCTCCGTACAGATAAATCATTGGCAAATATTAATAGTGTGGAACAGTGTGAAGAATGTTTTTCGTTTGCTATTAATTAGCGTAATACACACTTTTAACTAAAACACAAATTGCTGATGGCCTTTCTGTGTTTAGGATTTCAAGTCGCTGAATAGTATGCAAAATGCATGGACATGGGTACATTAAAAGCACATGAATAATGGAGTGTATGGAATAAAGAGTGTATACAACCTCCAGCACAGAAAATGGGTTTCTGTCTGGATTAGAACTCGTGGATGACTTTATTGAAAGTGGGACAGCTACCCACTAGCACAACCTCAGATTGAAAAATACATGAAGAACACCAACAATACAGCATGCGTGCTACACAGGCAAATGACACTTCATAGTACTCTTCCTCTTCATTATCCACACAAATTACTGGCTAAATAGCAATCTCACAGGTAGCTCAGTGGTTAGCACTTTGGACTCACCACGCAACAGGCATGAGTTCAAATACCAAGCATACCCATAACTAATGTGTGGAATGTAATCAATATGCTAACAAGAAACACAGGAATTTGACACAATGGTTTTATTTTTAAATTTTGATTTTTTTATACACGCTCAACCACATTGTAAAATATGCCCTCAGATTTATCCTGTATTGTAAGAAAATCATTTTTGAGAGGGAAATTTTGAAAAGCCTCAGGGCCCACAGTTCACATGCACATTATTATGTGCATGCTGACATTTATTACTATGAATGGAATAAGGGGGGGGGGGGGTTGTAGGGGACAGCCTCCTTGGAGTTAAATGCAACATTGCCTGCAGACCGACCATCATCTGGATCCACGGCGTACACGTTATGTGATGTGCTCAGCTTTATCCAAACAAAACGCTCATAATACTCCAGTACCTTGGAGCTTTGCTTCGCTTGCACTTTTGCCTTACACCACTGACGCCACTTCTGGGTACAGTTTCGATGTTCGCTTCAATGTGTGACTGGCTTTGCTCTGACACTTAAACATAACCTTGGACTATCACTACAATGACACATGATTTTGGGAAATTGCGAACTAGCTATCGCATTTCACCTTTGGCAATTTATCTTGCACACAGGCACTACAGATGCCATACCTCTTACAGGGGTGGCTTGTTGGTGGAGGGCACATGTTCCTTTTGGATGACATGCAAACAGCAAATCAAAACTTTCTGCTATCGAAATGAGGTTAGAAACAAACCATCTTGCTTAAATGTTACTCTTTTCGGATTATTATATATATATTCTCTTTTATCCTTACACCCACATGTTGTGTAATGAGATGAGTAAAGAAACACACACCAAGGTTTTTTGTAAAACAACTTATATAATTTTTCAAGGCTACAAAGTAGCAAAAATATTAAAACATATAAAAGAACTTATTTACAATAAAACAAGCAACCAAAAAGATATACATTTTTAAAATAATGAAGACCAGTAGGTCAATATGGCCTTCCAATCTGCAACCAATTGGGCCAGTTGGTTGCTGAGGACCTCCAGGTTGCCGATAAAGTGGCCCATTTGTGCCAACAATTGGGCCGCAGTGGGTGGTGGGGGTTGCAAATCCCGAGCTTCCTCCTCGGGTGCTGAAAGAATCCAAAATAATACAATAAATATACATCCCAACATAATTTGGCAAACAGACTGGACTTACTAGAGATGTGTACTGTTACATTACTTTCAAATGTAAGGACTCTAGCTACAAAACCATTTGGACGCACATTATACGTTGATAAGGCTTTGGAGTAGCATTTTGATAGATGTACTACATTCTGGTGTGCCCCGGGGAGAGGGGCGTGGACAGGGTTGTCTTACCAGCATTATAGTCCCCAGGCCAAAGCACTACACTGAGGCCCTACCTACACAATCATTCTCAGGAAATCTTTGACAATTGGCATGAAAATTTATGCTCATACTTGCTACCTCCCACTAAATCAGTGTTTGCACATTAAAAAGGATACTGAAGAGCAGACATTAATCTATTAACGTTTGGCAAATCTAACATGACCCTTGATTTTGCAAAGCAAAGATGTTCAAATCCAAATGCCAAATCATTTGTTTAATCATACAGACAGAGGTGGACCAATCCTAAATTACTTTGAAAATCTTTGGAATAATCAAGTGTGCAAACCAAACGTTTACTCGCTTTATTGCAAGAGATTTGTTTGATAATTTCATGGAAAATTTATACCATTATATACGTCATGAACAAAGTAGTTGGAAGGCCTTACCTGCTGGTATCTGCACTGCTACACAAGGAGGCGCGGAGTCTAACCACGCCCCAGGTCTTCACCAGGGAACCCCACAAGCAGTTTTGGACTTAGGCACTGAGATTTGTCGGTCGCGGTCCTCCCAGGTAGCTACCAGCGAGGTTTGGTGAACAATTGTAGTCGACAATCCGGGGTCAAAACCGTGCAGGCAACGAGGTACAGAGGAGTCAGGCAGGAGAGTAGTCAGGGAGCCAGGGGTCAGAGCCAGGAGATCAAACAGGAACCAGGGAGAATCCGAGAGAGTGGTCAGGCAGGCAGGGGTCAGAATCCAGAGATGCAGGCTAAATAAATGTATACTATGAATATCACAGGAGAGCCAAGAGACAGGCTAGGAGACTATGTACTCTGACACCCTAATGGTGCCAGAGCCTAGTTTAAATACCATTGGTGGGAGTGGAGGTCGGCGGTCAGCTGGTCTGACTGCCGACAGGAAGCACCACTTAGAGTCTCCGTTGCCTAGCAATGGAGACGCGATGTTCGGGCGCATGCCCGAAAGTGACGTCCCATTGCTAGGCAATGGGATGAGCGGCTAGAGGGAAGGCGTCCGTCCCGGCACCAGGTAAGAGTGTGGGACAGCGCCTGACAATATACTGACAAGTTGACAAGTCAATCAGGACCGTCTGTACGTGTGGCCCTTGCCCTGCGTGACCATGTGTTAAGATGGCTCTGGCTGTTCTATTTTTGGTTACACAAACTCACATTTGGATGTCCATTATCATTGCAACCTGTGTCATAAATGTCACCTTTTA
Organism: Mixophyes fleayi; assembly: GCF_038048845.1. Classification (NCBI taxonomy): domain Eukaryota; kingdom Metazoa; phylum Chordata; class Amphibia; order Anura; family Limnodynastidae; genus Mixophyes; species Mixophyes fleayi. The sequence continues at coordinate 112,902,747 of NC_134406.1, read as the reverse complement.
ATCCACATGTGTTCCAGCAGGGATTAGTCACAAATTTTAGGTACATTTCAGGGATATCAAAATAAAAAAGCCCTTTCTTGTAAAGACTTACTATCTCCTAATGCCTCACCATCTTGAGGCACCACCAGCTGGCTGTCGCTGTCCTGGTCCTGCTGGACCTCTGGGTCTTGCTCCTGCTCCGCCTCATCCAAAGAGCACTCAGCCTCCCCAGAGGCGGTAGGGGAGGATTGGGCCGCATCCTGGCCCTCGCTCTGCTCCTCCGCTTCCATCTCTGGGGAGGCTTCCGCCCCGGACTTGGCCTGGACAGCCACCTGCTGAGCAGGACTCTCAGCCTCCTCCTCGTTCTCCACCACCGGTCGGCGGCGTTGCCGCCGTTCCCAACGTGCCCGGACTGTTGGAAACAAGTAAAAAAAAAAAAAAAGGGTATTGTAAACACAATCACCAGCTTAATAAACCGATACTATTACGATAATCAGCTGACCATACATGTTTAATAAACGTTGCATTGCCAGCAGACACAAATATTAGCTACTACAAAAGCAAGGAGCTAAACATGATAAACACAAAGCATTTCACATGACCTGTCACAAATGTTTGTTTTTGGTATAGGGATGTGGAATATCTTAGTGGCCTAGTGGTTAGCACTTTGCTCTCACAGTATGGGGGTCAGGAGTTTAAGTCCTGAGTATAGCTTAATCTGTGTGGAGTTTGCAGGTTTGCTCCATACTTGCATGTGTTGACTACGACACTTCAAAAACATACTACTGGCCTGGTAATTTGGATATTTTAGAAATTGCCAGTAGTCTGTGTGTAAATGTTAGGGTATTTAGGTCTGCAAGCTACTATGTGGCAGGTATAGATGTGAATGAGTTATCTCTGTACTGCGCCACTTAATTAGTTATGGGTTATCAAATACTGTGGATGATGCCAATACTTTAGAAATTGTCCTTTGTTGGGACACCCTCACAGTGCAAATAGCCAGTTGCACCTTATGGGACCTGCCACATCTTTGAAAATGAGGTAAGGTCTTTTGTTTTTCAAAGCTGCTTTTCAAATGTTAAGCCAATAATAAAAACACAAGCACTCAAATGTGCTAATGGTTTGTAAGCTTAGAGGTCACCAATTTACAGCACTGGGGTCAAGAGTTGGAGAGCTGGATTACAAAACCTGCATTAATGTTTAGAAGTTTCTCAATAAATCATGTGGGAAAGTAAATGTTCAGTGGCCACATTTAGGAGACTGGACCCAAAGCAGGTTGGGTGCATTGGAAGTGGAATGACTTTTCCTGGGTGGAGAAAGATTGATATGTAGTGTAGTAAGCCATGTCAGGTGATATATATGTAGTAGGCCATGTCAGGTGATTTGGGTGAACATAGTTGGATACATATACCAAACAAAATATCTTTAGACACGTTTTAGGCGATTAATAGAGAATTCACTTCCTATGATCTCCTGCTGTAGCTCATGGAGCAACTAGGGCTGACGCCGGCGGAGATCGCTACAGTGTGATTGGTATGGAACCGCAGCCTGAGGTATCTGTGGACCCTCTGGTATGCCCGCAGCTGGATTTCATTGGAGACATATCTCCCCGAGGGCACGTTATCCATGCCCTCGGTGAGGACTCGCAACTCTCGGCGTGAAAATATCACTGCCCTCATTTTCTGTCTCGTAAGATAACAAAATGAAGGACTCTGCACTGTGATTGGTTCTCTCAGCACGTATGGACGCGATCATGTCTCACGTGGGTCTGTGTGTGTAATGGTGCCTCTTCCACCAAAAGCATGGCGAGTACTCTGTGCTCTGCAATTAGGAAGAGAGTGTACACCTGGATTATTAATCAACTCATGCTTTTAAAACCACCTGGACTTTCCTTTCCTTTCATTCCTGTTCATGAACAGGAATGAAAGGAAAGTCAAGGTGGTTTTAAAAGCATGAGTTGATTAATAAACCAGGTGTACACTCTCTTCCTAATTGCAGAGCACAGAGTACTCGCGGGCAGGCCAAGCATCATTTTGAGACTGCAACTTTTGGTGGTGCTTCTTAGCAATCAAAAAAAACAGTAAGTAAAAAATGTTCAAATATATTTAGATATATACAAAATGTTTGACTCACATAATGGAGCCAGCTTTTTAGGATGAAATATGTGTGTCTTTGCTTGAAACATAATTTTAAGAATGTGGCCTTGGTCTCAAATTTAACAGCCAAAGTATACAATTTAGTGCTACACTCCGCTAATGACCTTCTCCCTAACAAACACACTAAAAATTTGAATATAGCATTGATGGTCACATAACTGCAAATGTATCTAGCCACTTATTTGGATGAATCCAAAAAGTTACACATTTTTAGTCTACACTATTAATCCTGGTGGTGGCTGTATTTGACAATCACCTTACATTTCAAATCACATTCTTGGGTTTCCGCTCAGGATTTAGAATGGGAGGTAAGTGACTTTACTGTGTTGACAACGTGATAAACAATGTAATAAAATAGAAAGTGGAGAGTGGTAGAATTAGCAGAATTTTGAAGTAGTTATTGTAGGCCAATGATTTCAAAATACAGTGGTCTAAGTGACTGTTGGTTATATATTGAAACAATAATGTTTATTAGATTAAGGGGCATGTGTTTGATACATAGGTTGAAGTTTGCAAAATGCAATCTTTAAGGGGGTGTATGGCCCTACAATGTTTATTTGCACCTGACTGTTTGCATTGCCAATAAATACACTCCTTTTCTTATCAAGAGCAATATGTCTGATGCATGCCCCAGCTCGGAGCAGGGCCCAGGGCTGCCAAGCCGGAGGAAGCACAATTTCACACCAGAGGCGCTCAAAGTACTTGTTGACCAAGTTATCCAGGATTTTCGTACAGACGAGCGACAGATAACGGGGCATGAGCGCACAAGAAAATGGGCAGAAATAACCCAAAGCATTAATGACATCCCACCCTTTGTGCGTAGAACGCAGGAAGTGCAGAAACAATACAAATCAAATGTTTGTTTTAAAGCCCTATTTAGGTTGTAACCATAGTAGTACTTAGACAACTGTGAGCTTCACCCACCTTGTGTCTGTAAATCATTTCTCTATCAGGCCCTTAGTTGAAATACAAACTCACCATGGGACTTGGTCACATTAACATGTTCAGTTTTCAACATTATCCACGCTGGAAAAGGCCCACACATTTTACAGTGTATTTGTTTTTTTATTTGGTGTGAATAGCAAAAGTACACAATGATGTTGCATTTTTGTTTGTAAGCTGCTATTTCATGGCATAATCTTTGTCATTTGCACAGATGGGCAGACTATAAAGGGTGCCTGAAAGCGAAACTGGTGCGGGCGCACAAACATGCCCAAGGAACTGGTGGGGGTCCTCCCTGGATACATATTTAACACCCCTAGAGGAGCATGCAAGGGC